>NW_026045908.1:3636363-3939393 GCF_023898315.1 Schistocerca nitens | reverse complement strand
ATCGCATCGGAATTGAATATAAAAGGCACAGTGCCGACATAAGTACAAGAAGAGTGAGTCTCCTAAGAGTTTGTGCTTTGAGCGGATCCTGGGAGACCAGTATTGGATTCCGATGCTCCAGTGCAGGTTTACTGTATCCCTTGGACCTTCACATTGACAATGAAACACAGAAATCGCATCGGAATTGAATATAAAAGGCACAGTGCCGACTTAAGTACAAGAAGAGTGAATCTTCTCAGAGCTTGTGCTTTGGGCGGCTCCTGGGAGACCAGTATTGGATTCCGATGCACCAGTGCAGGTTTACTGTATCCCTTGGACCTTCACATTGACAATGAAACACAGAAAACGCATCGGAATTGTATACAAAAGACACAGTGCCGACTTAAGTACAAGAAGAGTGAGTCTCCTAAGCGTTTGTGGTTTGAGCGGCTCCTGGGAGACCAGTATTGGATTCCGATGCACCAGTGCAGGTTTACTGTATCCCTTGGACCTTCACATTGACGATGAAACACAGAAATCGCATCGGAATTGAATATAAAAGGCACAGTGCCGACTTAAGTACAAGAAGAGTGAATCTTCTCAGAGTTTGTGCTTTGGGCGGCTCCTGGGAGACCAGTATTGGATTCCGATGCACCCGTGCAGGTTTACTGTATCCCTTGGACCTTCACATTGACAATGAAACACAGAAATCGCATCGGAATTGAATATAAAAGCACAATGCCGACTTAAGTACAAGAAGAGTGAATCTTCTCAGAGTTTGTGCTTTGGGCGGCTCCTGGGAGACCAGTATTGGATTCCGATGCACCAGTGCAGGTTTACTGTATCCCTTGGACCTTTACATTGACAATGAAACACAGATATCGCATCGGAATTGAATGTAAAAGACACAGTGCCGACTTAAGTACAAGAAGAGTGAGTCTCCCAAGAGTTTGTGGTTTGAGCGGCTCCTGGGAGACCAGTATTGGATTCCGATGCACCAGTGCAGGTTTACTGTACCCCTTGGACCTTCACATTGACGATGAAACACAGAAATCGCATCGGAATTGAATATAAAAGGCACAGTGCCGACTTAATAACAAGAAGAGTGAATCTTCTCAGAGTTTGTGCTTTGGGCGGCTCCTGGGAGACCAGTATTGGATTCCGATGCACCAGTAAAGGTTTACTGTATCCCTTGGACCTTCACATTGACAATGAAACACAGAAATCGCATCGTAATTGAATATAAAAGACACAGTGCCGACTTAAGTACAAGAAGAGTGAGTCTCCTAAGAGTTTGTGGTTTGAGCGGCTCCTGGGAGACCAGTATTGGATTCCGATACACCAGTGCAGGTTTACTGTATCCCCTGGACCTTCACATTGACGATGGAACACAGAAATCGCATCGGAATTGAATATAAAAGGCACAGTGCCGACTCAAGTACAAGAATAGTGAATCTTCTCAGAGTTTGTGCTTTGGGCGGCTCCTGGGAGACCAGTATTGGATTCCGATGCACCAGTGCAGGTTTACTGTATCCCTTGGAAATTCACATTGACAATGAAACACAGAAATCGCATCGGAATTGAATATAAAAGACACAGTGCCGACTTAAGTACAAGAAGAGTGAGTCTCCTAAGAGTTTGTGGTTTGAGCGGCTCCTGGGAGACCAGTATTGGATTCCGATGCACCAGTGCAGGTTTACTGTATCCCTTGGACCTTCAAATTGACGATGAAACACGGAAATCGCATCGGAATTGAATATAAAAGGCACAATGCCGACTTAAGTACAAGAAGAGTGAGTCTCCTAAGAGTTAGTGCTTTGAGCGGCTCCTGGGAGACCAGTATTGGGTTCCGATGCACCAGTGCAGGTTTACTGTATCCCTTGGACCTTCACATTGACGATGAAACACAGAAATCGCATCGGAATTGAATATAAAAGGCACAGTGTCGACTTAAGTACAAGAAGAGTGAATCTTCTCAGAGCTAGTGCTTTGGGCGGCTCCTGGGAGACCAGTATTGGATTCCGATGCACCAGTGCAGGTTTACTGTATCCCTTGGACCTTCACATTGACAATGAAACACAGAAAACGCATCGGAATTGAATACAAAAGACACAGTGCCGACTTAAGTACAAGAAGAGTGAGTCTCATAAGCGTTTGTGGTTTGAGCGGCTCCTGGGAGACCAGTATTGGATTCCGATGCACCAGTGCAGGTTTACTGTATCCCTTGGACCTTCACAGTGACGATGAAACACAGAAATCGCATCGGAATTGAATATAAAAGGCACAGTGCCGACGTAAGTACAAGAAGAGTGAATCTTCTCAGAGTTTGTGCTTTGGGCGGCTCCTGGGAGACCAGTATTGGATTCCGATGCACCAGTGCAGGTTTACTGTAGCCCTTGGACCTTCACATTGACAATGAAACACAGAAATCGCATCGGAATTGAATATAAAAGGCACAATGCCGACTTAAGTACAAGAAGAGTGAATCTTCTCAGAGTTTGTGCTTTGGGCGGCTCCTGGGAGACCAGTATTGGCTTCCGATGCACCAGTGCAGGTTTACTGTATCCCTTGGACCTTCACATTGACGATGAAACACAGAAATCGCATCGGAATTGAATATAGAAGGCACAGTGCCGACTTAAGTACAAGAAGAGTGAGTCTCCTAAGAGTTTGTGCTTTGAGCGGATCCTGGGAAACCAGTATTGGATTCCGATGCACCAGTGCAGGTTTACTGTATCCCTTGGCCCTTCACATGGACAATGAAACACAGAAATCGCATCGGAATTGAATATAAAAGACACATGCCGACTTAAGTACAAGAAGAGTGAGTCTCCTAAGAGTTTGTGGTTTGAGCGGCTCCTGGGAGACCAGTATTGCATTCCGATGCACCAGTGCAGGTTTACTGTATCCCTTGGACCTTCACATTGACAATGAAACACAGAAATCGCATCGGAATTGAATGTAAATGACACAGTGCCGACTTAAGTACAAGAAGAGTGAGTCTCCTAAGAGTTTGTGGTTTGAGCGGCTCCTGGGAGACTAGTATTGGATTCCGATGCACCAGTGCAGGTTCACTGTATCCCTTGGACCTTCACATTTACAATGAAACACAGAAATCGCATCGGAATTGAATATAAAAGACACAGTGCCGACTTAAGAACAAGAAGAGTGAGTCTCTTAAGAGTTTGTGCTTTGAGCGGCTCCTGGGAGACCAGTATTGGATTACGATGCACCAGTGCAGGTTTACTGTATCCCTTGGACCTTCACATTGACAATGAAACACAGAAATCGCATCGGAATTGAATATAAAAGGCACAGTGCCGACTTAAGTACAAGAAGAGTGAGTCTCCTAAGAGTTTGTGGTTTAAGCGGCTCGTGGGAGACCAGTATTGTATTCCGATGCACCAGTGCAGGTTTACTGTATCCCTTGGACCTTCAAATTAACGATGAAACACAGAAATCGCATCGGAATTGAATATAAAAGGCACAGTGCCGACTTAAGTACAAGAAGAGTGAATCTTCTCAGAGTTTGTGGTTTAAGCGGCTCCTGGGGGCCCCAGTATTGGATTCCGATGCACCAGTGCAGGTTTACTGTATCCCTTGGACTTTCACATTGACGATGAAACACAGAAATCGCATCGGAATTGAATATAAAAGGCACAGTGCCGACTTAAGTACAAGAAGAGTGAATCTTCTCAGAGTTTGTGCTTTGGGCGGCTCCTGGGAGACCAGTATTGGATTCCGATGCACCAGTGCAGGTTTACTGTATCCCTTGGACCTTCACATTGACAATGAAACACAGAAGTCGCATCGGAATTGAATATAAAAGGCACAATGCCGACTTAAGTACAAGAAGAGTGAATCTTCTCAGAGTTTGTGCTTTGGGCGGCTCCTGGGAGACCAGTATTGGATTCCGACGCACCAGTGCAGGTTTACTGTATCCCTTGGACCTTCACATTGACAATGAGAAACAAAAATCGCATCGGAATTGAATATAAAAGGCACAGTGCCGACTTAAGTACAAGAAGAGTGAGTCTCCTAAGAGTTTGTGGTTTGAGCGGCTCCTGGGAGACCAGTATTGGATTCTGATGCACCAGTGCAGGTTTACTGTATCCCTTGGACCTTCACATTGACAATGAAACACCGCATCGGAATTGAATATAAAAGACACGGTGCAGAATTAAGTACAAGAAGAGTGAGTCTCCTAAGAGTTTGTGGTTTGAGCGGCTCCTGGGAGACCAGTATTGGATTCCGATGCACCAGTGCAGGTTTACTGTATCCCTTGGAGCTTCACATTGACGATGAAACACAGAAATCGCATCGGAATTGAATATAAAAGGCACAGTGCCGTTTTAAGTACAAGAAGAGTGAGTCTCCTAAGAGTTTGTGGTTTGATCGGATCCTGGGAGACCAGTATTGGATTCCGATGCACCAGTGCAGGTTTACTGTATCCCTTGGACCTTCAAATTGACGATGAAACACAGAAATCGCATCGGAATTGAATATAAAATGCACAGTGCCGACTTAAGTACAAGAAGAGTGAGTCTCCTAAGAGTTTGTGCTTTGAGCGGCTCCTGGGAGACCAGTATTGGATTCCGATGCACCAGTGCAGGTTTACTGTATCCCTTGGACCTTCACATTGAAAATGAGACACAGAAATCGCATCGGAATTGAATATAAAAGACACAGTGCCGACTTAAGTACAAGAAGAGTGAATCTTCTCAGAGTTTGTGCTTTGGGCGGCTCCTGGGAGACCAGTATTGGATTCCGATGCACCAGTGCAGGTTTACTGTATCCCTTGGACCTTCACATTGAAAATGAGACACAGAAATCGCATCGGAATTGAATATAAAAGACACAGTGCCGACTTAAGTACAAGAAGAGTGAATCTTCTCAGAGTTTGTGCTTTGGGCGGCTCCTGGGAGACCAGTATTGGATTCCGATGCACCAGTGCAGGTTTACTGTATCCTTGGACCTTCACGTTGACAATGTAACACAAATCGCATCGGAATTGAATATAAAAGACACAGTGCCGACTTAAGTACAAGGAGAGTGAGTCTCCTAAGAGTTTGTGGTTTGAGCGGCTCCTGGGAGACCAGTATTGGATTCCGATGCACCAGTGCAGGTTTACTGTATCCCTTGGACCTTCACATTGACGATGAAACACAGAAATCGCATCGGAATTGAATCTAAAAGGCACAGTGCCGACTTAAGTACAAGAAGAGTGAATCTTCTCAGAGTTTATGCTTTGGGCGGCTCCTGGGAGACCAGTATTGGATTCCGATGCACCAGTGCAGGTTTACTGTATCCCTTGGACCTTCACATTGACAATGAAACACAGAAATCGCATCGGAATTGAATGTAAAAGGCACAATGCCGACTTAAGTACAAGAAGAGTGAATCTTCTCAGAGTTAGTGCTTTGGGAGGCTCCTGGGAGACCAGTATTGGATTCCGATGCACCAGTGCAGGTTTACTGTATCCCTTGGACCTTCACATTGACAATGAAACACAGAAATCGCATCGGAATTGAAAATAAAAGACACAGTGCCGACATAAGTACAAGAAGAGTGAGTCTCCTAAGAGTTTGTGGTTTGAGCGGCTCCTGGGAGACCAGTATTGGATTCCGATGCACCAGTGCAGGTTTACTGTATCCCTTGGACCTTCACATTGACGATGAAACACAGAAAACGCATCGGAATTGAATATAAAAGGCACAGTGCCGACTTAAGTACAAGAAGAGTGAATCTTCTCAGATATTGTGCTTTGGGCGGCTCCTGGGAGACAAGTATGGGATTCCGATGCACCAGTGCAGGTTTACTGTATCCCTTAGACCTTCAAATTGACAATGAAACACAGAAATCGCATCGGAATTGAATATAAATGGCACAATGCCGACTTAAGTACAAGAAGAGTGATTCTTCTCAGAGTTTGTGCTTTGGGCGGCTCCTGGGAGACCAGTATTGGATTACGATGCACCAGTTCAGGTTTACTGTATCCCTTGGACCTTCACATTGACAATGAAACACAGAAATCGCATCGGAATTGAATATAAAAGACACAGTGCCGACTTAAGTAGAAGAAGAGTGAGTCTCCTAAGAGTTTGTGGTTTGAGCGGCTCCTGGGAGACCAGTATTGGGTTCCGATGCACCAGTGCAGGTTTACTGTATCCCTTGGACCTTCACATTGACGATGAAACACAGAAATCGCATCGGAATTGAGTATAAAAGGCACAGTGCCGACTTGAGTACAAGAAGAGTGAATCTTCTCAGAGTTTGTGCTTTGGGCGGCTCCTGGGAGACCAGTATTGGATTCCGATGCACCAGTGCAGGTTTACTGTATCCCTTGGACCTTCACATTGACAATGAAACACAGAAAACGCATCGGAAGTGAATATAAAAGACACAGTGCTGACTTAAGTACAAGAAGAGGGAGTCTCCTAAGAGTTTGTGTTTTGAGCGGCTCCTGGGGGCCCCAGTATTGGATTCCGATGCACCAGTGCAGGTTTACTGTATCCCTTGGACCTTCACATTGACGATGTAACACAGAAGTCGCATCGGAATTGAATATAAAAGGCACAGTGCCGACTTAAGTACAAGAAGAGTGAATCTTCTCAGAGTTTGTGCTTTGGGCGGCTCCTTGGAGACCAGTATTGGATTCCGATGCACCAGTGCAGGTTTACTGTATCCGTTGGACCTTCACATTGACAATGAAACACAGAAATCGCATCGGAATTGAATATAAAAGGCACAATGCCGACTTAAGTACAAGAAGAGTGAATCTTCTCAGAGTTTGTGCTTTGGGCGGCTCCTGGGAGACCAGTATTGGATTCCGATGCACCAGTGCAGGTTTACTGTATCCCTTGGACCTTCACATTGACAATGAAACACAGAAATCGCATCGGAATTGAATATAAAAGACACAGTGCCGACTTAAGTACAAGAAGAGTGAGTCTCCTAAGAGTTTGTGGTTTGAGCGGCTCCTGGGAGACCAGTATTGGATTCCGATGCACCAGTGCAGGATTACTGTATCCCTTGGACCTTCACATTGACGATGAAACACAGAAATCGCATCGGAAATGAATATAAAAGGCACAGTGCCGACTTAAGTACAAGAAGAGTGAGTCTCCTAAGAGTTTGTGCTTTGAGCGGCTCCTGGGAGACCAGTATTGGATTCCGATGCACCAGTGCAGGTTTACTGTATCCCTTGGACCTTCACATTGACAATGAGACATAGAAATCGCATCGGAATTGAATATAAAAGACACAGTGCCGACTTAAGTACAAGAAGAGTGAATCTTCTCAGAGTTTGTGCTTTGGGCGGCTCCTGGGAGACCAGTATTGGATTCCGATGCACCAGTGCAGGTTTACTGTATCCCTTGGACCTTCACATTGACAATGAAACACAGAAATCGCATCGGAATTGAATATAAAAGGCACAGTGCCGACTTAAGTACAAGAAGAGTGAATCTTCTCAGAGATTGTGATTTGGGCGGCTCCTGGGAGACCAGTATGGGATTCCGATGCACCAGTGCAGGTTTACTGTATCCCTTAGACCTTCACATTGACAATGAAACACAGAAATCGCATCGGAATTGAATATAAAAGGCACAATGCCGACTTAAGTACAAGAAGAGTGAATCTTCTCAGAGTTTGTGCTTTGGGCGGCTCCTGGGAGACCAGTATTGGATTCCGATGCTCCAGTGCAGGTTTACTGTATCCCTTGGACCTTCACATTGACAATGAAACACAGAAAACGCATCGGAATTGAATACAAAAGACACAGTGGCGACTTAAGTACAAGAAGAGTGAGTCTCCTAAGCGTTTGTGGTTTCAGCGGCTCCTGGGAGACCAGTATTGGATTCCGATGCACCAGTGCAGGTTTACTATATCCCTTGGACCTTCACATTGACGATGAAACACAGAAATCGCATCGGAATTGAATATAAAAGGCACAGTGCCGACTTAAGTACAAGAAGAGTGAATCTTCTCAGAGTTTGTGCTTTGGGCGGCTCCTGGGAGACCAGTATTGGATTCCGATGCACCAGTGCAGGTTTACTGTATCCCTTGGAACTTCACATTGACAATGAAACACAGAAATCGCATCGGAATTGAATATAAAAGGCACAATGCCGACTTAGGTACAAGAAGAGTGAATCTTCTCAGAGTTTGTGCTTTGGGCGGCTCCTGGGAGACCAGTATTGGATTCCGATGCACCAGTGCAGGTTTACTGTATCCCTTGGACCTTCACATTGACAATGAAACACAGATATCGCATCGGAATTGAATGTAAAAGACACGGTGCCGACTTAAGTACAAGAAGAGTGAGTCTCCTAAGAGTTTGTGGTTTGAGCGGCTCCTGGGAGACCAGTATTGGATTCCGATGCACCAGTGCAGGTTTACTGTACCCCTTGGACCTTCACATTGACGATGAAACACAGAAATCGCATCGGAATTGAATATAAAAGGCACAGTACCGAGTTAAGTACAAGAAGAGTGAATCTTCTCAGAGTTTGTGCTTTGGGCGGCTCCTGGGAGACCAGTATTGGATTCCGATGCACCAGTAAAGGTTTACTGTATCCCTTGGACCTTCACATTGACAATGAAACACAGAAATCGCATCGGAATTGAATATAAAAGACACAGTGCCGACTTAAGTACAAGAAGAGTGAGTCTCCTAAGAGTTTGTGGTTTGAGCGGCTCCTGGGAGACCAGTATTGGATTCCGATGCACCAGTGCAGGTTTACTGTATCCCCTGGACCTTCACATTGACGATGGAACACAGAAATCGCATCGGAATTGAATATAAAATGCACAGTGCCGACTTAAGTACAAGAAGAGTGAATCTTCTCAGAGTTTGTGCTTTGGGCGGCTCCTGGGAGACCAGTATTGGATTCCGATGCACCAGTGCAGGTTTACTGTATCCCTTGGAAATTCACATTGACAATGAAACACAGAAATCGCATCGGAATTGAATATAAAAGACACAGTGCCGGCTTAAGTACAAGAAGAGTGAGTCTCCTAAGAGTTTGTGGGTTGAGCGGCTCCTGGGAGACCAGTATTGGATTCCGATGCACCAGTGCAGGTTTACTGTATCCCTTGGACCTTCAAATTGACGATGAAACACAGAAATCGCATCGGAATTGAATATAAAAGGCACAATGCCGACTTAAGTACAAGAAGAGTGAGTCTCCTAAGAGTTTGTGCTTTGAGCGGCTCCTGGGAGACCAGTATTGGGTTCCGATGCACCAGTGCAGGTTTACTGTATCCCTTGGACCTTCACATTGACAATGAAACACAGAAATCGCATCGGAATTGAATATAAAAGACACAGTGCCGACTTAAGTACAAGAAGAGTGAATCTTCTCAGACTTTGTGTTTTGGGCGGCTCCTGGGAGACCAGTATTGGATTCCGATGCACCAGTGCAGGTTTACTGTATCCCTTGTACCTTCAAATTGACGATGAAACACAGAAATCGCATCGGAATTGAATATAATAGGCACAGTGCCGACTTAAGTACAAGAAGAGTGAGTCTCCTAAGAGTTTGTGCTTTGAGCGGATCCTGGGAGACCAGTATTGGATTCCGATGCACCAGTGCAGGATTACTGTATCCACTGGACCTTCACATTGACAATGAAACACAGAAATCGCATCGGAATTGAATAAAAAAGGCACAGTGCCGACTTAAGTACAAGAAGAGTGAGTCTCCTAAGAGTTTGTGCTTTGAGCGGATCCTGGGAGACCAGTATTGGATTCCGATGCACCAGTGCAGGTTTACTGTATCCCTTGGACCTTCACATGGACAATGAAACTCAGAAATCGCATCGGAATTGAATATAAAAGACACATGCCAACTTAAGTACAAGAAGAGTGAGTCTCCTAAGAGTTTAAGGTTTGAGCGGCTCCTGGGAGACCAGTATTGTATTCCGATGCACCAGTGCAGGTTTACTGTATCCCTTGGACCTTCACAGTGACGATGAAACACAGAAATCGCATCGGAATTGAATATAAAAGGCACAGTGCCGACTTAAGTACAAGAAGAGTGAATCTTCTCAGAGTTTGTGCTTTGGGCGGCTCCTGGGAGACCAGTATTGTATTCCGATGCACCAGTGCAGGTTTACTGTATCCCTTGGACCTTCACATTGACAATGAAACACAGAAATCGCATCGGAATTGAATATAAAAGGCACAGTGCCGACTTAAGTACAAGAAGAGTGAATCTTCTCAGAGATTGTGATTTGGGCGGCTCCTGGGAGACCAGTATGGGATTCCGATGCACCAGTGCAGGTTTACTGTATCCCTTAGACCCTCACATTGACAATGAAACACAGAAATCGCATCGGAATTGAATATAAAATGCACAATGCCGACTTAAGTACAAGAAGAGTGAATCTTCTCAGAGTTTGTGCTTTGGGCGGCTCCTGGGAGACCAGTATTGGATTCCGATGCTCCAGTGCAGGTTTACTGTATCCCTTGGACCTTCACATTGACAATGAAACACAGAAAACGCATCGGAATTGAATACAAAAGACACAGTGGCGACTTAAGTACAAGAAGAGTGAGTCTCCTAAGCGTTTGTGGTTTGAGCGGCTCCTGGGAGACCAGTATTGAATTCCGATGCACCAGTGCAGGTTTACTGTATCCCTTGGACCTTCACATTGACGATGAAACACAGAAATCGCATCGGAATTGAGTATAAAAGGCACAGTGCCGACTTAAGTACAAGAAGAGTGAATCTTCTCAGAGTTTGTGCTTTGGGCGGCTCCTGGGAGACCAGTATTGGATTCCGATGCACCAGTGCAGGTTTACTGTATCCCTTGGACCTTCACATTGACAATGAAACACAGAAATCGCATCGGAATTGAATATAAAAGGCACAATGCCGACTTAAGTACAAGAAGAGTGAATCTTCTCAGAGTTTGTGCTTTGGGCGGCTCCTGGGAGACCAGTATTGGATTCCGATGCACCAGTGCAGGTTTACTGTATCCCTTGGACCTTCACATTGACAATGAAACACAGATATCGCATCGGAATTGAATGTAAAAGACACAGTGCCGACTTAAGTACAAGAAGAGTGAGTCTCCTAAGAGTTTGTGCTTTGAGCGGCTCCTGGGAGACCAGTATTGGGTTCCGATGCACCAGTGCAGGTTTACTGTATCCCTTGGACCTTCACATTGACGATGAAACACAGAAATCGCATCGGAATTGAGTATAAAAGGCACAGTGCCGACTTGAGTACAAGAAGAGTGAATCTTCTCAGAGTTTGTGCTTTGGGCGGCTCCTGGGAGACCAGTATTGGATTCCGATGCACCAGTGCAGGTTTACTGTATCCCTTGGACCTTCACATTGACAATGAAACACAGAAAACGCATCGGAAGTGAATATAAAAGACACAGTGCTGACTTAAGTACAAGAAGAGGGAGTCTCCTAAGAGTTTGTGTTTTGAGCGGCTCCTGGGGGCCCCAGTATTGGATTCCGATGCACCAGTGCAGGTTTACTGTATCCCTTGGACCTTCACATTGACGATGTAACACAGAAGTCGCATCGGAATTGAATATAAAAGGCACAGTGCCGACTTAAGTACAAGAAGAGTGAATCTTCTCAGAGTTTGTGCTTTGGGCGGCTCCTTGGAGACCAGTATTGGATTCCGATGCACCAGTGCAGGTTTACTGTATCCGTTGGACCTTCACATTGACAATGAAACACAGAAATCGCATCGGAATTGAATATAAAAGGCACAATGCCGACTTAAGTACAAGAAGAGTGAATCTTCTCAGAGTTTGTGCTTTGGGCGGCTCCTGGGAGACCAGTATTGGATTCCGATGCACCAGTGCAGGTTTACTGTATCCCTTGGACCTTCACATTGACAATGAAACACAGATATCGCATCGGAATTGAATATAAAAGACACAGTGCCGACTTAAGTACAAGAAGAGTGAGTCTCCTAAGAGTTTGTGGTTTGAGCGGCTCCTGGGAGACCAGTATTGGATTCCGATGCACCAGTGCAGGATTACTGTATCCCTTGGACCTTCACATTGACGATGAAACACAGAAATCGCATCGGAAATGAATATAAAAGGCACAGTGCCGACTTAAGTACAAGAAGAGTGAGTCTCCTAAGAGTTTGTGCTTTGAGCGGCTCCTGGGAGACCAGTATTGGATTCCGATGCACCAGTGCAGGTTTACTGTATCCCTTGGACCTTCACATTGACAATGAGACATAGAAATCGCATCGGAATTGAATATAAAAGACACAGTGCCGACTTAAGTACAAGAAGAGTGAATCTTCTCAGAGTTTGTGCTTTGGGCGGCTCCTGGGAGACCAGTATTGGATTCCGATGCACCAGTGCAGGTTTACTGTATCCCTTGGACCTTCACATTGACAATGAAACACAGAAATCGCATCGGAATTGAATATAAAAGGCACAGTGCCGACTTAAGTACAAGAAGAGTGAATCTTCTCAGAGATTGTGATTTGGGCGGCTCCTGGGAGACCAGTATGGGATTCCGATGCACCAGTGCAGGTTTACTGTATCCCTTAGACCTTCACATTGACAATGAAACACAGAAATCGCATCGGAATTGAATATAAAAGGCACAATGCCGACTTAAGTACAAGAAGAGTGAATCTTCTCAGAGTTTGTGCTTTGGGCGGCTCCTGGGAGACCAGTATTGGATTCCGATGCTCCAGTGCAGGTTTACAGTATCCCTTGGACCTTCACATTGACAATGAAACACAGAAAACGCATCGGAATTGAATACAAAAGACACAGTGGCGACTTAAGTACAAGAAGAGTGAGTCTCCTAAGCGTTTGTGGTTTCAGCGGCTCCTGGGAGACCAGTATTGGATTCCGATGCACCAGTGCAGGTTTACTATATCCCTTGGACCTTCACATTGACGATGAAACACAGAAATCGCATCGGAATTGAATATAAAAGGCACAGTGCCGACTTAAGTACAAGAAGAGTGAATCTTCTCAGAGTTTGTGCTTTGGGCGGCTCCTGGGAGACCAGTATTGGATTCCGATGCACCAGTGCAGGTTTACTGTATCCCTTGGAACTTCACATTGACAATGAAACACAGAAATCGCATCGGAATTGAATATAAAAGGCACAATGCCGACTTAAGTACAAGAAGAGTGAATCTTCTCAGAGTTTGTGCTTTGGGCGGCTCCTGGGAGACCAGTATTGGATTCCGATGCACCAGTGCAGGTTTACTGTATCCCTTGGACCTTCACATTGACAATGAAACACAGATATCGCATCGGAATTGAATGTAAAAGACACGGTGCCGACTTAAGTACAAGAAGAGTGAGTCTCCTAAGAGTTTGTGGTTTGAGCGGCTCCTGGGAGACCAGTATTGGATTCCGATGCACCAGTGCAGGTTTACTGTACCCCTTGGACCTTCACATTGACGATGAAACACAGAAATCGCATCGGAATTGAATATAAAAGGCACAGTACCGAGTTAAGTACAAGAAGAGTGAATCTTCTCAGAGTTTGTGCTTTGGGCGGCTCCTGGGAGACCAGTATTGGATTCCGATGCACCAGTAAAGGTTTACTGTATCCCTTGGACCTTCACATTGACAATGAAACACAGAAATCGCATCGGAATTGAATATAAAAGACACAGTGCCGACTTAAGTACAAGAAGAGTGAGTCTCCTAAGAGTTTGTGGTTTGAGCGGCTCCTGGGAGACCAGTATTGGATTCCGATGCACCAGTGCAGGTTTACTGTATCCCCTGGACCTTCACATTGACGATGGAACACAGAAATCGCATCGGAATTGAATATAAAATGCACAGTGCCGACTTAAGTACAAGAAGAGTGAATCTTCTCAGAGTTTGTGCTTTGGGCGGCACTGTGCCTTTTATATTCAATTACGATGCGATTTCTGTGTTTCATTGTCAATGTGAAGGTCCAAGGGATACAGTAAATCTGCACTGGTGCATCGGAATCCAATACTGGTCTCCCAGGAGCCGCTCAAAGCACCAACTCTTAAGAGACTTACTCTTCTTGTACTTAAGTCGGCACTGTGTCTTTTATATTCAATTCCGATGCGATTTCTGTGTTTCATTGTCAATGTGAAGGTCCAAGGGATACAGTAAACCTGCACTGGTGCATCGGAATCCAATACTGGTCTCCCAGGAGCCGCTCAAACCACAAACTCTTACGAGACTCACTCTTCTTGTACTTAAGTCGGCACTGTGTCTTTTAGATTCAATTCCGATGCGATTTCTGTGTTTCATTGTCAATGTGAAGGTCCAAGGGGTACAGTAAACCTGCACTGGTGCATCGGAATCCAATACTGGTCTCCCAGGAGCCGCTCAAACAACAAACTCTTAGGAGACTCACTCTTCTTGTACTTAAGTCGGCACTGTGTCATTTATATTCAATTCCGATGCGATTTCTGTGTTTCATTGTCCATGTGAATGTCCAAGGGATAAGGTAAACCTGCACTGCTGCATCGGAATCCAATACTGGTCTCCCAGGAGCCGCTCAAAGCACAAAATCTTATGAGACTCATTCTTCTTGTACGTGAGTCGGCACTGTGCCTTTTATATTCCATTCCGATGCGATTTCTGTGTTTCATAGTCAATGTGAAGGTCCAAGGGATACAGTAAACCTCCACTGGTGCATCGGAATCCAATACTGGTCTCCCAGGATCCGCTCAAAGCACAAACTCTTAGGAGACTCACTCTTCTTGTACGTAAGTCGGAACTGTGCCTTTTATATTCAATTCCGATGCGATTTCTGTGTTTCATCGTCAATTTGAAGGTCCAAGGGATACAGTAAACCTGCACTGGTGCATCGGAATCCAATACTGGTCTCCCAGGAGCCGCTCAAACCACAAACTCTGAGAAGATTCACTCTTCTTGTACTTAAGTCGGCACTGTGCCTTTTATATTCAATTACGATGCGATTTCTGTGTTTCATTGTCAATGTGAAGGTCCAAGGGATACAGTAAATCTGCACTGGTGCATCGGAATCCAATACTGGTCTCCCAGGAGCCGCTCAAAGCACAAAATTTGAGGAGATTCACTCTTCTTGTACTTAAGTCGGCACTGTGTCTTTTATATTCAATTCCGATGCGATTTCTGTGTTTCATTGTCAATGTGAAGGTCCAAGGGATACAGTAAACCTGCACTGGTTCATCGGAATCCAATACTGGTCTCCCAGGAGCCGCTCAAACCACAAACTCTTACGAGACTCACTCTTCTTGTACTTAAGTCGGCACTGTGTCTTTTATATTCAATTCCGATGCGATTTCTGTGTTTCATTGTCAATGTGAAGGTCCCAGGGATACAGTAAACCTGCGCTGGTGCATCGGAATCCAATACTGGTCTCCCAGGAGCCGCTCAAAGCACAAACTCTTAGGAGTCTCACTCTTCTTGTACTTAAGTCGGCACTGTGTGTTTTATATTCAATTCCGATGCGATTTCTATGTTTCATTGTCAATGTGAAAGTCCAAGGGATACAGTAAACCTGCACTGGTGCATCGGAATCCAATACTGGTCTCCCAGGAGCCGCTCAAACCACAAACTCTTAGGAGACTCACTCTTCTTTTACTTAAGTCGGCACTGTGTCTTTTATATTCAATTCCGATGCGATTTCTGTGTCTCATTGGCAATGTGAAGGTCCAAGGGATACAGTAAACCTGCACTGGTGCGTCGGAATCCAATACTGGTCTCCCAGGAGCCGCCCAAAGCACAAACTCTGAGAAGATTCACTCTTCTTGTACTTAAGTCGGCATTGTGCCTTTTATATTCAATTCCGATGCGATTTCTGTGTTTCATTGTCAATGTGAAGGTCCAAGGGATACAGTAAACCTGCACTGGTGCATCGGAATCCAATACTGGTCTCCCAGGAGCCGCCCAAAGCACAAACTCTGAGAAGATTCACTCTTCTTGTACTTAAGTCGTCACTGTGCCTTTTACATTCAATTCCGATGCGATTTCTGTGTTTCATCGTCAATGTGAAGGTCCAAGGGATACAGTAAACCTGCACTGGTGCATCGGAATCCAATACTGGGGCCCCCAGGAGCCGCTCAAAGCACAAACTCTTAGGAGACTCACTCTTCTTGTACTTAAGTCGGCACTGTGTCTTTTATATTCAATTCCGATGCGTTTTCTGTGTTTCATTGTCAATGTGAAGGTCCAAGGGATACAGTAAACCTGCACTGGTGCATCGGAATCCAATACTGGTCTCCCAGGAGCCGCCCAAAGCACAAACTCTGAGAAGATTCACTCTTCTTGTACTTAAGTCGGCACTGTGCCTTTTATATTCAATTCCGATGCGATTTCTGTGTTTCATCGTCAATGTGAAGGTCCAAGGGATACAGTAAACCTGCACTGGTGCATCGGAACCCAATACTGGTCTCCCAGGAGCCGCTCAAACCACAAACTCTTAGGAGACTCACTCTTCTTGTACTTAAGTCGGCACTGTGTCTTTTATATTCAATTCCGATGCGATTTCTGTGTTTCATCGTCAATGTGGAGGTCCAAGGGATACAGTAAACCTGCACTGGTGCATCGGAATCCAATACTGGTCTCCCAGGAGGCGCCCAAAGCACAAACTCTGAGAAGATTCACTCTTCTTGTACTTAAGTCGGCATTGTGCCTTTTATATTCAATTCCGATGCGATTTCTGTGTTTCATTGTCAATGTGAAGGTCTAAGGGATACAGTAAACCTGCACTGGTGCATCGGAATCCAATACTGGTCTCCCAGGAGCCGCCCAAAGCACAATATCTGAGAAGATTCACTCTTCTTGTACTTAAGTCGGCACTGTGCCTTTTATATTCAATTCCGATGCGATTTCTGTGTTTCATCGTCAATGTGAAGGTCCAAGGGATACAGTAAACCTGCACTGGTGCATCGGAATCCAATACTGGTCTCCCAGGAGCCGCTCAAACCACAAACTCTTAGGAGACTCACTCTTCTTGTACTTATGTCGGCACTGTGTCTTTTATATTCAATTCCGATGCGATTTCTGTGTTTCATTGTCAATGTGAAGGTCCAAGGGATACAGTAAACCTGCACTGGTGCATCGGAATCCAATACTGGTCTCCCAGGAGCCGCCCAAAGCACTAACTCTGAGAAGATTCACTCTTCTTGTACTTAAGTCGGCACTGTGCCTTTTATATTCAATTCCGATGCGATTTCTGTGTTTCATCGTCAATGTGAAGGTCCAAGGGATACAGTAAACCTGCACTGGTGCATCGGAATCCAATACTGGTCTCCCAGGAGCCGCTCAAACCACAAACTCTTAGGAGACTCACTCTTCTTGTACTTAAGTCGGCTCTGTGTCTTTTATATTCAATTCCGATGCGATTTCTGTGTTACATTGTCAACGTGAAGGTCCAAGGGATACAGTAAACCGGCACTGGTGCATCGGAATCCAATACTGGTCTCCCAGGAGCCGCCCAAAGCACAAACTCTGAGAAGATTCACTCTTCTTGTACTTAAGTCGGCATTGTGCTTTTTATATTCAATTCCGATGCGATTTCTGTGTTTCATTGTCAATGTGATGGTCCAAGGGATACAGTAAACCTGCACTGGTGCATCGGAATCCAATACTGGTTTCCCAGGAGCCGCTCCAACCACAAACTCTTAGGAGACTCACTCTTCTTGTACTTAAGTCGGCACTGTGCCTTTAATATTCAATTCCGATGCGATTTCTGTGTTTCATCGTCAATTTGAAGGTCCAAGGGATACAGTAAACCTGCACTGGTGCATCGGAATCCAATACTGGTCTCCCAGGATCCGCTCAAAGCACAAACTCTTAGGAGACTCACTCTTCTTGTACTTAAGTCGGCACTGTGCCTTTTATATTCAATTCCGATGCGATTTCTGTGTTTCGTCGTCAATGTGAAGCTCCAAATGATACAGTAAACCTGCACTGGTGCATCGGAATCCAATACTGGTCTCCCAGGAGCCGCTCAAACCACAAACTCTTAGGAGACTCACTCTTCTTGTACTTAAGTCGGCACTGTGTCTTTTATATTCAATTCCGATGCGATTTCTGTGTTTCATTGTCAATTTGAAGGTCCAAGGGATACAGTAAACCTGCACTGGTGCATCAGAATCCAATACTGGTCTCCCAGGAGCCGCTCAAAGCACAAACTCTTAGGAGACTCACTCATCTTGTACTTAAGTCGGCACTGTGTCTTTTATATTCAATTCCGATGCGATTTCTGTGTTTCATTGTCAATGTGAAGGTCCAAGGGATACAGTAAACCTGCACTGGTGAATCGGAATCCAATTCTGGTCTCCCAGGAGCCGCTCAAAGCACAAACTCTTAGGAGACTCACTCTTCTTGTACTTAAGTCGGCACTGTGTCTTTTATATTCAATTCCGATGCGATTTCTGTGTTTCATCGTCAATGTGAAGGTCCAAGGGATACAGTAAACCTGCGCTGTTGCATCGGAATCCAATACTGGTCTCCCAGGAGCCGCTCAAAGCACAAACTCTTAAGAGTCTCACTCTTCTTGTACTTAAGTCGGCACTGTGTCTTTTATATTCAATTCCGATGCGATTTCTATGTTTCATTGTCAATGTGAAGGTCCAAGGGATACAGTAAACCTGCACTGGCGCATCGGAATCAAATACTGGTCTCCCAGGAGTCGCTCAAACCACAAACTCTTAGGAGACTCACTCTTCTTGTACTTAAGTCGGCACTGTGTCTTTTATATTCAATTTCGATGCGATTTCTGTGTTTCATTGTCAATGTGAAGGTCCAAGGGATACAGTAAACCTGCACTGGTGCATCGGAAACCAATACTGGTCACCCAGGAGCCGCTCAAACCACAACCTCTTAGGAGACTCACTCTTCTTGTACTTAAGTCGGCACTGCGCCTTTTATATTCAATTCCGATGCGATTTCTGTGTTTCATCGTCAATTTGAAGGTCCAAGGGATACAGTTAACCTGCACTGGTGTATCGGAATCCAATACTAGTCTCCCAGGAGCCGCTCAAACCACAAACTCTTAGGAGACTCACTCTTCTTGTACTGAAGTCGGCATTGAGCCTTTTATATTCAATTCCGTTGCGATTTCTGTGTTTCATCGTCAATTTGAAGGTCCAAGGGATACAGTAAACCTGCACTGGTGCATCGGAATCCAATACTGGTCTCCCAGGAGCCGCTCAAAGCACAAACTCTGAGAAGATTCACTCTTCTTGTACTTAAGTCGGCACTGTGCCTTTTATATTCAATTCCGATGCGATTTCTGTGTTTCATTGTCAATGAGAAGGTCCAGGGGATACAGTAAACCTGCACTGGTGCATCGGAATCCAATACTGGTCTCCCAGGAGCCGCTCTAACCACAAACTCTTAGGAGACTCACTCTTCTTGTACTTAAGTCGGCACTGTGTCTTTTATATTCAATTCCGATGCGATTTCTGTGTTTCATTGTCAATGTGAAGGTCCAAGGGATACAGTAAACCTGCACTGGTGCATCGGAATCCAATACTGGTCTCCCAGGAGCCGCTCAAACCACAAACTCTTAGGAGACTCACTCTTCTTGTACTTAAGTCGGCACTGTGTATTTTATATTCAATTCCGATGCGATTTCTGTGTTTCATTGTCCATGTGAAGGTCCAAGGGATACAGTAAACCTGCACTGGTGCATCGTAATCCAATACTGGTCTCCCGGGAGCCGCTCAAAGCACAAACTCTTAGGAGACTCACTCTTCTTGACTTAAGTCGGCAGTGTGCCTTTTATATTCAATTCCGATACGATTTCTGTGTTTCATCGTCAATTTGAAGGTCCAAGGGATACAGTAAACCTGCACTGGTGCATCGGAATCCAATACTGGTCTCCCAGGAGCCGCTCAAACCACAAACTCTTAGGAGACTCAATCTTCTTGTACTTAAGTCGGCACTGTGCCTTTTCTATTCAATTCCGATGCGATTTCTGTGTTTCATTGACAATGTGAAGGTCCAAGGGATACAGTAAACCTGCACTGGTGCATCGGAATCCAATACTGGTCTCCCAGGAGCCGCCCAAAGCACAAACTCTGAGAAGATTCACTCTTCTTGTACTTAAGTCGGCCCTGTGCCTTTTATATTCAATTCCAATGCGATTTCTGTGTTTCATCGTCAATGTGAAGGTCCAAGGGATACAGTAAACCTGCACTGGTGCATCGGAACCCAATACTGGTCTCCCAGGAGCCGCTCAAACCACAAACTCTTAGGAGACTCACTCTTCTTGTACTTAAGTCGGCACTGTGTCTTTTATATTCAATTCCGATGCGATTTCTGTGTTTCATTGTCAATGTGAAGGTCCAAGAGATACAGTAAACCTGCACTGGTGCATCGGAATCCAATACTGGTCTCCCAGGAGCCGCCCAAAGCACAAACTCTGAGAAGATTCACTCTTCTTGTACTTAAGTCGGCATTGTGCCTTTTATATTCAATTCCGATGCGATTTCTGTGTTTCATTGTCAATGTGAAGGTCTAAGGGATACAGTAAACCTGCACTGGTGCATCGGAATCCCATACTGGTCTCCCAGGAGCCGCCTAAGCACAATCTCTGAGAAGATTCACTCTTCTTGTACTTAAGTCAGCACTGTGCCTTTTATATTCAATTCCGATGCGATTTCTGTGTTTCATCGTCAATGTGAAGGTCCAAGGGATACAGTAAACCTGCACTGGTGCATCGGAATACAATACTGGTCTCCCAGGAGCCGCCCAAAGCACAAACTCTGAGAAGATTCACTCTTCTTGTACTTAAGTCGGCACTGTGTCTTTTATATTCAATTCCGATGCGATTTCTGTGTCTCATTGTCAATGTGAAGGTCCAAGGGATACAGTAAACCTGCACTGGTGCATCGGAATCCAATACTGGTCTCCCAGGAGCCGCTCAAAGCGCAAACTCTTAGGAGACTCACTCTTCTTGTACTTAAGTCGGCACTGTGCCTTTTATATTCAATTCCGATGCGATTTCTGTGTTTCATCGTCAATTTGAAGGTCCAAGGGATACAGTAAACCTGCACTGGTGCATCGGAATCCAATACTGGTCTCCCAGGATCCGCTCAAAGCACAAACTCTTAGGAGACTCACTCTTCTTGTACGTAAGTCGGCACTGTGCCTTTTATATTCAATTCCGATGCGATTTCTGTGTTTCATCGTCAATGTGAAGGTCCAAGGGATACAGTAAACCTGCACTGGTGCATCGGAATCCAATACTGGTCTCCCAGGAGCCGCTCAAACCACAAACTCTTAGGAGACTCACTCTTCTTGTACTTAAGTCGGCACTGTGTCTTTTATATTCAATTCCGATGCGATTTCTGTGCTTCATTGTCAATGCGAAGGTCCAAGGGATACAGTAAACCTGCAATGGTGCACGGAATCCAATACTGGTCTCCCAGGAGCCGCCCAAAGCACAAACTCTGAGAAGATTCACTCTTCTTGTACTTAAGTCGGCACTGTACCTTTTATATTCAATTCCGATGCTATTTCTGTGTTTCATCTTCAATGTGAAGGTCCAAGGGATACAGTAAACCTGCACTGGTGCATCGGAATGCAATACTGGTCTCCCAGGAGCCGCTCAAACCACAAACTCTTTGGAGACTCACTCTTCTTGTACTTAAGTCGGCACTGTGTCTTTTATATTCAATTCCGATGCGATTTCTGTGTTTCATTGTCAATGTGAAGGTCCAAGGGATACAGTAAACCTGCACTGGTGCATCGGAATCCAATACTGGTCTCCCAGGTGCCGCCCAAAGCACAAACTCTGAAAAGATTCACTCTTCTTGTACTTAAGTCGGCATTGTGCCTTTTATATTCAATTCCGATGCGATTTCTGTGTTTCATTGTCAATGTGAAGGTCCAAGGGATACAGTAAACCTGCACTGGTCCATTGGAATCCAATACTGGTCTCCCAGGAGCCGCCCAAAGCACAAACTCTGAGAAGATTCACTCTTCTTGTACTTAAGTCGGCACTGTGCCTTTTATATTCAATTCCGATGCGATTTCTGTGTTTCATCGTCAATGTGAAGGTCCAAGGGATACAGTAAACCTGCACTGGTGCATCGGAATCCAATACTGGTCTCCCAGGAGCCGCTCAAAGCACAAACTCTTAGGAAACTCACTCTTCTTGTACTTAAGTCGGCACTGTGCCTTTTATATTCAATTCCGATGCGATTTCTGTGTTTCATCGTCAATTTGAAGGTCCAAGGGATACAGTAAACCTGCACTGGCGCATCGGAATCCAATACTGGTCTCCCAGGATCCGCTCAAAGCACAAACTCGTAGGAGACTCACTCTTCTTGTACTTAAGTCGGCACTGTGCCTTTTATGTTCAATTCCGATGCGATTTCTGTGTTTCATCGTCAATGTGAAGCTCCAAGGGATACAGTAAACCTGCACTGGTGCATCGGAATCCAATACTGGTCTCCCAGGAGCCGCTCAAAGCACAAACTCTTAGGAGACTCACTCATCTTGTACTTAAGTCGGCACTGTGTCTTTTATATTCAATTCCGATGCGATTTCTGTGTTTCATTGTCAATGTGAAGGTTTAAGGGATACAGTAAACCTGCACTGGTGCATCGGAATCCAATACTGGTCTCCCAGGAGCCGTACAAAGCACAAACTCTTAGGAGACTCACTCTTCTTGTACTTAAGTCAGCACTGTGTCTTTTATATTCAATTCCGATGCGATTTCTGTGTTTCATTGTCAATGTGAAGGTCCAAGGGATACAGTAAAAATGCACTGGTGCATCGGAATCCAATACTGGTCTCCCAGGAGCCGCTCAAACCACAAACTCTTAGCAGACTCACTCTTCTTGTACTTAAGTCGGCACTGTGTCTTTTATATTCAATTCCGATGCGATTTCTGTGTTACATCGTCAATGTGAAGGTCCAAGGGATACAGTAAACCTGCACTGGTGCATCGGAATCCAATACTGGTCTCCCTGGAGCCGCTCAAACCACAAACTCTTAGGAGACTCACTCTTCTTGTACTTAAGTCGGCGCTGTGTCTTTTATATTCAATTCCGATGCGATCTCTGTGTTTCATTGTCAATGTGAATGTCCAAGGGATACAGTAAACCTGCACTGGTGCATCGGAATCCAATACTGGTCTCCCAAGAGCCGCTAAAAGCACAAACTCTTAGGAGACTCACTCTTCTTGTACTTAAGTCGGCACTGTGCCTTTTATATTCGATTCCGATGCGATTTCTGTGTTTCATCCTCAATGTGAAGGTCCAAGGGATACAGTAAACCTGCACTGGTGCATCGGAATCCAATACTGGTCTCCCAGGATCCGCTCAAAGCACAAACTCATAGGAGACTCACTCTTCTTGTACCTAAGTCGGCACTGTGCCTTTTATATTCAATTCCGATGCGATTTCTGTGTTTCATCGTCAATTTGAAGGTCCAAGGGATACAGTAAACCTGCACTGGTGCATCGGAATCCAATACTGGTCTCCCAGGAGCCGCTCAAAGCACAAACTCTGAGAAGATTCACTCTTCTTGTACTTAAGTCGGCACTGTGCCTTTTATATTCAATTCCGATGCGATTTCTGTGTTTCATTGTCAATGTGAAGGTCCAAGGGATACAGTAAACCTGCACTGGTGCATCGGAATCCAATACTGGTCTCCCAGGAGCCGCTCAAAGCACAAACTCTTAAGAGACTCACTCTTCTTGTACTTAAGTCGGCACTGTGTCTTTTATATTCAATTCCGATGCGATTTCTGTGTTTCATTGTCAATGTGAAGGTCCAAGGGATACAGTAAACCTGCACTGGTGCATCGGAATCCAATACTGGTCTCCCAGGAGCCGCTCAAACCACAAACTCTTAGGAGACTCACTCTTCTTGTACTTAAGTCGGCACTGTGTCTTTTATATTCAATTCCGATGCGATTTCTGTGTTTCATTGTCAATGTGAAGGTCCAAGGGATACAGTAAACCTGCACTGCTGCATCGGAATCCAATACTGGTCTCCCAGGAGCCGCTCAAACCACAAACTCTTAGGAGACTCACTCTTCTTGTACTTAAGTCGGCACTGTGTATTTTATATTCAATTCCGATGCGATTTCTGTGTTTCATTGTCCATGTGAAGGTCCAAGGGATACAGTAAACCTGCACTGGTGCATCGGAATCCAATACTGGTCTCCCAGGAGCCGCCCAAAGCACAAACTCTGAGAAGATTCACTCTTCTTGTACTTAAGTCGGCATTGTGCCTTTTATATTCAATTCCGATGCGATTTCTGTGTTTCATTGTCAATGTGAAGGTCTAAGGGATACAGTAAACCTGCACTGGTGCATCGGAATCCCATACTGGTCTCCCAGGAGCCGCCCAAAGCACAATCTCTGAGAAGATTCACTCTTCTTGTACTTAAGTCGGCACTGTGTCTTTTATATTCAATTCCGATGCGATTTCTGTGTCTCATCGTCAATGTGAAGCTCCAAATGATACAGTAAACCTGCACTGGTGCATCGGAATCCAATACTGGTCTCCCAGGAGCCGCTCAAACCACAAACTCTTAGGAGACTCACTCTTCTTGTACTTAAGTCGGCACTGTGTCTTTTATATTCAATTCCGATGCGATTTCTGTGTTTCATTGTCAATGTGAAGGTCCAAGGGATACAGTAAACCTGCACTGGTGCATCAGAATCCAATACTGGTCTCCCAGGAGCCGCTCAAAGCACAAACTCTTAGGAGACTCACTCATCTTGTACTTAAGTCAGCACTGTGTCTTTTATATTCAATTCCGATGCGATTTCTGTGTTTCATTGTCAATGTGAAGGTCCAAGGGATACAGTAAACCTGCACTGGTGAATCGGAATCCAATTCTGGTCTCCCAGGAGCCGCTCAAAGCACAAACTCTTAGGAGACTCACTCTTCTTGTACTTAAGTCGGCACTGTGTCTTTTATATTCAATTCCGATGCGATTTCTGTGTTTCATCGTCAATGTGAAGGTCCAAGGGATACAGTAAACCTGCGCTGTTGCATCGGAATCCAATACTGGTCTCCCAGGAGCCGCTCAAAGCACAAACTCTTAAGAGTCTCACTCTTCTTGTACTTAAGTCGGCACTGTGTGTTTTATATTCAATTCCGATGCGATTTCTATGTTTCATTGTCAATGTGAAGGTCCAAGGGATACAGTAAACCTGCACTGGCGCATCGGAATCCAATACTGGTCTCCCAGGAGTCGCTCAAACCACAAACTCTTAGGAGACTCACTCTTCTTGTACTTAAGTCGGCACTGTGCCTTTTATATTCAATTCCGATGCGATTTCTGTGTTTCATCGTCAATTTGAAGGTCCAAGGGATACAGTAAACCTGCACTGGTGCATCGGAATCCAATACTGGTCTCCCAGGAGCCGCTCAAACCACAAACTCTTAGGAGACTCACTCTTCTTGTACTTAAGTCGGCGCTGTGTCTTTTATATTCAATTCCGATGCGATCTCTGTGTTTCATTGTCAATGTGAAGGTCCAAGGGATACAGTAAACCTGCACTGGTGCATCGGAATCCAAAACTGGTCTCCCAAGAGCCGCTCAAAGCACAAACTCTTAGGAGACTCACTCTTCTTGTACTTAAGTCGGCACTGCGCCTTTTATATTCGATTCCGATGCGATTTCTGTGTTTCATCCTCAATGTGAAGGTCCAAGGGATACAGTAAACCTGCACTGGTGCATCGGAATCCAATACTGGTCTCCCAGGATCCGCTCAAAGCACAAACTCATAGGAGACTCACTCTTCTTGTACCTAAGTCGGCACTGTGCCTTTTATATTCAATTCCGATGCGATTTCTGTGCTTCATCGTCAATTTGAAGGTCCAAGGGATACAGTAAACCTGCACTGGTGCATCGGAATCCAATACTGGTCTCCCAGGAGCCGCTCAAATCACAAACTCTGAGAAGATTCACTCTTCTTGTACTTAAGTCGGCACTGTGCCTTTTATATTCAATTCCGATGCGATTTCTGTGTTTCATTGTCAATGTGAAGGTCCAAGGGATACAGTAAACCTGCACTGGTGCATCGGAATCCAATACTGGTCTCCCAGGAGCCGCTCAAAGCACAAACTCTTAAGAGACTCACTCTTCTTGTACTTAAGTCGGCACTGTGTCTTTTATATTCAATTCCGATGCGATTTCTGTGTTTCATTGTCAATGTGAAGGTCCAAGGGATACAGTAAACCTGCACTGGTGCATCGGAATCCAATACTGGTCTCCCAGGAGCCGCTCAAACCACAAACTCTTAGGAGACTCACTCTTCTTGTACTTAAGTCGGCACTGTGTCTTTTATATTCAATTCCGATGCCATTTCTGTGTTTCATTGTCAATGTGAAGGTCCAAGGGATACAGTAAACCTGCACTGCTGCATCGGAATCCAATACTGGTCTCCCAGGAGCCGCTCAAACCACAAACTCTTAGGAGACTCACTCTTCTTGTACTTAAGTCGGCACTGTGTATTTTATATTCAATTCCGATGCGATTTCTGTGTTTCATTGTCCATGTGAAGGTCCAAGGGATACAGTAAACCTGCACTGGTGCATCGGAATCCAATACTGGTCTCCCACGAGCCGCTCAAAGCACAAACTCTTAGGAGACTCACTCTTCTTGTACTTAAGTCGGCACTGTGTCTTTTATATTCAATTCCGATGCGATTTCTGTGTTTCATTGTCAATGTGAAGGTCCAAGGGATACAGTAAACCTGCACTGGTGCATCGGAATCCAATACTGGTCTCCCAGGAGCCGCCCAAAGCACAAACTCTGAGAAGATTCACTCTTCTTGTACTTAAGTCGGCATTGTGCCTTTTATATTCAATTCCGATGCGATTTCTGTGTTTCATTGTCAATGTGAAGGTCTAAGGGATACAGTAAACCTGCACTGGTGCATCGGAATTCCATACTGGTCTCCCAGGAGCCGCCCAAAGCACAATCTCTGAGAAGATTCACTCTTCTTGTACTTAAGTCGGCACTGTGTCTTTTATATTCAATTCCGATGCGATTTCTGTGTCTCATCGTCAATGTGAAGCTCCAAATGATACAGTAAACCTGCACTGGTGCATCGGAATCCAATACTGGTCTCCCAGGAGCCGCTCAAACCACAAACTCTTAGGAGACTCACTCTTCTTGTACTTAAGTCGGCACTGTGTCTTTTATATTCAATTCCGATGCGATTTCTGTGTTTCATTGTCAATGTGAAGGTCCAAGGGATACAGTAAACCTGCACTGGTGCATCAGAATCCAATACTGGTCTCCCAGGAGCCGCTCAAAGCACAAACTCTTAGGAGACTCACTCATCTTGTACTTAAGTCGGCACTGTGTCTTTTATATTCAATTCCGATGCGATTTCTGTGTTTCATTGTCAATGTGAAGGTCCAAGGGATACAGTAAACCTGCACTGGTGAATCGGAATCCAATTCTGGTCTCCCAGGAGCCGCTCAAAGCACAAACTCTTAGGAGACTCACTCTTCTTGTACTTAAGTCGGCACTGTGTCTTTTATATTCAATTCCGATGCGATTTCTGTGTTTCATCGTCAATGTGAAGGTCCAAGGGATACAGTAAACCTGCGCTGTTGCATCGGAATCCAATACTGGTCTCCCAGGAGCCGCTCAAAGCACAAACTCTTAAGAGTCTCACTCTTCTTGTACTTAAGTCGGCACTGTGTCTTTTATATTCAATTCCGATGCGATTTCTATGTTTCATTGTCAATGTGAAGGTCCAAGGGATACAGTAAACCTGCACTGGCGCATCGGAATCCAATACTGGTCTCCCAGGAGTCGCTCAAACCACAAACTCTTAGGAGACTCACTCTTCTTGTACTTAAGTCGGCACTGTGCCTTTTATATTCAATTCCGATGCGATTTCTGTGTTTCATCGTCAATTTGAAGGTCCAAGGGATACAGTAAACCTGCACTGGTGCATCGGAATCCAATACTGGTCTCCCAGGAGCCGCTCAAACCACAAACTCTTAGGAGACTCAATCTTCTTGTACTTAAGTCGGCACTGTGTCTTTTATATTCAATTCCGATGCGATTTCTGTGTTTCATTGTCAATGTGAAGGTCCAAGGGATACAGTAAACCTGCACTGCTGCATCGGAATCCAATACTGGTCTCCCAGGAGCCGCTCAAAGCACAAACTCTTAGGAGACTCACTCTTCTTGTACTTAAGTCGGCACTGTGTCTTTTATATTCAATTCCGATGCGATTTCTGTGTTTCATCGTCAATGTGAAGGTCCAAGGGATACAGTAAACCTGCGCTGTTGCATCGGAATCCAATACTGGTCTCCCAGGAGCCGCTCAAAGCACAAACTCTTAAGAGTCTCACTCTTCTTGTACTTAAGTCGGCACTGTGTGTTTTATATTCAATTCCGATGCGATTTCTATGTTTCATTGTCAATGTGAAGGACCAAGGGATACAGTAAACCTGCACTGGCGCATCGGAATCCAATACTGGTCTCCCAGGAGTCGCTCAAACCACAAACTCTTAGGAGACTCACTGTTCTTGTACTTAAGTCGGCACTGTGCCTTTTATATTCAATTCCGATGCGATTTCTGTGTTTCATCGTCAATTTGAAGGTCCAAGGGATACAGTAAACCTGCACTGGTGCATCGGAATCCAATACTGGTCTCCCAGGAGCCGCTCAAACCACAAACTCTTAGGAGACTCACTCTTCTTGTACTTAAGTCGGCGCTGTGTCTTTTATATTCAATTCCGATGCGATCTCTGTGTTTCATTGTCAATGTGAAGGTCCAAGGGATACAGTAAACCTGCACTGGTGCATCGGAATCCAAAACTGGTCTCCCAAGAGCCGCTCAAAGCACAAACTCTTAGGAGACTCACTCTTCTTGTACTTAAGTCGGCACTGCGCCTTTTATATTCGATTCCGATGCGATTTCTGTGTTTCATCCTCAATGTGAAGGTCCAAGGGATACAGTAAACCTGCACTGGTGCATCGGAATCCAATACTGGTCTCCCAGGATCCGCTCAAAGCACAAACTCATAGGAGACTCACTCTTCTTGTACCTAAGTCGGCACTGTGCCTTTTATATTCAATTCCGATGCGATTTCTGTGCTTCATCGTCAATTTGAAGGTCCAAGGGATACAGTTAACCTGCACTGGTGCATCGGAATCCAATACTGGTCTCCCAGGAGCCGCTCAAAGCACAAACTCTGAGAAGATTCACTCTTCTTGTACTTAAGTCGTCACTGTGCCTTTTATATTCAATTCCGATGCGATTTCTGTGTTTCATTGTCAATGTGAAGGTCCAAGGGATACAGTAAACCTGCACTGGTGCATCGGAATCCAATACTGGTCTCCCAGGAGCCGCTCAAAGCACAAACTCTTAAGAGACTCACTCTTCTTGTACTTAAGTCGGCACTGTGTCTTTTATATTCAATTCCGATGCGATTTCTGTGTTTCATTGTCAATGTGAAGGTCCAAGGGATACAGTAAACCTGCACTGGTGCATCGGAATCCAATACTGGTCTCCCAGGAGCCGCTCAAACCACAAACTCTTAGGAGACTCACTCTTCTTGTACTTAAGTCGGCACTGTGTCTTTTATATTCAATTCCGATGCGATTTCTGTGTTTCATTGTCAATGTGAAGGTCCAAGGGATACAGTAAACCTGCACTGCTGCATCGGAATCCAATACTGGTCTCCCAGGAGCCGCTCAAACCACAAACTCTTAGGAGACTCACTCTTCTTGTACTTAAGTCGGCACTGTGTATTTTATATTCAATTCCGATGCGATTTCTGTGTTTCATTGTCCATGTGAAGGTCCAAGGGATACAGTAAACCTGCACTGGTGCATCGGAATCCAATACTGGTCTCCCACGAGCCGCTCAAAGCACAAACTCTTAGGAGACTCACTCTTCTTGTACTTAAGTCGGCACTGTGTCTTTTATATTCAATTCCGATGCGATTTCTGTGTTTCATTGTCAATGTGAAGGTCCAAGGGATACAGTAAACCTGCACTGGTGCATCGGAATCCAATACTGGTCTCCCAGGAGCCGCCCAAAGCACAAACTCTGAGAAGATTCACTCTTCTTGTACTTAAGTCGGCATTGTGCCTTTTATATTCAATTCCGATGCGATTTCTGTGTTTCATTGTCAATGTGAAGGTCTAAGGGATACAGTAAACCTGCACTGGTGCATCGGAATTCCATACTGGTCTCCCAGGAGCCGCCCAAAGGACAATCTCTGAGAAGATTCACTCTTCTTGTACTTAAGTCGGCACTGTGTCTTTTATATTCAATTCCGATGCGATTTCTGTGTCTCATCGTCAATGTGAAGCTCCAAATGATACAGTAAACCTGCACTGGTGCATCGGAATCCAATACTGGTCTCCCAGGAGCCGCTCAAACCACAAACTCTTAGGAGACTCACTCTTCTTGTACTTAAGTCGGCACTGTGTCTTTTATATTCAATTCCGATGCGATTTCTGTGTTTCATTGTCAATGTGAAGGTCCAAGGGATACAGTAAACCTGCACTGGTGCATCAGAATCCAATACTGGTCTCCCAGGAGCCGCTCAAAGCACAAACTCTTAGGAGACTCACTCATCTTGTACTTAAGTCGGCACTGTGTCTTTTATATTCAATTCCGATGCGATTTCTGTGTTTCATTGTCAATGTGAAGGTCCAAGGGATACAGTAAACCTGCACTGGTGAATCGGAATCCAATTCTGGTCTCCCAGGAGCCGCTCAAAGCACAAACTCTTAGGAGACTCACTCTTCTTGTACTTAAGTCGGCACTGTGTCTTTTATATTCAATTCCGATGCGATTTCTGTGTTTCATCGTCAATGTGAAGGTCCAAGGGATACAGTAAACCTGCGCTGTTGCATCGGAATCCAATACTGGTCTCCCAGGAGCCGCTCAAATCACAAACTCTTAAGAGTCTCACTCTTCTTGTACTTAAGTCGGCACTGTGTCTTTTATATTCAATTCCGATGCGATTTCTATGTTTCATTGTCAATGTGAAGGTCCAAGGGATACAGTAAACCTGCACTGGCGCATCGGAATCCAATACTGGTCTCCCAGGAGTCGCTCAAACCACAAACTCTTAGGAGACTCACTCTTCTTGTACTTAAGTCGGCACTGTGCCTTTTATATTCAATTCCGATGCGATTTCTGTGTTTCATCGTCAATTTGAAGGTCCAAGTTATACAGTAAACCTGCACTGGTGCATCGGAATCCAATACTGGTCTCCCAGGAGCCGCTCAAACCACAAACTCTTAGGAGACTCACTCTTCTTGTACTTAAGTCGTCACTGTGTCTTTTATATTCAATTCCGATGCGATTTCTGTGTTTCATTGTCAATGTGAAGGTCCAAGGGATACAGTAAACCTGCACTGCTGCATCGGAATCCAATACTGGTCTCCCAGGAGCCGCTCAAACCACAAACTCTTAGGAGACTCACTCTTCTTGTACTTAAGTCGGCACTGTGTATTTTATATTCAATTCCGATGCGATTTCTGTGTTTCATTGTCCATGTGAAGGTCCAAGGGATACAGTAAACCTGCACTGGTGCATCGGAATCCAATACTGGTCTCCCACGAGCCGCTCAAAGCACAAACTCTTAGGACACTCACTCTTCTTGTACTTAAGTCGGCACTGTGTCTTTTATATTCAATTCCGATGCGATTTCTGTGTTTCATTGTCAATGTGAAGGTCCAAGGGATACAGTAAACCTGCACTGGTGCATCGGAATCCAATACTGGTCTCCCAGGAGCCGCCCAAAGCACAAACTCTGAGAAGATTCACTCTTCTTGTACTTAAGTCGGCATTGTGCCTTTTATATTCAATTCCGATGCGATTTCTTGTGTTTCATTGTCAATGTGAAGGTCTAAGGGATACAGTAAACCTGCACTGGTGCATCGGAATTCCATACTGGTCTCCCAGGAGCCGCCCAAAGCACAATCTCTGAGAAGATTCACTCTTCTTGTACTTAAGTCGGCACTGTGTCTTTTATATTCAATTCCGATGCGATTTCTGTGTCTCATCGTCAATGTGAAGCTCCAAATGATACAGTAAACCTGCACTGGTGCATCGGAATCCAATACTGGTCTCCCAGTAGCCGCTCAAACCACAAACTCTTAGGAGACTCACTCTTCTTGTACTTAAGTCGGCACTGTGTCTTTTATATTCAATTCCGATGCGATTTCTGTGTTTCATTGTCAATGTGAAGGTCCAAGGGATACAGTAAACCTGCACTGGTGCATCAGAATCCAATACTGGTCTCCCAGGAGCCGCTCAAAGCACAAACTCTTAGGAGACTCACTCATCTTGTACTTAAGTCGGCACTGTGTCTTTTATATTCAATTCCGATGCGATTTCTGTGTTTCATTGTCAATGTGAAGGTCCAAGGGATACAGTAAACCTGCACTGGTGAATCGGAATCCAATTCTGGTCTCCCAGGAGCCGCTCAAAGCACAAACTCTTAGGAGACTCACTCTTCTTGTACTTAAGTCGGCACTGTGTCTTTTATATTCAATTCTGATGCGATTTCTGTGTTTCATCGTCAATGTGAAGGTCCAAGGGATACAGTAAACCTGCGCTGTTGCATCGGAATCCAATACTGGTCTCCCAGGAGCCGCTCAAAGCACAAACTCTTAAGAGTCTCACTCTTCTTGTACTTAAGTCGGCACTGTGTCTTTTATATTCAATTCCGATGCGATTTCTATGTTTCATTGTCAATGTGAAGGTCCAAGGGATACAGTAAACCTGCACTGGCGCATCGGAATCCAATACTGGTCTCCCAGGAGTCGCTCAAACCACAAACTCTTAGGAGACTCAGTCTTCTTGTACTTAAGTCGGCACTGTGCCTTTTATATTCAATTCCGATGCGATTTCTGTGTTTCATCGTCAATTTGAAGGTCCAAGGGATACAGTAAACCTGCACTGGTGCATCGGAATCCAATACTGGTCTCCCAGGAGCCGCTCAAACCACAAACTCTTAGGAGACTCAATCTTCTTGTACTTAAGTCGGCACTGTGCCTTTTATATTCAATTCCGATGCGATTTCTGTGTTTCATTGACAATGTGAAGGTCCAAGGGATACAGTAAACCTGCACTGGTGCATCGGAATCCAATACTGGTCTCCCAGGAGCCGCCCAAAGCACAAACTCTGAGAAGATTCACTCTTCTTGTACTTAAGTCGGCCCTGTGCCTTTTATATTCAATTCCGATGCGATTTCTGTGTTTCATCGTCAATGTGAAGGTCCAAGGGATACAGTAAACCTACACTGGTGCATCGGAACCCAATACTGGTCTCCAAGGAGCCGCTCAAACCACAAACTCTTAGGAGACTCACTCTGCTTGTACTTAAGTCGGCACTGTGTCTTTTATATTCAATTCCGATGCGATTTCTGTGTTTCATTGTCAATGTGAAGGTCCAAGAGATACAGTAAACCTGCACTGGTGCATCGGAATCCAATACTGGTCTCCCAGGAGCCGCCCAAAGCACAAACTCTGAGAAGATTCACTCTTCTTGTACTTAAGTCGGCATTGTGCCTTTTATATTCAATTCCGATGCGATTTCTGTGTTTCATTGTCAATGTGAAGGTCTAAGGGATACAGTAAACCTGCACTGGTGCATCGGAATCCCATACTGGTCTCCCAGGAGCCGCCTAAGCACAATCTCTGAGAAGATTCACTCTTCTCGTACTTAAGTCAGCACTGTGCCTTTTATATTCAATTCCGATGCGATTTCTGTGTTTCATCGTCAATGTGAAGGTCCAAGGGATACAGTAAACCTGCACTGGTGCATCGGAATACAATACTGGTCTCCCAGGAGCCGCCCAAAGCACAAACTCTGAGAAGATTCACTCTTCTTGTACTTAAGTCGGCACTGTGTCTTTTATATTCAATTCCGATTCGATTTCTGTGTCTCATTGTCAATGTGAAGGTCCAAGGGATACAGTAAACCTGCACTGGTGCATCGGAATCCAATACTGGTCTCCCAGGAGCCGCCCAAAGCACAAACTCTGAGAAGATTCACTCTTCTTGTACTTAAGTCGGCATTGTGCCTTTTATAATCAATTCCGATGCGATTTCTGTGTTTCATCGTCAATGTGAAGGTCCAAGGGATACAGTAAACCTGCACTGGTGCATCGGAATCCAATACTGGTCTCCCAGGATCCGCTCAAAGCACAAACTCGTAGGAGACTCACTCTTGTTGTACTTAAGTGGGCACCGTGCCTTTTATATTCAATTCCGATGCGATTTTTGTGTTTCATCGTCAATGTGAAGCTCCAAGGGATACAGTAAACCTGCACTGGTGCATTGGAATCCAATACTGGTCTCCCAGGAGCCGCTCAAACCACAAATTCTTAGGAGACTCACTCTTCTTGTACTTAAGTCGGCACTGTGTCTTTTATATTCAATTCCGATGCGATTTCTGTGTTTCATTGTCAATGTGAAGGTCCAAGGGATACAGTAAACCTGCACTTGTGCATCAGAATCCAATACTGGTCTCCCAGGAGCCGCTCAAAGCACAAACTCTTAGGAGACTCACTCATCTTGTACTTAAGTCGACACTGTGTCTTTTATATTCAATTCCGATGCGATTTCTGTGTTTCATTGTCAATGTGAAGGTTTAAGGGATACAGTAAACCTGCACTGGTGCATCGGAATCCAATACTGGTCTCCCAGGAGCCGTACAAAGCACAAACTCTTAGGAGACTCACTCTTCTTGTACTTAAGTCAGCACTGTGTCTTTTATATTCAATTCCGATGCGATTTCTGTGTTTCATTGTCAATGTGAAGGTCCAAGGGATACAGTAAAAATGCACTGGTGCATCGGAATCCAATACTGGTCTCCCAGGAGCCGCTCAAACCACAAACTCTTAGCAGACTCACTCTTCTTGTACTTAAGTCGGCACTGTGTCTTTTATATTCAATTCCGATGCGATTTCTGTGTTACATCGTCAATGTGAAGGTCCAAGGGATACAGTAAACCTGCACTGGTGCATCGGAATCCAATACTGGTCTCCCAGGAGCCGCTCAAACCACAAACTCTTAGGAGACTCACTCTTCTTGTACTTAAGTCGGCACTGTGTCTTTTATATTCAATTCCGATGCGATTTCTGTGTTTCATTGTCAATGTGAAGGTCCAAGAGATACAGTAAACCTGCACTGGTGCATCGGAATCCAATACTGGTCTCCCAGGAGCCGCCCAAAGCACAAACTCTGAGAAGATTCACTCTTCTTGTACTTAAGTCGGCATTGTGCCTTTTATATTCAATTCCGATGCGATTTCTGTGTTTCATCGTCAATGTGAAGGTCCAAGGGATACAGTAAACCTGCACTGGTGCATCGGAATCCAATACTGGTCTCCCAGGAGCCGCTAAAAGCACAAACTCTTAGGAGACTCACTCTTCTTGTACTTAAGTCGGCACTGTGCCTTTTATATTCAATTCCGATGCGATTTCTGTGTTTCATCGTCAATTTGAAGGTCCAAGGGATACAGTAAACCTGCACTGGTGCATCGGAATCCAATACTGGTCTCCCAGGATCCGCTCAAAGCACAAACTCGTAGGAGACTCACTCTTGTTGTACTTAAGTGGGCACTGTGCCTTTTATATTCAATTCCGATGCGATTTCTGTGTTTCATCGTCAATGTGAAGCTCCAAGGGATACAGTAAACCTGCACTGGTGCATCGGAATCCAATACTGGTCTCCCAGGAGCCGCTCAAACCACGAAATCTTAGGAGACTCACTCTTCTTGTACTTAAGTCGGCACTGTGTCTTTTATATTCAATTCCGATGCGATTTCTGTGTTTCATTGTCAATGTGAAGGTCCAAGGGATACAGTAAACCTGCACTGGTGCATCAGAATCCAATACTGGTCTCCCAGGAGCCGCTCAAAGCACAAACTCTTAGGAGACTCACTCATCTTGTACTTAAGTCGGCACTGTGTCTTTTATATTCAATTCCGATGCGATTTCTGTGTTTCATTGTCAATGTGAAGGTTTAAGGGATACAGTAAACCTGCACTGGTGCATCGGAATCCAATACTGGTCTCCCAGGAGCCGTACAAAGCACAAACCCTTAGGAGACTCACTCTTCTTGTACTTAAGTCAGCACTGTGTCTTTTATATTCAATTCCGATGCGATTTCTGTGTTTCATTGTCAATGTGAAGGTCCAAGGGATACAGTAAAAATGCACTGGTGCATCGGAATCCAATACTGGTCTCCCAGGAGCCGCTCAAACCACAAACTCTTAGCAGACTCACTCCTCTTGTACTTAAGTCGGCACTGTGTCTTTTATATTCAATTCCGATGCGATTTCTGTGTTACATCGTCAATGTGAAGGTCCAAGGGATACAGTAAACCTGCACTGGTGCATCGGAATCCAATACTGCTCTCCCAGGAGCCGCTCAAACCACAAACTCCTAGGAGACTCACTCTTCTTGTACTTAAGTCGGCACTGTGTGTTTTATATTCAATTCCGATGCGATTTCTATGTTTCATTGTCAATGTGAAGGTCCAAGGGATACAGTAAACCTGCACTGGCGCATCGGAATCCAATACTGGTCTCCCAGGAGTCGCTCAAACCACAAACTCTTAGGAGACTCACTCTTCTTGTACTTAAGTCGGCACTGTGTCTTTTATATTCAATTCCGATGCGATTTCTGTGTTTCATTGTCAATGTGAAGGTCCAAGGGATACAGTAAACCTGCACTGGTGCATCGGAGTCCAATACTGGTCACCCAGGAGCCGGTCAAACCACAAACTCTTAGGAGACTCACTCTTCTTGTACTTAAGTCGGCACTGTGCCTTTTATATTCAATTCCGATGCGATTTCTGTGTTTCATCGTCAATTTGAAGGTCCAAGGGATACAGTTAACCTGCACTGGTGCATCGGAATCCAATACTAGTCTCCCAGGAGCCGCTCAAACCACAAACTCTTAGGAGACTCACTCTTCTTGTACTGAAGTCGGCATTGTGCCTTTTATATTCAATTCCGATGCGATTTCTGTGTTTCATCGTCAATTTGAAGGTCCAAGGGATACAGTAAACCTGCACTGGTGCATCGGAATCCAATACTGGTCTCCCAGGAGCCGCTCAAAGCACAAACTCTGAGAAGATTCACTCTTCTTGTACTTAAGTCGGCACTGTGCCTTTTATATTCAATTCCGATGCGATTTCTGTGTTTCATTGTCAATGTGAAGGTCCAAGGGATACAGTAAACCTGCACTGGTGCATCGGAATCCAATACTGGTCTCCCAGGAGCCGCTCAAAGCACAAACTCTTAAGAGACTCACTCTTCTTGTACTTAAGTCGGCACTGTGTCTTTTATATTCAATTCAGATGCGATTTCTGTGTTTCATTGTCAATGTGAAGGTCCAAGGGATACAGTAAACCTGCACTGGTGCATCGGAATCCAATACTGGTCTCCCAGGAGCCGCTCTAACCACAAACTCTTAGGAGACTCACTCTTCTTGTACTTAAGTCGGCACTGTGTCTTTTATATTCAATTCCGATGCGATTTCTGTGTTTCATTGTCAATGTGAAGGTCCAAGGGATACAGTAAACCTGCACTGGTGCATCGGAATCCAATACTGGTCTCCCAGGAGCCGCTCAAACCACAAACTCTTAGGAGACTCACTCTTCTTGTACTTAAGTCGGCACTGTGTATTTTATATTCAATTCCGATGCGATTTCTGTGTTTCATTGTCCATGTGAAGGTCCAAGGGATACAGTAAACCTGCACTGGTGCATCGTAATCCAATACTGGTCTCCCGGGAGCCGCTCAAAGCACAAACTCTTAGGAAACTCACTCTTCTTGACTTAAGTCGGCACTGTGCCTTTTATATTCAATTCCGATGCGATTTCTGTGTTTCATCGTCAATTTGAAGGTCCAAGGGATACAGTAAACCTGCACTGGTGCATCGGAATCCAATACTGGTCTCCCAGGAGCCGCTCAAACCACAAACTCTTAGGATACTCAATCTTCTTGTACTTAAGTCGGCACTGTGCCTTTTCTATTCAATTCCGATGCGATTTCTGTGTTTCATTGACAATGTGAAGGTCCAAGGGATACAGTAAACCGGCACTGGTGCATCGGAATCCAATACTGGTCTCCCAGGAGCCGCCCAAAGCACAAACTCTGAGAAGATTCACTCTTCTTGTACTTAAGTCGGCCCTGTGCCTTTTATATTCAATTCCGATGCGATTTCTGTGTTTCATCGTCAATGTGAAGGTCCAAGGGATACAGTAAACCTGCACTGGTGCATCGGAATCCCATACTGGTCTCCCAGGAGCCGCCTAAGCACAATCTCTGAGAAGATTCACTCTTCTCGTACTTAAGTCAGCACTGTGCCTTTTATATTCAATTCCGATGCGATTTCTGTGTTTCATCGTCAATGTGAAGGTCCAAGGGATACAGTAAACCTGCACTGGTGCATCGGAATACAATACTGGTCTCCCAGGAGCCGCCCAAAGCACAAACTCTGAGAAGATTCACTCTTCTTGTACTTAAGTCGGCACTGTGTCTTTTATATTCAATTCCGATGCGATTTCTGTGTCTCATTGTCAATGTGAAGGTCCAAGGGATACAGTAAACCTGCACTGGTGCATCGGAATCCAATACTGGTCTCCCAGGAGCCGCTCAAAGCACAAACTCTTAGGAGACTCACTCTTCTTGTACTTAAGTCGGCACTGTGCCTTTTATATTCAATTCCGTTGCGATTTCTGTGTTTCATCGTCAATTTGAAGGTCCAAGGGATACAGTAAACCTGCACTGGTGCATCGGAATCCAATACTGGTCTCCCAGGAGCCGCTCAAAGCACAAACTCTTAGGAGACTCACTCTTCTTGTACTTAAGTCGGCACTGTGCCTTTTATATTCAATTCCGATGCGATTTCTGTGTTTCATTGTCAATGTGAAGGTCCAAGAGATACAGTAAACCTGCACTGGTGCATCGGAATCCAATACTGGTCTCCCAGGAGCCGCCCAAAGCACAAACTCTGAGAAGATTCACTCTTCTTGTACTTAAGTCGGCATTGTGCCTTTTATATTCAATTCCGATGCGATTTCTGTGTTTCATCGTCAATGTGAAGGTCCAAGGGATACAGTAAACCTGCACTGGTGCATCGGAATCCAATACTGGTCTCCCAGGAGCCGCTCAAAGCACAAACTCTTAGGAGACTCACTCTTCTTGTACTTAAGTCGGCACTGTGTCTTTAATATTCAATTCCGATGCGATTTCTGTGTTTCATCGTCAATTTGAAGGTCCAAGGGATACAGTAAACCTGCACTGGTGCATCGGAATCCAATACTGGTCTCCCAGGATCCGCTCAAAGCACAAACTCGTAGGAGACTCACTCTTGTTGTACTTAAGTGGGCACCGTGCCTTTTATATTCAATTCCGATGCGATTTCTGTGTTTCATCGTCAATGTGAAGCTCCAAGGGATACAGTAAACCTGCACTGGTGCATCGGAATCCAATACTGGTCTCCCAGGAGCCGCTCAAACCACAAATTCTTAGGAGACTCACTCTTCTTGTACTTAAGTCGGCACTGTGTCTTTTATATTCAATTCCGATGCGATTTCTGTGTTTCATTGTCAATGTGAAGGTCCAAGGGATACAGTAAACCTGCACTGGTGCATCAGAATCCAATACTGGTCTCCCAGGAGCCGCTCAAAGCACAAACTCTTAGGAGACTCACTCATCTTGTACTTAAGTCGACACTGTGTCTTTTATATTCAATTCCGATGCGATTTCTGTGTTTCATTGTCAATGTGAAGGTTTAAGGGATACAGTAAACCTGCACTGGTGCATCGGAATCCAATACTGGTCTCCCAGGAGCCGTACAAAGCACAAACTCTTAGGAGACTCACTCTTCTTGTACTTAAGTCACACTGTGTCTTTTATATTCAATTCCGATGCGATTTCTGTGTTTCATTGTCAATGTGAAGGTCCAAGGGATACAGTAAAAATGCACTGGTGCATCGGAATCCAATACTGGTCTCCCAGGAGCCGCTCAAACCACAAACTCTTAGCAGACTCACTCTTCTTGTACTTAAGTCGGCACTGTGTCTTTTATATTCAATTCCGATGCGATTTCTGTGTTACATCGTCAATGTGAAGGTCCAAGGGATACAGTAAACCTGCACTGGTGCATCGGAATCCAATACTGGTCTCCCAGGAGCCGCTCAAACCACAAACTCTTAGGAGACTCACTCTTCTTGTACTTAAGTCGGCACTGTGTCTTTTATATTCAATTCCGATGCGATTTCTGTGTTTCATTGTCAATGTGAAGGTCCAAGAGATACAGTAAACCTGCACTGGTGCATCGGAATCCAATACTGGTCTCCCAGGAGCCGCCCAAAGCACAAACTCTGAGAAGATTCACTCTTCTTGTACTTAAGTCGGCATTGTGCCTTTTATATTCAATTCCGATGCGATTTCTGTGTTTCATCGTCAATGTGAAGGTCCAAGGGATACAGTAAACCTGCACTGGTGCATCGGAATCCAATACTGGTCTCCCAGGAGCCGCTCAAAGCACAAACTCTTAGGAGACTCACTCTTCTTGTACTTAAGTCGGCACTGTGCCTTTTATATTCAATTCCGATGCGATTTCTGTGTTTCATCGTCAATTTGAAGGTCCAAGGGATACAGTAAACCTGCACTGGTGCATCGGAATCCAATACTGGTCTCCCAGGATCCGCTCAAAGCACAAACTCGTAGGAGACTCACTCTTGTTGTACTTAAGTGGGCACTGTGCCTTTTATATTCAATTCCGATGCGATTTCTGTGTTTCATCGTCAATGTGAAGCTCCAAGGGATACAGTAAACCTGCACTGGTGCATCGGAATCCAATACTGGTCTCCCAGGAGCCGCTCAAACCACAAACTCTTAGGAGACTCACTCTTCTTGTACTTAAGTCGGCACTGTGTCTTTTATATTCAATTCCGATGCGATTTCTGTGTTTCATTGTCAATGTGAAGGTCCAAGGGATACAGTAAACCTGCACTGGTGCATCAGAATCCAATACTGGTCTCCCAGGAGCCGCTCAAAGCACAAACTCTTAGGAGACTCACTCATCTTGTACTTAAGTCGGCACTGTGTCTTTTATATTCAATTCCGATGCGATTTCTGTGTTTCATTGTCAATGTGGAGGTTTAAGGAATACAGTAAACCTGCACTGGTGCATCGGAATCCAATACTGGTCTCCCAGGAGCCGTACAAAGCACAAACTCTTAGGAGACTCACTCTTCTTGTACTTAAGTCAGCACTGTGTCTTTTATATTCAATTCCGATGCGATTTCTGTGTTTCATTGTCAATGTGAAGGTCCAAGGGATACAGTAAAAATGCACTGGTGCATCGGAATCCAATACTGGTCTCCCAGGAGCCGCTCAAACCACAAACTCTTAGCAGACTCACTCTTCTTGTACTTAAGTCGGCACTGTGTCTTTTATATTCAATTCCGATGCGATTTCTGTGTTACATCGTCAATGTGAAGGTCCAAGGGATACAGTTAACCTGCACTGGTGCATCGGAATCCAATACTGGTCTCCCAGGAGCCGCTCAAACCACAAACTCTTAGGAGACTCACTCTTCTTGTACTTAAGTCGGCACTGTGTCTTTTATATTCAATTCCGATGCGATTTCTGTGTTTCATTAATGTGAAGGTCCAAGGGATACAGTAAACCTGCACTGGTGCATCGGAATCCAATACTGGTCTCCCAGGAGCCGCTCAAACCACAAACTCTTAGGAGACTCACTCTTCTTGTACTTAAGTCGGCACTGTGTCTTTTATATTCAATTCCGATGCGATTTCTGTGTTTCATTGTCAATGTGAAGGTCCAAGGGATACAGTAAACCTGCACTGGTGCATCGGAATCCAATACTGGTCTCCCAAGAGCCGCCCAAAGCACAAACTCTTAGGAGACTCACTCTTCTTGTACTTAAGTCGGCACTGTGCCTTTTATATTCTATTCCGATGCGATTTCTGTGTTTCATCCTCAATGTGAAGGTCCAAGGGATACAGTAAACCTGCACTGGTGCATCGGAATCCAATACTGGTCTCCCAGGATCCGCTCAAAGCACAAACTCATAGGAGACTCACTCTTCTTGTACGTAAGTCGGCACTGTGCCTTTTATATTCAATTCCTATGCGATTTCTGTGTTTCATCGTCAATTTGAAGGTCCAAGGGATACAGTAAACCTGCACTGGTGCATCGGAATCCAATACTGGTCTCCCAGGAGCCGCTCAAAGCACAAACTCTGAGAAGAATCACTCTTCTTGTACTTAAGTCGGCACTGTGCCTTTTATATTCAATTCCGATGCGATTTCTGTGTTTCATTGTCAATGTGAAGGTCCAAGGGATACAGTAAACCTGCACTGGTGCATCGGAATCCAATACTGGTCTCCCAGGAGCCGCTCAAAGCACAAACTCTTAAGAGACTCACTCTTCTTGTACTTAAGTCGGCACTGTGTCTTTTATATTTAATTCCGATGCGATTTCTGTGTTTCATTGTCAATGTCAAGGTCCAAGGGATACAGTAAACCTGCACTGGTGCATCGGAATCCAATACTGGTCTCCCAGGAGCCGCTCAAACCACAAACTCTTAGGAGACTCACTCTTCTTGTACTTAAGTCGGCACTGTGTCTTTTATATTCAATTCCGATGCGATTTCTGTGTTTCATTGTCAATGTGAAGGTCTAAGGGATACAGTAAACCTGCACTGGTGCATCGGAATCCCATACTGGTCTCCCAGGAGCCGCCCAAAGCACAATCTCTGAGAAGATTCACTCTTCTTGTACTTAAGTCGGCACTGTGCCTTTTATATTCAATTCCGATGCGATTTCTGTGTTTCATCGTCAATGTGACGGTCCAAGGGATACAGTAAACCTGCACTGGTGCATCGGAATCCAATACTGGTCTCCCAGGAGCCGCCCAAAGCACAAACTCTGAGAAGATTCACTCTTCTTGTACTTAAGTCGGCACTGTGTCTTTTATATTCAATTCCGATGCGATTTCTGTGTCTCATTGTCAATGTGAAGGTCCAAGGGATACAGTAAACCTGCACTGGTGCATCGGAATCCAATACTGGTCTCCCAGGAGCCGCTCAAAGCACAAACTCTTAGGAGACTCACTCCTCTTGTACTTAAGTCGGCACTGTGCCTTTTATATTCAATTCCGATGCGATTTCTGTGTTTCATCGTCAATTTGAAGGTCCAATGGATACAGTAAACCTGCACTGGTGCATCGGAATCCAATACTGGTCTCCCAGGATCCGCTCAAAGCACAAACGTTTAGGAGACTCACTCTTCTTGTACTTAAGTCGGCACTGTGCCTTTTATATTCAATTCCGATGCGATTTCTGTGTTTCATCGTCAATGTGAAGGTCCAAGGGATACAGTAAACCTGCACTGGTGCATCGGAATCCAATACTGGTCTCCCAGGAGCCGCTCAAACCACAAACTCTTAGGAGACTCACTCTTCTTGTACTTAAGTCGGCACTGTGTCTTTTATATTCAATTCCGATGCGATTTCTGTGTTTCATCGTCAATGTGAAGGTCCAAGGGATACAGTAAACCTGCACTGGTGCATCGGAATCCAATACTGGTCTCCCAGGAGCCGCCCAAAGCACAAACTCTGAGAAGATTCACTCTTCTTGTACTTAAGTCGGCACTGTGCCTTTTATATTCAATTCCGATGCGATTTCTGTGTTTCATCGTCAATGTGAAGGTCCAAGGGATACAGTAAACCTGCACTGGTGCATCGGAATCCAATACTGGTCTCCCAGGAGCCGCTCAAATCACAAACTCTTAGGAGACTCACTCTTCTTGTACTTAAGTCGGCACTGTGTCTTTTATATTCAATTCCGATGTGATTTCTGTGTTTCATTGTCAATGTGAAGGTCCAAGGGATACAGTAAACCTGCACTGGTGCATCGGAATCCAATACTGGTCTCCCAGGAGCCGCTCAAAGCACAAACTCTTAGGAGACTCACTCCTCTTGTACTTAAGTCGGCACTGTGCCTTTTATATTCAATTCCGATGCGATTTCTGTGTTTCATCGTCAATTTGAAGGTCCAATGGATACAGTAAACCTGCACTGGTGCATCGGAATCCAATACTGGTCTCCCAGGATCCGCTCAAAGCACAAACGTTTAGGAGACTCACTCTTCTTGTACTTAAGTCGGCACTGTGCCTTTTATATTCAAGTCCGATGCGATTTCTGTGTTTCATCGTCAATGTGAAGGTCCAAGGGATACAGTAAACCTGCACTGGTGCATCGGAATCCAATACTGGTCTCCCAGGAGCCGCTCAAACCACAAACTCTTAGGAGACTCACTCTTCTTGTACTTAAGTCGGCACTGTGCCTTTTATATTCAATTCCGATGCGATTTCTGTGTTTCATCGTCAATTTGAAGGTCCAATGGATACAGTAAACCTGCACTGGTGCATCGGAATCCAATACTGGTCTCCCAGGATCCGCTCAAAGCACAAACGTTTAGGAGACTCACTCTTCTTGTACTTAAGTCGGCACTGTGCCTTTTATATTCAATTCCGATGCGATTTCTGTGTTTCATCGTCAATGTGAAGGTCCAAGGGATACAGTAAACCTGCACTGGTGCATCGGAATCCAATACTGGTCTCCCAGGAGCCGCTCAAACCACAAACTCTTAGGAGACTCACTCTTCTTGTACTTAAGTCGGCACTGTGTCTTTTATATTCAATTCCGATGTGATTTCTGTGTTTCATTGTCAATGTGAAGGTCCAAGGGATACAGTAAACCTGCACTGGTGCATCGGAATCCAATACTGGTCTCCCAGGAGCCGACCAAAGCACAAACTCTGAGAAGATTCACTCTTCTTGTACTTAAGTCGGCACTGTGCCTTTTATATTCAATTCCGATGCTATTTCTGTGTTTCATCTTCAATGTGAAGGTCCAAGGGATACAGTAAACCTGCACTGGTGCATCGGAATCCAATACTGGTCTCCCAGGAGCCGCTCAAACCACAAACTCTTTGGAGACTCACTCTTCTTGTACTTAAGTCGGCACTGTGTCTTTTATATTCAATTCCGATGCGATTTCTGTGTTTCATCGTCAATGTGAAGGTCCAAGGGATACAGTAAACCTGCACTGGTGCATCGGAATCCAATACTGGTCTCCCAGGAGCCGCCCAAAGCACAAACTCTGAGAAGATTCACTCTTCTTGTACTTAAGTCGGCACTGTGCCTTTTATATTCAATTCCGATGGGATTTCTGTGTTTCATCGTCAATGTGAAGGTCCAAGGGATACAGTAAACCTGCACTGGTGCATCGGAATCCAATACTGGGGCCCCCAGGAGCCGCTCAAACCACAAACTCTTAGGAGACTCACTCTTCTTGTACTTAAGTCGGCACTGTGTCTTTTATATTCAATTCCGATGCGTTTTCTGTGTTTCATTGTCAATGTGAAGGTCCAAGGGATACAGTAAACCTGCACTGGTGCATCGGAATCCAATACTGGTCTCCCAGGAGCCGCCCAAAGCACAAACTCTGAGAAGATTCACTCTTCTTGTACTTAAGTCGGCACTGTGCCTTTTATATTCAATTCCGATGCGATTTCTGTGTTTCATCGTCAATGTGAAGGTCCAAGGGATACAGTAAACCTGCACTGGTGCATCGGAATCCAATACTGGTCTCCCAGGAGCCGCCCAAAGCACAAACTCTGAGAAGATTCACTCTTCTTGTACTTAAGTCGGCACTGTGCCTTTTATATTCAATTCCGATGCGATTTCTGTGTTTCATTGTCAATGTGAAGGTCTAAGGGATACAGTATACCTGCACTGGTGCATCGGAATCCCATACTGGTCTCCCAGGAACCGCCCAAAGCACAATATCTGATAAGATTCACTCTTCTTGTACTTAAGTCGGCACTGTGCCTTTTATATTCAATTCCGATGCGATTTCTGTGTTTCATCGTCAATGTGAAGGTCCAAGGGATACAGTAAACCTGCACTGGTGCATCGGAATCCAATACTGGTCTCCCAGGAGCCGCTCAAACCACAAACTCTTAGGAGACTCACTCTTCTTGTACTTTTATCGGTACTGTGTCTTTTATATTCAATTCCGATGCGATTTCTGTGTTTCATTGTCAATGTGAAGGTCCAAGGGATACAGTAAACCTGCACTGGTGCATCGGAATCCAATACTGGTCTCCCAGGAGCCGCCCAAAGCACTAACTCTGAGAAGATTCACTCTTCTTGTACTGAAGTCGGCATTGTGCCTTTTATATTCAATTCCGATGCGATTTCTGTGTTTCATTGTCAATGTGAAGGTCCAAGGGATACAGTAAACCTGCACTGGTGCATCGGAATCCAATACTGGTCTCCCAGGAGCCGCCCAAAGCACAAACTCTGAGAAGATTCACTCTTCTTGTACTTAAGTCGGCACTGTGCCTTTTATATTCAATTCCGATGCGATTTCTGTGTTTCATCGTCAATTTGAACGTCCAAGGGATACAGTAAACCTGCACTGGTGCATCGGAATCCAATACTGGTCTCCCAGGATCCGCTCAAAGCACAAACTCTTAGGAGACTCACTCTTCTTGTACTTAAGTCGGCACTGCGCCTTTTATATTCAATTCCGATGCGATTTCTGTGTTTCATCGTCAATGTGAAGCTCCAAGGGATACAGTAAACCTGCACTGGTGCATCAGAAGCCAATACTGGTCTCCCAGGAGCCGCTCAAACCACAAACTCTTAGGAGACTCACTCTTCTTGTACTTAAGTCGGCACTGTGTCTTTTATATTCAATTCCGATGCGATTTCTGTGTTTCATTGTCGATGTGACGGTCCAAGGGATACAGTAAACCTGCACTGGTGCATCAGAATCCAATACTGGTCTCCCAGGAGCCGCTCAAACCACAAACTCTTAGGAGACTTACTCTTCTTGTACTTAAGTCGGCACTGTGTCTTTTATATTCAATTCCGATGCGATTTCTGTGTTTCATTGTCAATGTGAAGGTCCAAGGGATACAGTAACCAGCACTGGTGATTCGGAATTAAATTCTAGTCTCCCAGGAGCCGCTCAAACCACAAACTCTTAGGAGACTCACTCTTCTTGTACTTAAGTCGGCACTGTGTCTTTAATATTCAATTCCGATGCGATTTCTGTGTTTCATTGTCAATGTGAAGGTCCAAGGGATACAGTAAACCTGCGCTGGTGCATCGGAATCTAATACTGGTCTCCCAGGAGCCGCTCAAAGAACAAACTCTTAGGAGTCTCACTCTTCTTGTACTTAAGTCGGCACTGTGTGTTTTATATTCAATTCCGATTCGATTTCTATGTTTCATTGTCAATGTGAAAGTCCAACGGATACAGTAAACCTGCACTGGTGCATCGGAATCCAATACTGGTCTCCCAGGAGCCGCTCAAACCACAAACTCTTAGGAGACTCACTCTTCTTGTACTTATGTCGGCACTGTGTCTTTTATATTCAATTCCGATGCGATTCCTGTGTTTCATTGCCAATGTGAAGGTCCAAGGGATACAGTAAACCTGCACTGGTGCATCGGAGTCCAATACTGGTCTCCCAGGAGCCGCTCAAACCACAAACTCTTAGGAGACTCACTCTTCTTGTACTTAAGTCGGCACTGTGTCTTTTATATTCAATTCCGATGCGATTTCTGTGTTTCATCGTCAATTTGAAGGTCCAAGGGATACAGTTAACCTGCACTGGTGCATCGGAATCCAATACTAGTCTCCCAGGAGCCGCTCAAACCACAAACTCCTAGGAGACTCAATCTTCTTGTACTTAAGTCGGCATTGTGCATTTTATATTCAATTCCGATGCGATTTCTGTGTTTCATTGTCAATGTGAAGGTCCAAGGGATACAGTAAACATGCACTGGTGCATCGGAATCCAATACTGGTCTCCCAGGAGCCGCTCTAACCACAAACTCTTAGGAGACTCACCCTTCTTGTACTTAAGTCGGCACTGTGTCTTTTATATTCAATTCCAATGCGATTTCTGTGTTTCATTGTCAATGTGAAGGTCCAAGGGATACAGTAAAAATGCACTGGTGCATCGGAATCCAATACTGGTCTCCCAGGAGCCGCTCAAACCACAAACTCTTAGCAGACTCACTCTTCTTGTACTTAAGTCGGCACTGTGTCTTTTATATTCAATTCCGATGCGAGTTCTGTGTTACATCGTCAATGTGAAGGTCCAAGGGATACAGTAAACCTGCACTGGTGCATCGGAATCCAATACTGGTCTCCCAGGAGCCGCTCAAACCACAAACTCTTAGGAGACTAACTCTTCTTGTACTTAAGTCGGCACTGTGTCTTTTATATTCAATTCCGATGCGATTTCTGTGTTTCATTAATGTGAAGGTCCAAGGGATACAGTAAACCTGCACTGGTGCATCGGAATCCAATACTGGTCTCCCAAGAGTCGCTCTAAGCACAAACTCTTAGGAGACTCACTCTTCTTGTACTTAAGTCGGCACTGTGCCTTTTATATTCGATTCCGATGCCATTTCTGTGTTTCATCCTCAATGTGAAGGTGCAAGGGATACAGTAAACCTGCACTGGTGCATCGGAATCCAATACTGGTCTCCCAGGATCCGCTCAAAGCACAAACTCATAGGAGACTCACTCTTCTTGTACGTAAGTCGGCACTGTGCCTTTTATATTCAATTCCGATGCGATTTCTGTGTTTCATTGTCAATTTGAAGGTCCAAGGGATACAGTAAACCTGCACTGGTGCATCGGAATCCAATACTGGTCTCCCAGGAGCCGCTCAAAGCACAAACTCTGAGAAGATTCACTCTTCTTGTACTTAAGTCGGCACTGTGCCTTTTATATTCAATTCCGATGCGATTTCTGTGTTTCATTGTCAATGTGAAGGTCCAAGGGATACAGTAAACCTGCACTGGTGCATCGGAATCCAATACTGGTCTCCCAGGAGCCGCTCAAAGCACAAACTCTTAAGAGACTCACTCTTCTTGTACTTAAGTCGGCACTGTGTCCTTTATATTCAATTCCGATGCGATTTCTGTGTTTCATTGTCAATGTGAAGGTCCAAGGGATACAGTAAACCTGCACTGGTGCATCGGAATCCAATACTGGTCTCCCAGGAGCCGCTCAAACCACAAACTCTTAGGAGACTCACTCTTCTTGTACTTAAGTCGGCACTGTGTCCTTTATATTCAATTCCGATGCGATTTCTGTGTTTCATTGTCAATGTGAAGGTCCAAGGGATACAGTAAACCTGCACTGGTGCATCGGAATCCAATACTGGTCTCCCAGGATCCGCTCAAAGCACAAACTCTTAGGAGACTCACTCTTCTTGTACTTAAGTCGGCACTGTGTCTTTTATATTCAATTCCGATGCGATTTCTGTGTTTCATTGTCCATGTGAAGGTCCAAGGGATACAGTAAACCTGCACTGGTGCATCGGAATCCAATACTGGTCTCCCAGGAGCCGCCCAAAGCACAAACTCTGAGAAGATTCACTCTTCTTGTACTTAAGTCGGCATTGTGCCTTTTATATTCAATTCCGATGCGATTTCTGTGTTTCATTGACAATGTGAAGGTCTAAGGGATACAGTAAACCTGCACTGGTGCATCGGAATCCCATACTGGTCTCCCAGGAGCCGCTCAAAGCACAAACTCTTAGGAGACTCACTCTTCTTGTACTTAAGTCGGCACTGTGCCTTTTATATTCAATTCCGATGCGATTTCTGTGTTTCATCGTCAATTTGAAGGTCCAATGGATACAGTAAACCTGCACTGGTGCATCGGAATCCAATACTGGTCTCCCAGGATCCGCTCAAAGCACAAACTTTTAGGAGACTCACTCTTCTTGTACTTAAGTCGGCACTGTGCCTTTTTTATATTCAATTCCGATGCGATTTCTGTGTTTCATCGTCAATGTGACGGTCCAAGGGATACAGTAAACCTGCACTGGTGCATCGGAATCCAATACTGGTCTCCCAGGAGCCGCTCAAACCACAAACTCTTAGGAGACTCACTCTTCTTGTACTTAAGTCGGCACTGTGTCTTTTATATTCAATTCCGATGCGATTTCTGTGTTTCATTAATGTGAAGGTCCAAGGGATACAGTAAACCTGCACTGGTGCATCGGAATCCAATACTGGTCTCCCAGGAGCCGCTCAAACCACAAACTCTTAGCAGACTCACTCTTCTTGTACTTAAGTCGGCACTGTGTCTTTTATATTCAATTCCGATGCGATTTCTGTGTTTCATTGTCAATGTGAAGGTCCAAGGGATACAGTAAACCTGCACTGGTGCATCGGAATCCAATACTGGTCTCCCAAGAGCCGCTCTAAGCACAAACTCTTAGGAGACTCACTCTTCTTGTACTTAAGTCGGCACTGTGCCTTTTATACTCGATTCCGATGCGATTTCTGTGTTTCATCCTCAATGTGAAGGTCCAAGGGATACAGTAAACCTGCACTGGTGCATCGGAATCCAATACTGGTCTCCCAGGATCCGCTCAAAGCACAAACTCTTAGGAGACTCACTCTTCTTGTACTTAAGTCGGCACTGTGTCTTTTATATTCAATTCCGATGCGATTTCTGTGTTTCATTGTCCATGTGAAGGTCCAAGGGATACAGTAAACCTGCACTGGTGCATCGGAATCCAATACTGGTCTCCCAGGAGCCGCCCAAAGCACAAACTCTGAGAAGATTCACTCTTCTTGTACTTAAGTCGGCATTGTGCTTTTATATTCAATTCCGATGCGATTTCTGTGTTTCATTGACAATGTGAAGGTCTAAGGGATACAGTAAACCTGCACTGGTGCATCGGAATCCCATACTGGTCTCCCAGGAGCCGCTCAAAGCACAAACTCTTAGGAGACTCACTCTTCTTGTACTTAAGTCGGCACTGTGCCTTTTATATTCAATTCCGATGCGATTTCTGTGTTTCATCGTCAATTTGAAGGTCCAATGGATACAGTAAACCTGCACTGGTGCATCGGAATCCAATACTGGTCTCCCAGGATCCGCTCAAAGCACAAACTTTTAGGAGACTCACTCTTCTTGTACTTAAGTCGGCACTGTGCCTTTTTTATATTCATTTCCGATGCGATTTCTGTGTTTCATCGTCAATGTGAAGGTCCAAGGGATACAGTAAACCTGCACTGGTGCATCGGAATCCAATACTGGTCTCCCAGGAGCCGCTCAAACCACAAATTCTTAGCAGACTCACTCTTCTTGTACTTAAGTCGGCACTGTGTCTTTTATATTCAATTCCGATGCGATTTCTGTGTTACATCGTCAATGTGAAGGTCCAAGGGATACAGTAAACCTGCACTGGTGCATCGGAATCCAATACTGGTCTCCCAGGAGCCGCTCAAACCACAAACTCTTAGGAGACTCACTCTTCTTGTACTTAAGTCGGCACTGTGTCTTTTATATTCAATTCCGATGCGATTTCTGTGTTTCATTGTCCATGTGAAGGTCCAAGGGATACAGTAAACCTGCACTGGTGCATCGGAATCCAATACTGGTCTCCCAGGAGCCGCCCAAAGCACAAACTCTGAGAAGATTCACTCTTCTTGTACTTAAGTCGGCATTGTGCCTTTTATATTCAATTCCGATGCGATTTCTGTGTTTCATTGACAATGTGAAGGTCTAAGGGATACAGTAAACCTGCACTGGTGCATCGGAATCCAATACTGGTCTCCCAGGAGCCGCTCAAACCACAAATTCTTAGCAGACTCACTCTTCTTGTTCTTAAGTCGGCACTGTGTCTTTTATATTCAATTCCGATGCGATTTCTGTGTTTCATTGTCAATGTGAAGGTCCAAGGGATACAGTAAACCTGCACTGGTGCATCGGAATCCAATACTGGTCTCCCAAGAGCCGCTCTAAGCACAAACTCTTAGGAGACTCACTCTTCTTGTACTTAAGTCGGCACTGTGCCTTTTATATTCGATTCCGATGCGATTTCTGTGTTTCATCCTCAATGTGAAGGTCCAAGGGATACAGTAAACCTGCACTGGTGCATCGGAATCCAATACTGGTCTCCCAGGATCCGCTCAAAGCACAAACTCATAGGAGACTCACTCTTCTTGTACGTAAGTCGGCACTGTGCCTTTTATATTCAATTCCGATGCGATTTCTGTGTTTCATCGTCAATTTGAAGGTCCAAGGGATACAGTAAACCTGCACTGGTGCATCGGAATCCAATACTGGTCTCCCAGGAGCCGCTCAAACCACAAACTCTTAGGAGACTCACTCTTCTTGTACTTTTATCGGCACTGTGTCTTTTATATTCAATTCCGATGCGATTTCTGTGTTTCATTGTCAATGTGAAGGTCCAAGGGATACAGTAAACCTGCACTGGTGCATCGGAATCCAATACTGGTCTCCCAGGAGCCGCCCAAAGCACTAACTCTGAGAAGATTCACTCTTCTTGTACTGAAGTCGGCATTGTGCCTTTTATATTCAATTCCGATGCGATTTCTGTGTTTCATTGTCAATGTGAAGGTCCAAGGGATACAGTAAACCTGCACTGGTGCATCGGAATCCAATACTGGTCTCCCAGGAGCCGCCCAAAGCACAAACTCTGAGAAGATTCACTCTTCTTGTACTTAAGTCGGCACTGTGCCTTTTATATTCAATTCCGATGCGATTTCTGTGTTTCATCGTCAATTTGAACGTCCAAGGGATACAGTAAACCTGCACTGGTGCATCGGAATCCAATACTGGTCTCCCAGGATCCGCTCAAAGCACAAACTCTTAGGAGACTCACTCTTCTTGTACTTAAGTCGGCACTGCGCCTTTTATATTCAATTCCGATGCGATTTCTGTGTTTCATCGTCAATGTGAAGCTCCAAGGGATACAGTAAACCTGCACTGGTGCATCAGAAGCCAATACTGGTCTCCCAGGAGCCGCTCAAACCACAAACTCTTAGGAGACTCACTCTTCTTGTACTTAAGTCGGCACTGTGTCTTTTATATTCAATTCCGATGCGATTTCTGTGTTTCATTGTCGATGTGACGGTCCAAGGGATACAGTAAACCTGCACTGGTGCATCAGAATCCAATACTGGTCTCCCAGGAGCCGCTCAAACCACAAACTCTTAGGAGACTCACTCTTCTTGTACTTTTATCGGCACTGTGTCTTTTATATTCAATTCCGATGCGATTTCTGTGTTTCATTGTCAATGTGAAGGTCCAAGGGATACAGTAAACCTGCACTGGTGCATCGGAATCCAATACTGGTCTCCCAGGAGCCGCTCAAACCACAAACTCTTAGGAGACTCACTCTTCTTGTACTTTTATCGGCACTGTGTCTTTTATATTCAATTCCGATGCGATTTCTGTGTTTCATTGTCAATGTGAAGGTCTAAGGGATACAGTATACCTGCACTGGTGCATCGGAATCCCATACTGGTCTCCCAGGAACCGCCCAAAGCACTAACTCTGAGAAGATTCACTCTTCTTGTACTTAAGTCGGCACTGTGCCTTTTATATTCAATTCCGATGCGATTTCTGTGTTTCATCGTCAATGTGAAGGTCCAAGGGATACAGTAAACCTGCACTGGTGCATCGGAATCCAATACTGGTCTCCCAGGAGCCGCTCAAACCACAAACTCTTAGGAGACTCACTCTTCTTGTACTTTTATCGGCACTGTGTCTTTTATATTCAATTCCGATGCGATTTCTGTGTTTCATTGTCAATGTGAAGGTCCAAGGGATACAGTAAACCTGCACTGGTGCATCGGAATCCAATACTGGTCTCCCAGGAGCCGCCCAAAGCACTAACTCTGAGAAGATTCACTCTTCTTGTACTGAAGTCGGCATTGTGCCTTTTATATTCAATTCCGATGCGATTTCTGTGTTTCATTGTCAATGTGAAGGTCCAAGGGATACAGTAAACCTGCACTGGTGCATCGGAATCCAATACTGGTCTCCCAGGAGCCGCCCAAAGCACAAACTCTGAGAAGATTCACTCTTCTTGTACTTAAGTCGGCACTGTGCCTTTTATATTCAATTCCGATGCGATTTCTGTGTTTCATCGTCAATTTGAACGTCCAAGGGATACAGTAAACCTGCACTGGTGCATCGGAATCCAATACTGGTCTCCCAGGATCCGCTCAAAGCACAAACTCTTAGGAGACTCACTCTTCTTGTACTTAAGTCGGCACTGCGCCTTTTATATTCAATTCCGATGCGATTTCTGTGTTTCATCGTCAATGTGAAGCTCCAAGGGATACAGTAAACCTGCACTGGTGCATCAGAAGCCAATACTGGTCTCCCAGGAGCCGCTCAAACCACAAACTCTTAGGAGACTCACTCTTCTTGTACTTAAGTCGGCACTGTGTCTTTTATATTCAATTCCGATGCGATTTCTGTGTTTCATTGTCGATGTGACGGTCCAAGGGATACAGTAAACCTGCACTGGTGCATCAGAATCCAATACTGGTCTCCCAGGAGCCGCTCAAACCACAAACTCTTAGGAGACTTACTCTTCTTGTACTTAAGTCGGCACTGTGTCTTTTATATTCAATTCCGATGCGATTTCTGTGTTTCATTGTCAATGTGAAGGTCCAAGGGATACAGTAACCAGCACTGGTGATTCGGAATTAAATTCTAGTCTCCCAGGAGCCGCTCAAACCACAAACTCTTAGGAGACTCACTCTTCTTGTACTTAAGTCGGCACTGTGTCTTTAATATTCAATTCCGATGCGATTTCTGTGTTTCATTGTCAATGTGAAGGTCCAAGGGATACAGTAAACCTGCGCTGGTGCATCGGAATCTAATACTGGTCTCCCAGGAGCCGCTCAAAGAACAAACTCTTAGGAGTCTCACTCTTCTTGTACTTAAGTCGGCACTGTGTGTTTTATATTCAATTCCGATTCGATTTCTATGTTTCATTGTCAATGTGAAAGTCCAACGGATACAGTAAACCTGCACTGGTGCATCGGAATCCAATACTGGTCTCCCAGGAGCCGCTCAAACCACAAACTCTTAGGAGACTCACTCTTCTTGTACTTATGTCGGCACTGTGTCTTTTATATTCAATTCCGATGCGATTCCTGTGTTTCATTGCCAATGTGAAGGTCCAAGGGATACAGTAAACCTGCACTGGTGCATCGGAGTCCAATACTGGTCTCCCAGGAGCCGCTCAAACCACAAACTCTTAGGAGACTCACTCTTCTTGTACTTAAGTCGGCACTGTGTCTTTTATATTCAATTCCGATGCGATTTCTGTGTTTCATCGTCAATTTGAAGGTCCAAGGGATACAGTTAACCTGCACTGGTGCATCGGAATCCAATACTAGTCTCCCAGGAGCCGCTCAAACCACAAACTCCTAGGAGACTCAATCTTCTTGTACTTAAGTCGGCATTGTGCATTTTATATTCAATTCCGATGCGATTTCTGTGTTTCATTGTCAATGTGAAGGTCCAAGGGATACAGTAAACATGCACTGGTGCATCGGAATCCAATACTGGTCTCCCAGGAGCCGCTCTAACCACAAACTCTTAGGAGACTCACCCTTCTTGTACTTAAGTCGGCACTGTGTCTTTTATATTCAATTCCAATGCGATTTCTGTGTTTCATTGTCAATGTGAAGGTCCAAGGGATACAGTAAAAATGCACTGGTGCATCGGAATCCAATACTGGTCTCCCAGGAGCCGCTCAAACCACAAACTCTTAGCAGACTCACTCTTCTTGTACTTAAGTCGGCACTGTGTCTTTTATATTCAATTCCGATGCGAGTTCTGTGTTACATCGTCAATGTGAAGGTCCAAGGGATACAGTAAACCTGCACTGGTGCATCGGAATCCAATACTGGTCTCCCAGGAGCCGCTCAAACCACAAACTCTTAGGAGACTAACTCTTCTTGTACTTAAGTCGGCACTGTGTCTTTTATATTCAATTCCGATGCGATTTCTGTGTTTCATTAATGTGAAGGTCCAAGGGATACAGTAAACCTGCACTGGTGCATCGGAATCCAATACTGGTCTCCCAAGAGTCGCTCTAAGCACAAACTCTTAGGAGACTCACTCTTCTTGTACTTAAGTCGGCACTGTGCCTTTTATATTCGATTCCGATGCCATTTCTGTGTTTCATCCTCAATGTGAAGGTCCAAGGGATACAGTAAACCTGCACTGGTGCATCGGAATCCAATACTGGTCTCCCAGGATCCGCTCAAAGCACAAACTCATAGGAGACTCACTCTTCTTGTACGTAAGTCGGCACTGTGCCTTTTATATTCAATTCCGATGCGATTTCTGTGTTTCATTGTCAATTTGAAGGTCCAAGGGATACAGTAAACCTGCACTGGTGCATCGGAATCCAATACTGGTCTCCCAGGAGCCGCTCAAAGCACAAACTCTGAGAAGATTCACTCTTCTTGTACTTAAGTCGGCACTGTGCCTTTTATATTCAATTCCGATGCGATTTCTGTGTTTCATTGTCAATGTGAAGGTCCAAGGGATACAGTAACCTGCACTGGTGCATCGGAATCCAATACTGGTCTCCCAGGAGCCGCTCAAAGCACAAACTCTTAAGAGACTCACTCTTCTTGTACTTAAGTCGGCACTGTGTCCTTTATATTCAATTCCGATGCGATTTCTGTGTTTCATTGTCAATGTGAAGGTCCAAGGGATACAGTAAACCTGCACTGGTGCATCGGAATCCAATACTGGTCTCCCAGGAGCCGCTCAAACCACAAACTCTTAGGAGACTCACTCTTCTTGTACTTAAGTCGGCACTGTGCCTTTTATATTCAATTCCGATGCGATTTCTGTGTTTCATTGTCAATTTGAAGGTCCAAGGGATACAGTAAACCTGCACTGGTGCATCGGAATCCAATACTGGTCTCCCAGGAGCCGCTCAAAGCACAAACTCTTAAGAGACTCACTCTTCTTGTACTTAAGTCGGCACTGTGCCTTTTATATTCAATTCCGATGCGATTTCTGTGTTTCATTGTCAATGTGAAGGTCCAAGGGATACAGTAAACCTGCACTGGTGCATCGGAATCCAATACTGGTCTCCCAGGAGCCGCTCAAAGCACAAACTCTTAAGAGACTCACTCTTCTTGTACTTAAGTCGGCACTGTGTCCTTTATATTCAATTCCGATGCGATTTCTGTGTTTCATTGTCAATGTGAAGGTCCAAGGGATACAGTAAACCTGCACTGGTGCATCGGAATCCAATACTGGTCTCCCAGGAGCCGCTCAAACCACAAACTCTTAGGAGACTCACTCTTCTTGTACTTAAGTCGGCACTGTGCCTTTTATATTCAATTCCGATGCGATTTCTGTGTTTCATCGTCAATTTGAAGGTCCAATGGATACAGTAAACCTGCACTGGTGCATCGGAATCCAATACTGGTCTCCCAGGATCCGCTCAAAGCACAAACTTTTAGGAGACTCACTCTTCTTGTACTTAAGTCGGCACTGTGCCTTTTTTATATTCAATTCCGATGCGATTTCTGTGTTTCATCGTCAATGTGACGGTCCAAGGGATACAGTAAACCTGCACTGGTGCATCGGAATCCAATACTGGTCTCCCAGGAGCCGCTCAAACCACAAACTCTTAGGAGACTCACTCTTCTTGTACTTAAGTCGGCACTGTGTCTTTTATATTCAATTCCGATGCGATTTCTGTGTTTCATTAATGTGAAGGTCCAAGGGATACAGTAAACCTGCACTGGTGCATCGGAATCCAATACTGGTCTCCCAGGAGCCGCTCAAACCACAAACTCTTAGCAGACTCACTCTTCTTGTACTTAAGTCGGCACTGTGTCTTTTATATTCAATTCCGATGCGATTTCTGTGTTTCATTGTCAATGTGAAGGTCCAAGGGATACAGTAAACCTGCACTGGTGCATCGGAATCCAATACTGGTCTCCCAAGAGCCGCTCTAAGCACAAACTCTTAGGAGACTCACTCTTCTTGTACTTAAGTCGGCACTGTGCCTTTTATATTCGATTCCGATGCGATTTCTGTGTTTCATCCTCAATGTGAAGGTCCAAGGGATACAGTAAACCTGCACTGGTGCATCGGAATCCAATACTGGTCTCCCAGGATCCGCTCAAAGCACAAACTCTTAGGAGACTCACTCTTCTTGTACTTAAGTCGGCACTGTGTCTTTTATATTCAATTCCGATGCGATTTCTGTGTTTCATTGTCCATGTGAAGGTCCAAGGGATACAGTAAACCTGCACTGGTGCATCGGAATCCAATACTGGTCTCCCAGGAGCCGCCCAAAGCACAAACTCTGAGAAGATTCACTCTTCTTGTACTTAAGTCGGCATTGTGCCTTTTATATTCAATTCCGATGCGATTTCTGTGTTTCATTGACAATGTGAAGGTCTAAGGGATACAGTAAACCTGCACTGGTGCATCGGAATCCCATACTGGTCTCCCAGGAGCCGCTCAAAGCACAAACTCTTAGGAGACTCACTCTTCTTGTACTTAAGTCGGCACTGTGCCTTTTATATTCAATTCCGATGCGATTTCTGTGTTTCATCGTCAATTTGAAGGTCCAATGGATACAGTAAACCTGCACTGGTGCATCGGAATCCAATACTGGTCTCCCAGGATCCGCTCAAAGCACAAACTTTTAGGAGACTCACTCTTCTTGTACTTAAGTCGGCACTGTGCCTTTTTTATATTCATTTCCGATGCGATTTCTGTGTTTCATCGTCAATGTGAAGGTCCAAGGGATACAGTAAACCTGCACTGGTGCATCGGAATCCAATACTGGTCTCCCAGGAGCCGCTCAAACCACAAATTCTTAGCAGACTCACTCTTCTTGTACTTAAGTCGGCACTGTGTCTTTTATATTCAATTCCGATGCGATTTCTGTGTTTCATCGTCAATGTGAAGGTCCAAGGGATACAGTAAACCTGCACTGGTGCATCGGAATCCAATACTGGTCTCCCAGGAGCCGCTCAAACCACAAACTCTTAGGAGACTCACTCTTCTTGTACTTAAGTCGGCACTGTGTCTTTTATATTCAATTCCGATGCGATTTCTGTGTTTCATTAATGTGAAAGTCCAAGGGATACAGTAAACCTGCACTGGTGCATCGGAATCCAATACTGGTCTCCCAGGAGCCGCTCAAACCACAAACTCTTAGCAGACTCACTCTTCTTGTACTTAAGTCGGCACTGTGTCTTTTATATTCAATTCCGATGCGATTTCTGTGTTTCATTGTCAATGTGAAGGTCCAAGGGATACAGTAAACCTGCACTGGTGCATCGGAATCCAATACTGGTCTCCCAAGAGCCGCTCTAAGCACAAACTCTTAGGAGACTCACTCTTCTTGTACTTAAGTCGGCACTGTGCCTTTTATATTCGATTCCGATGCGATTTCTGTGTTTCATCGTCAATTTGAAGGTCCAAGGGATACAGTAAACCTGCACTGGTGCATCGGAATCCAATACTGGTCTCCCAGGAGCCGCTCAAAGCACAAACTCTGAGAAGATTCACTCTTCTTGTACTTAAGTCGGCACTGTGCCTTTTATATTCAATTCCGATGCGATTTCTGTGATTCATTGTCAATGTGAAGGTCCAAGGGATACAGTAAACCTGCACTGGTGCATCGGAATCCAATACTGGTCTCCCAGGAGCCGCTCAAAGCACAAACTCTTAAGAGACTCACTCTTCTTGTACTTAAGTCGGCACTGTGTCCTTTATATTCAATTCCGATGCGATTTCTGTGTTTCATTGTCAATGTGAAGGTCCAAGGGATACAGTAAACCTGCACTGGTGCATCGGAATCCAATACTGGTCTCCCAGGAGCCGCTCAAACCACAAACTCTTAGGAGACTCACTCTTCTTGTACTTAAGTCGGCACTGTGTCCTTTATATTCAATTCCGATGCGATTTCTGTGTTTCATTGTCAATGTGAAGGTCCAAGGGATACAGTAAACATGCACTGGTGCATCGGAATCCAATACTGGTCTCCCAGGATCCGCTCAAAGCACAAACTCTTAGGAGACTCACTCTTCTTGTACTTAAGTCGGCACTGTGTCTTTTATATTCAATTCCGATGCGATTTCTGTGTTTCATTGTCCATGTGAAGGTCCAAGGGATACAGTAAACCTGCACTGGTGCATCGGAATCCAATACTGGTCTCCCAGGAGCCGCCCAAAGCACAAACTCTGAGAAGATTCACTCTTCTTGTACTTAAGTCGGCATTGTGCCTTTTATATTCAATTCCGATGCGATTTCTGTGTTTCATTGACAATGTGAAGGTCTAAGGGATACAGTAAACCTGCACTGGTGCATCGGAATCCCATACTGGCCTCCCAGGAGCCGCTCAAACCACAAACGCTTAGGAGACTCACTCTTCTTGTACTTAAGTCGGCACTGTGCCTTTTATATTCAATTCCGATGCGATTTCTGTGTTTCATCGTCAATTTGAAGGTCCAATGGATACAGTAAACCTGCACTGGTGCATCGGAATCCAATACTGGTCTCCCAGGATCCGCTCAAAGCACAAACTTTTAGGAGACTCACTCTTCTTGTACTTAAGTCGGCACTGTGCCTTTTTTATATTCAATTCCGATGCGATTTCTGTGTTTCATCGTCAATGTGAAGGTCCAAGGGATACAGTAAACCTGCACTGGTGCATCGGAATCCAATACTGGTCTCCCAGGAGCCGCTCAAACCACAAATTCTTAGCAGACTCACTCTTCTTGTTCTTAAGTCGGCACTGTGTCTTTTATATTCAATTCCGATGCGATTTCTGTGTTTCATTGTCAATGTGAAGGTCCAAGGGATACAGTAAACCTGCACTGGTGCATCGGAATCCAATACTGGTCTCCCAAGAGCCGCTCTAAGCACAAACTCTTAGGAGACTCACTCTTCTTGTACTTAAGTCGGCACTGTGCCTTTTATATTCGATTCCGATGCGATTTCTGTGTTTCATCCTCAATGTGAAGGTCCAAGGGATACAGTAAACCTGCACTGGTGCATCGGAATCCAATACTGGTCTCCCAGGATCCGCTCAAAGCACAAACTCATAGGAGACTCACTCTTCTTGTACGTAAGTCGGCACTGTGCCTTTTATATTCAATTCCGATGCGATTTCTGTGTTTCATCGTCAATTTGAAGGTCCAAGGGATACAGTAAACCTGCACTGGTGCATCGGAATCCAATACTGGTCTCCCAGGAGCCGCTCAAAGCACAAACTCTGAGAAGATTCACTCTTCTTGTACTTAAGTCGGCACTGTGCCTTTTATATTGAATTCCGATGCGATTTCTGTGTTTCATTGTCAATGTGAAGGTCCAAGGGATACAGTAAACCTGCACTGGTGCATCGGAATCCAATACTGGTCTCCCAGGAGCCGCTCAAAGCACAAACTCTTAAGAGACTCACTCTTCTTGTACTTAAGTCGGCACTGTGTCCTTTATATTCAATTCCGATGCGATTTCTGTGTTTCATTGTCAATGTGAAGGTCCAAGGGATACAGTAAACCTGCACTGGTGCATCGGAACCCAATACTGGTCTCCCAGGAGCCGCTCAAACCACAAACTCTTAGGAGACTCACTCTTCTTGTACTTAAGTTGGCACTGTGTCCTTTATATTCAATTCCGATGCGATTTCTGTGTTTCATTGTCAATGTGAAGGTCCAAGGGATACAGTAAACCTGCACTGGTGCATCGGAATCCAATACTGGTCTCCCAGGATCCGCTCAAAGCACAAACTCTTAGGAGACTCACTCTTCTTGTACTTAAGTCGGCACTGTGTATTTTATATTCAATTCCGATGCGATTTCTGTGTTTCATTGTCCATGTGAAGGTCCAAGGGATACAGTAAACCTGCACTGGTGCATCGGAATCCAATACTGGTCTCCCAGGAGCCACCCAAAGCACAAACTCTGAGAAGATTCACTCTTCTTGTACTTAAGTCGGCATTGTGCCTTTTATATTCAATTCCGATGCGATTTCTGTGTTTCATTGACAATGTGAAGGTCTAAGGGATGCAGTAAACCTGCACTGGTGCATCGGAATCCCATACTGGTCTCCCAGGAGCCGCTCAAAGCACAAACTCTTAGGAGACTCACTCTTCTTGTACTTAAGTCGGCACTGTGCCTTTTATATTCAATTCCGATGCGATTTCTGTGTTTCATCATCAATTTGAAGGTCCAATGGATACAGTAAACCTGCACTGGTGCATCGGAATCCAATACTGGTCTCCCAGGATCCGCTCAAAGCACAAACTTTTAGGAGACTCACTCTTCTTGTACTTAAGTCGGCACTGTGCCTTTTTTATATTCAATTCCGATGCGATTTCTGTGTTTCATCGTCAATGTGAAGGTCCAAGGGATACAGTAAACCTGCACTGGTGCATCGGAATCCAATACTGGTCTCCCAGGAGCCGCTCAAACCACAAACTCTTAGGAGACTCACTCTTCTTGTACTTAAGTCGGCACTGTGTCTTTTATATTCAATTCCGATGCGATTTCTGTGTTTCATTGTCAATGTCAAGGTCCAAGGGATACAGTAAACCTGCACTGGTGCATCGGAATCCAATACTGGTCTGCCAGGAGCCGACCAAAGCACAAACTCTGAGAAGATTCACTCTTCTTGTACTTAAGTCGGCACTGTGCCCTTTATATTCAATTCCGATGCTATTTCTGTGTTTCATCTTCAATGTGAAGGTCCAAGGGATACAGTAAACCTGCACTGGTGCATCGGAATCCAATACTGGTCTCCCAGGAGCCGCTCAAACCACAAACTCTTTGGAGACTCACTCTTCTTGTACTTAAGTCGGCACTGTGTCTTTTATATTCAATTCCGATGCGATTTCTGTGTTTCATTGTCAATGTGAAGGTCCAAGGGATACAGTAAACCTGCACTGGTGCATCGGAATCCAATACTGGTCTCCCAGGAGCCGCCCAAAGCACAAACTCTGAGAAGATTCACTCTTCTTGTACTTAAGTCGGCATTGTGCCTTTTATATTCAATTCCGATGCGATTTCTGTGTTTCATTGTCAATGTGAAGGTCCAAGGGATACAGTAAACCTGCACTGGTGCATCGGAATCCCATACTGGTCTCCCAGGAGCCGCCGAAAGCACAAACTCTGAGAAGATTCACTCTTCTTGTACTTAAGTCGGCACTGTGCCTTTTATATTCAATTCCGATGCGATTTCTGTGTTTCATCGTCAATGTGAAGGTCCAAGGGATACAGTAAACCTGCACTGGTGCATCGGAATCCAATACTGGGGCCCCCAGGAGCCGCTCAAACCACAAACTCTTAGGAGACTCACTCTTCTTGTACTTAAGTCGGCACTGTGTCTTTTATATTCAATTCCGATGCGTTTTCTGTGTTTCATTGTCAATGTGAAGGTCCAAGGGATACAGTAAACCTGCACTGGTGCATCGGAATCCAATACTGGTCTCCCAGGAGCCGCTCAAAGCACAAACTCTGAGAAGATTCACTCTTCTTGTACTTAAGTCGGCACTGTGCCTTTTATATTCAATTCCGATGCGATTTCTGTGATTCATTGTCAATGTGAAGGTCCAAGGGATACAGTAAACCTGCACTGGTGCATCGGAATCCAATACTGGTCTCCCAGGAGCCGCTCAAAGCACAAACTCTTAAGAGACTCACTCTTCTTGTACTTAAGTCGGCACTGTGTCCTTTATATTCAATTCCGATGCGATTTCTGTGTTTCATTGTCAATGTGAAGGTCCAAGGGATACAGTAAACCTGCACTGGTGCATCGGAATCCAATACTGGTCTCCCAGGAGCCGCTCAAACCACAAACTCTTAGGAGACTCACTCTTCTTGTACTTAAGTCGGCACTGTGTCCTTTATATTCAATTCCGATGCGATTTCTGTGTTTCATTGTCAATGTGAAGGTCCAAGGGATACAGTAAACATGCACTGGTGCATCGGAATCCAATACTGGTCTCCCAGGATCCGCTCAAAGCACAAACTCTTAGGAGACTCACTCTTCTTGTACTTAAGTCGGCACTGTGTCTTTTATATTCAATTCCGATGCGATTTCTGTGTTTCATTGTCCATGTGAAGGTCCAAGGGATACAGTAAACCTGCACTGGTGCATCGGAATCCAATACTGGTCTCCCAGGAGCCGCCCAAAGCACAAACTCTGAGAAGATTCACTCTTCTTGTACTTAAGTCGGCATTGTGCCTTTTATATTCAATTCCGATGCGATTTCTGTGTTTCATTGACAATGTGAAGGTCTAAGGGATACAGTAAACCTGCACTGGTGCATCGGAATCCCATACTGGCCTCCCAGGAGCCGCTCAAACCACAAACGCTTAGGAGACTCACTCTTCTTGTACTTAAGTCGGCACTGTGCCTTTTATATTCAATTCCGATGCGATTTCTGTGTTTCATCGTCAATTTGAAGGTCCAATGGATACAGTAAACCTGCACTGGTGCATCGGAATCCAATACTGGTCTCCCAGGATCCGCTCAAAGCACAAACTTTTAGGAGACTCACTCTTCTTGTACTTAAGTCGGCACTGTGCCTTTTTTATATTCAATTCCGATGCGATTTCTGTGTTTCATCGTCAATGTGAAGGTCCAAGGGATACAGTAAACCTGCACTGGTGCATCGGAATCCAATACTGGTCTCCCAGGAGCCGCTCAAACCACAAATTCTTAGCAGACTCACTCTTCTTGTTCTTAAGTCGGCACTGTGTCTTTTATATTCAATTCCGATGCGATTTCTGTGTTTCATTGTCAATGTGAAGGTCCAAGGGATACAGTAAACCTGCACTGGTGCATCGGAATCCAATACTGGTCTCCCAAGAGCCGCTCTAAGCACAAACTCTTAGGAGACTCACTCTTCTTGTACTTAAGTCGGCACTGTGCCTTTTATATTCGATTCCGATGCGATTTCTGTGTTTCATCCTCAATGTGAAGGTCCAAGGGATACAGTAAACCTGCACTGGTGCATCGGAATCCAATACTGGTCTCCCAGGATCCGCTCAAAGCACAAACTCATAGGAGACTCACTCTTCTTGTACGTAAGTCGGCACTGTGCCTTTTATATTCAATTCCGATGCGATTTCTGTGTTTCATCGTCAATTTGAAGGTCCAAGGGATACAGTAAACCTGCACTGGTGCATCGGAATCCAATACTGGTCTCCCAGGAGCCGCTCAAAGCACAAACTCTGAGAAGATTCACTCTTCTTGTACTTAAGTCGGCACTGTGCCTTTTATATTGAATTCCGATGCGATTTCTGTGTTTCATTGTCAATGTGAAGGTCCAAGGGATACAGTAAACCTGCACTGGTGCATCGGAATCCAATACTGGTCTCCCAGGAGCCGCTCAAAGCACAAACTCTTAAGAGACTCACTCTTCTTGTACTTAAGTCGGCACTGTGTCCTTTATATTCAATTCCGATGCGATTTCTGTGTTTCATTGTCAATGTGAAGGTCCAAGGGATACAGTAAACCTGCACTGGTGCATCGGAACCCAATACTGGTCTCCCAGGAGCCGCTCAAACCACAAACTCTTAGGAGACTCACTCTTCTTGTACTTAAGTTGGCACTGTGTCCTTTATATTCAATTCCGATGCGATTTCTGTGTTTCATTGTCAATGTGAAGGTCCAAGGGATACAGTAAACCTGCACTGGTGCATCGGAATCCAATACTGGTCTCCCAGGATCCGCTCAAAGCACAAACTCTTAGGAGACTCACTCTTCTTGTACTTAAGTCGGCACTGTGTATTTTATATTCAATTCCGATGCGATTTCTGTGTTTCATTGTCCATGTGAAGGTCCAAGGGATACAGTAAACCTGCACTGGTGCATCGGAATCCAATACTGGTCTCCCAGGAGCCGCCCAAAGCACAAACTCTGAGAAGATTCACTCTTCTTGTACTTAAGTCGGCATTGTGCCTTTTATATTCAATTCCGATGCGATTTCTGTGTTTCATTGACAATGTGAAGGTCTAAGGGATGCAGTAAACCTGCACTGGTGCATCGGAATCCCATACTGGTCTCCCAGGAGCCGCTCAAAGCACAAACTCTTAGGAGACTCACTCTTCTTGTACTTAAGTCGGCACTGTGCCTTTTATATTCAATTCCGATGCGATTTCTGTGTTTCATCATCAATTTGAAGGTCCAATGGATACAGTAAACCTGCACTGGTGCATCGGAATCCAATACTGGTCTCCCAGGATCCGCTCAAAGCACAAACTTTTAGGAGACTCACTCTTCTTGTACTTAAGTCGGCACTGTGCCTTTTTTATATTCAATTCCGATGCGATTTCTGTGTTTCATCGTCAATGTGAAGGTCCAAGGGATACAGTAAACCTGCACTGGTGCATCGGAATCCAATACTGGTCTCCCAGGAGCCGCTCAAACCACAAACTCTTAGGAGACTCACTCTTCTTGTACTTAAGTCGGCACTGTGTCTTTTATATTCAATTCCGATGCGATTTCTGTGTTTCATTGTCAATGTCAAGGTCCAAGGGATACAGTAAACCTGCACTGGTGCATCGGAATCCAATACTGGTCTGCCAGGAGCCGACCAAAGCACAAACTCTGAGAAGATTCACTCTTCTTGTACTTAAGTCGGCACTGTGCCCTTTATATTCAATTCCGATGCTATTTCTGTGTTTCATCTTCAATGTGAAGGTCCAAGGGATACAGTAAACCTGCACTGGTGCATCGGAATCCAATACTGGTCTCCCAGGAGCCGCTCAAACCACAAACTCTTTGGAGACTCACTCTTCTTGTACTTAAGTCGGCACTGTGTCTTTTATATTCAATTCCGATGCGATTTCTGTGTTTCATTGTCAATGTGAAGGTCCAAGGGATACAGTAAACCTGCACTGGTGCATCGGAATCCAATACTGGTCTCCCAGGAGCCGCCCAAAGCACAAACTCTGAGAAGATTCACTCTTCTTGTACTTAAGTCGGCATTGTGCCTTTTATATTCAATTCCGATGCGATTTCTGTGTTTCATTGTCAATGTGAAGGTCCAAGGGATACAGTAAACCTGCACTGGTGCATCGGAATCCCATACTGGTCTCCCAGGAGCCGCCGAAAGCACAAACTCTGAGAAGATTCACTCTTCTTGTACTTAAGTCGGCACTGTGCCTTTTATATTCAATTCCGATGCGATTTCTGTGTTTCATCGTCAATGTGAAGGTCCAAGGGATACAGTAAACCTGCACTGGTGCATCGGAATCCAATACTGGGGCCCCCAGGAGCCGCTCAAACCACAAACTCTTAGGAGACTCACTCTTCTTGTACTTAAGTCGGCACTGTGTCTTTTATATTCAATTCCGATGCGTTTTCTGTGTTTCATTGTCAATGTGAAGGTCCAAGGGATACAGTAAACCTGCACTGGTGCATCGGAATCCAATACTGGTCTCCCAGGAGCCGCCCAAAGCACAAACTCTTAGAAGATTCACTCTTCTTGTACTTAAGTCGGCACTGTGCCTTTTATATTCAATTCCGATGCGATTTCTGTGTTTCTTCGTCAATGTGAAGGTCCAAGGGATACAGGAAACCTGCACTGGTGCATCGGAACCCAATACTGGTCTCCCAGGAGCCGCTCAAACCACAAACTCTTAGGAGACTCACTCTTTTTGTACTTAAGTCGGCACTGTGTCTTTTATATTCAATTCCGATGCGATTTCTGTGTTTCATTGTCAATGTGAAGGTCCAAGGGATACAGTAAACCTCCACTGGTGCATCGGAATCCAATACTGGTCCCCCAGGAGCCGCCCAAAGCACAAACTCTGAGAAGATTCACTCTTCTTGTACTTAAGTCGGCATTGTGCCTTTTATATTCAATTCCGATGCGATTTCTGTGTTTCATTGTCAATGTGAAGGTCTAAGGGATACAGAAAACCTGCACTGGTGCATCGGAATCCCATACTGGTCTCCCAGGAGCCGCCCAAAGCACAATATCTGAGAAGATTCACTCTTCTTGTACTTAAGTCGGCACTGTGCCTTTTATATTCAATTCCGATGCGATTTCTGTGTTTCATCGTCAATGTGAAGGTCCAAAGGATACAGTAAACCTGCACTGCTGCATCGGAATCCAATACTGGTCTCCCAGGAGCCGCTCAAACCACAAACTCTTAGGAGACTCACTCTTCTTGTACTTTTGTCGGCACTGTGTCTTTTATATTCAATTCCGATGCGATTTCTGTGTTTCATTGTCAATGTGAAGGTCCAAGGGATACAGTAAACCTGCACTGGTGCATTGGAATCCAATACTGGTCTCCCAGGAGCCGCCCAAAGCACTAACTCTGAGAAGATTCACTCTTCTTGTACTTAAGTCGGCATTGTGCCTTTTATATTCAATTCCGATGCGATTTCTGTGTTTCATTGTCAATGTGAAGGTCCAAGGGATACAGTTAACCTGCACTGGTGCATCGGAATCCAATACTGGTCTCCCAGGAGCCGCCCAAAGCACAAACTCTGAGAAGATTCACTCTTCTTGTACTTAAGTCGGCACTGTGCCTTTTATATTCAATTCCGATGCGATTTCTGTGTTTCATCGTCAATTTGAAGGTCCAAGGGATACAGTAAACCTGCACTGGTGCATCGGAATCCAATACTGGTCTCCCAGGATCCGCTCAAAACACAAACTCTTAGGAGACTCACTCTTCTTGTACTTAAGTCGGCACTGTGCCTTTTATATTCAATTCCGATGCGATTTCTGTGTTTCATCGTCAATGTGAAGCTCCAAGGGATACAGTAAACCTGCACTGGTGCATCAGAAGCCAATACTGGTCTCCCAGGAGCCGCTCAAACCACAAACTCTTAGGAGACTCACTCTTCTTGTACTTAAGTCGGCACTGTGTCTTTTATATTCAATTCCGATGCGATTTCTGTGTTTCATTGTCGATGTGACGGTCCAAGGGATACAGTAAACCTGCACTGGTGCATCAGAATCCAATACTGGTCTCCCAGGAGCCGCTCAAACCACAAACTCTTAGGAGTCTCACTCTTCTTGTACTTAAGTCGGCACTGTGTCTTTTATATTCAATTCCGATGCGATTTCTGTGTTTCATTGTCAATGTGAAGGTCCAAGGGATACAGTAAACCAGCACTGGTGAATCGGAATCCAATTCTAATCTCCCAGGAGCCGCTCAAACCACAAACTCTTAGGAGACTCACTCTTCTTGTACTTAAGTCGGCACTGTGTCTTTTATATTCAATTCCGATGCGATTTCTGTGTTTCATTGTCAATGTGAAGGTCCAAGGGATACAGTAAACCTGCGCTGGTGCATCGGAATCCAATACTTGTCTCCCAGGAGCCGCTCAAAGCACAAAATCTTAGGAGTCTCACTCTTCTTGTACTTAAGTCGGCACTGTGTGTTTTATATACAATTCCGATGCGATTTCTATGTTTCATTGTCAATGTGAAAGTCCAAGGGATACAGTAAACCTGCACTGGTGTATCGGATTCCAATACTGGTCTCCCAGGAGCCGCTCAAACCACAAACGCTTAGGAGACTCACTCTTCTTGTACTTATGTCGGCACTGTGTGTTTTATATTCAATTCCGATGCGATTTCTGTGTTTCATTGTCAATGTGAAGGTCCAAGGGATACAGTAAACCTGCACTGGTGCACCGCAGTCCAATACTGGTCTCCCAGGAGCCGCTCAAACCACAAACTCTTAGTAGACTCACTCTTCTTGTACTTAAGTCGGCACTGTGCCTTTTATATTCAATTCCGATGCGATTTCTGTGTTTCATCGTCAATTTGAAGGTCCAAGGGATACAGTTAACCTGCACTGGTGCATCGGAATCCAATACTAGTCTCCCAGGAGCCGCTCAAACCACAAACTCCTACGAGACTCAATCTTCTTGTACTTAAGTCGGCATTGTGCCTTTTATATTCAATTCCGATGCGATTTCTGTGTTTCATTGTCAATGTGAAGGTCCAAGGGATACAGTTAACCTGCACTGGTGCATCGGAATCCAATACTGGTCTCCCAGGAGCCGCTCAAAGCACAAACTCTTAGGAGACTCACTCTTCTTGTACTTAAGTCGGCACTGTGTGTTTTATATTCAATTCCGATGCGATTTCTGTGTTTCATTGTCAATGTGAAGGTCCAAGGGATACAGTAAAAATGCACTGGTGCATCGGAATCCAATACTGGTCTCCCAGGAGCCACTCAAACCACAAACTCTTAGGAGACTCACTCTTCTTGTACTTAAGTCGGCACTGTGTCTTTTATATTCAATTCCGATGCGATTTCTGTGTTTCATCGTCAATGTGAAGGTCCAAGGGATACAGTAAACCTGCACTGGTGCATCGGAATCCAATACTGGTCTCCCAGGAGCCGCTCAAACCACAAACTCTTAGGAGACTCACTCTTCTTGTACTTAAGTCGGCACTGTGTATTTTATATTCAATTCCGATGCGATTTCTGTGTTTCATTGTCAATGTGAAGGTCCAAGGGATACAGTAAAACTGCACTGGTGCATCGGAATCCAATACTGGTCTCCCAGGAGCCGCTCAAACCACAAACTCTTAGGAGACTCACTCTTCTTGTACTTAAGTCGGCACTGTGTCTGTTATATTCAATTCCGATGCGATTTCTGTGTTTCATTGTCAATGTGAAGGTCCAAGGGATACAGTAAACCTGCACTGGTGCATCGGAATCCAATACTGGTCTCCCAGGAGCCGCTCAAACCACAAACTCTTAGGAGACTCACTCTTCTTGTACTTAAGTCGGCACTGTGTCTTTTATATTCAATTCCGATGCGATTTCTGTGTTTCATTGTCAATGTGATGGTCCAAGGGATACAGTAAACCTGCACTGGTGCATCGGAATCCAATACTGGTCTCCCAGGAGCCGCTCAAACCACAAACTCTTAGGAGACTCACTCTTCTTGTACTTAAGTCGGCACTGTGCCTTTTATATTAAATTCCGATGCGATTTCTGTGTTTCATTGTCAATGTGAAGGTCCAATTGATACAGTAAAGCTGCACTGGTGCATCGGAATCCAATACTGGTCTCCCAGGAGCCGCTCAAACCACAAACTCTTAGGAGACTCACTCTTCTTGTACTTAAGTCGGCACTGTGTCTTTTATATTCAATTCCGATGCGATTACTGTGTTTCATTGTCAATGTGAAGGTCCAAGGGATACAGTAAACCTGCACTGGTGCATCGGAATCCAATACTGGTCTCCCAGGAGCCGCTCAAACTACAAACTCTTAGGAGACTCACTCTTCTTGTACTTAAGTCGGCACTGTGCCTTTTCTATTCAATTCCGATGCGATTTCTGTGTTTCATTGTCAATGTGAAGGTCCAAGGGATACAGTAAACCTGCACTGGTGCATCGGAATCCAATACTGGTCTCCCAGGAGCCGCTCAAAGCACAAACTCTTAGGAGACTCACTCTTCTTGTACTTAAGTCGGCACTGTGCCTTTTATATTCAATTCCGATGCGATTTCTGTGTTTCATCGTCAATGTGAAGGTCCAAGGGATACAGTAAACCTGCACTGGTGCGTCGGAATCCAATACTGGTCTCCCAGGATCCGCTCAAAGCACAAACTCTTAGGAGACTCACTCTTCTTGTACGTAAGTCGGCACTGTGCCTTTTATATTCAATTCTGATGCGATTTCTGTGTTTCATCGTCAATTTGAAGGTCCAAGGGATACAGTAAACCTGCACTGGTGCATCGGAATCCAATACTGGTCTCCCAGGAGCCGCTCAAAGCACAAATTCTGAGAAGATTCACTCTTCTTGTACTTAAGTCGGCACTGTGCCTTTTACATTCAATTCCGATGCGATTTCTGTGTTTCATTGTCAATGTGAAGGTCCAAGGGTTACAGTAAACCAGCACTGGTGAATCGGAATCCAATTCTAATCTCCCAGGAGCCGCTCAAACCACAAACTCTTAGGAGACTCACTCTTCTTGTACTTAAGTCGGCACTGTGTCTTTTATATTCAATTCCGATGCGATTTCTGTGTTTCATTGTCAATGTGAAGGTCCAAGGGATACAGTAAACCTGCGCTGGTGCATCGGAATCCAATACTTGTCTCCCAGGAGCCGCTCAAAGCACAAACTCTTAGGAGTCTCACTCTTCTTGTACTTAAGTCGGCACTGTGTGTTTTATATTCAATTCCGATGCGATTTCTATGTTTCAATGTCAATGTGAAAGTCCAAGGGATACAGTAAACCTGCACTGGTGCATCGGAATCCAATACTGGTCTCCCAGGAGCCGCTCAAAGCACAAACGCTTAGGAGACTCACTCTTCTTGTGCTTATGTCGGCACTGTGTCTTTTATATTCAATTCCGATGCGATTTCTGTGTTTCATTGTCAATGTGAAGGTCCAAGGGATACAGTAAACCTGCACTGGTGCATCGGAGTCCAATACTGGTCTCCCAGGAGCCGCTCAAACCACAAACTCTTAGGAGACTCACTCTTCTTGTACTTAAGTCGGCACTGTGCCTTTTATATTCAATTCCGATGCGATTTCAGTGTTTCATCGTCAATTTGAAGGTCCAAGGGATACAGTTAACCTGCACTGGTGCATCGGAATCCAATACTAGTCTCCCAGGAGCCGCTCAAACCACAAACTCCTACGAGACTCAATCTTCTTGTACTTAAGTCGGCATTGTGCCTTTTATATTCAATTCCGATGCGATTTCTGTGTTTCATTGTCAATGTGAAGGTCCAAGGGATACAGTTAACCTGCACTGGTGCATCGGAATCCAATACTGGTCTCCCAGGAGCCGCTCAAAGCACAAACTCTTAGGAGACTCACTCTTCTTGTACTTAAGTCGGCACTGCGTGTTTTATATTCAATTCCGATGCGATTTCTGTGTTTCATTGTCAATGTGAAGGTCCAAGGGATACGGTAAAAATGCACTGGTGCATCGGAATCCAATACTGGTCTCCCAGGAGCCACTCAAACCACAAACTCTTAGGAGACTCACTCTTCTTGTACTTAAGTCGGCACTGTGTCTTTTATATTCAATTCCGATGCGATTTCTGTGTTTCATCGTCAATGTGAAGGTCCAAGGGATACAGTAAACCTGCACTGGTGCATCGGAATCCAATACTGGTCTCCCAGGAGCCGCTCAAACCACAAACTCTTAGGAGACTCACTCTTCTTGTACTTAAGTCGGCACTGTGTATTTTATATTCAATTCCGATGCGATTTCTGTGTTTCATTGTCAATGTAAAGGTCCAAGGGATACAGTAAACCTGCACTGGAGCATCGGAATCCAATACTGGTCTCCCAGGAGCCGCTCAAACCACAAACTCTTAGGAGACTCACTCTTCTTGTACTTAAGTCGGCACTGTGTCTGTTATATTCAATTCCGATGCGATTTCTGTGTTTCATTGTCAATGTGAAGGTCCAAGGGATACAGTAAACCTGCACTGGTGCATCGGAATCCAATACTGGTCTCACAGGAGCCGCTCAAACCACAAACTCTTAGGAGACTCACTCTTCTTGTACTTAAGTCGGCACTGTGTCTTTTATATTCAATTCCGATGCGATTTCTGTGTTTCATTGTCAATGTGAAGGTCCAAGGGATACAGTAAACCTGCACTGGCGCATCGGAATCCAATACTGGTCTCCCAGGAGCCGCTCAAAGCACAAACTCTTAAGAGACTCACTCTTCTTGTACTTAAGTCGGCACTGTGTCTTTTATATTCAATTCCGATGCGATTTCTGTGTTTCATTGTCAATGTGAAGGTCCAAGGGATACAGTAAACCTGCACTGGTGCATCGGAATCCAATACTGGTCTCACAGGAGCCGCTCAAACCACAAACTCTTAGGAGATTCACTCTTCTTGTACTTAAGTCGGCACTGTGCCTTTTATATTCAATTCCGATGCGATTTCTGTGTTTCATTGTCAATGTGAAGGTCCAAGGGATACAGTGAACCTGCACTGGCGCATCGGAATCCAATACTGGTCTCCCAGGAGCCGCTCAAAGCACAAACTCTTAAGAGACTCACTCTTCTTGTACTTAAGTCGGCACTGTGTCTTTTATATTCAATTCCGATGCGATTTCTGTGTTTCATTGTCAATGTGAAGGTCCAAGGGATACAGTAAACCTGCACTGGTGCATCGGAATCCAATACTGGTCTCACAGGAGCCGCTCAAACCAAAAACTCTTAGGAGATTCACTCTTCTTGTACTTAAGTCGGCACTGTGTCTTTTATATTCAATTCCGATGCGATATCTGTGTTTCATTGTCAATGTGAACGTCCAAGGGATACAGTAAACCTGCACTGGTGCATCGGAATCCAATACTGGTCTCCCAGGAGCCGCCCAAACCACAAACTCTTAGGAGACTCACTCTTCTTGTACTTAAGTCGGCACTGTGTATTTTATATTCAATTCCGATGCGATTTCTGTGTTTCATTGTCCATGTGAAGGTCCAAGGGATACAGTAAACCTGCACTGGTGCATCGGAATCCAATACTGGTCTCCCAGGAGCCGCTCAAAGCACAAACTCTTAGGAGACTCACTCTTCTTGTACTTAAGTCGGCACTGTGACTTTTATATTTAATTCCGATGCGATTTCTGTGTTTCATCGTCAATGTGAAGGTCCAAGGGATACAGTAAACCTGCACTGGTGCATCGGAATCCAATACTGGTATCCCAGGAGCCGCTCAAACCACAAACTCTTAGGAGACCCACTCTTCTTGTACTTAAGTCGGCACTGTGCCTTTTATATTCAATTCCGATGCGATTTCTGTGTTTCATTGTCAATGTGAAGGTCCAAGGGATACAGTAAACCTGCACTGGTGCATCGGAATCCAATACTGGTCTCACAGGAGCCGCTCAAACCACAAACTCTTAGGAGATTCACTCTTCTTGTACTTAAGTCGGCACTGTGCCTTTTATATTCAATTCCGATGCGATTTCTGTGTTTCATTGTCAATGTGAAGGTCCAAGGGATACAGTGAACCTGCACTGGCGCATCGGAATCCAATACTGGTCTCCCAGGAGCCGCTCAAAGCACAAACTCTTAAGAGACTCACTCTTCTTGTACTTAAGTCGGCACTGTGTCTTTTATATTCAATTCCGATGCGATTTCTGTGTTTCATTGTCAATGTGAAGGTCCAAGGGATACAGTAAACCTGCACTGGTGCATCGGAATCCAATACTGGTCTCACAGGAGCCGCTCAAACCACAAACTCTTAGGAGATTCACTCTTCTTGTACTTAAGTCGGCACTGTGTCTTTTATATTCAATTCCGATGCGATATCTGTGTTTCATTGTCAATGTGAACGTCCAAGGGATACAGTAAACCTGCACTGGTGCATCGGAATCCAATACTGGTCTCCCAGGAGCCGCCCAAACCACAAACTCTTAGGAGACTCACTCTTCTTGTACTTAAGTCGGCACTGTGTATTTTATATTCAATTCCGATGCGATTTCTGTGTTTCATTGTCCATGTGAAGGTCCAAGGGATACAGTAAACCTGCACTGGTGCATCGGAATCCAATACTGGTCTCCCAGGAGCCGCTCAAACCACAAACTCTTAGGAGACTCACTCTTCTTGTACTTAAGTCGGCACTGTGACTTTTATATTTAATTCCGATGCGATTTCTGTGTTTCATCGTCAATGTGAAGGTCCAAGGGATACAGTAAACCTGCACTGGTGCATCGGAATCCAATACTGGTATCCCAGGAGCCGCTCAAACCACAAACTCTTAGGAGACCCACTCTTCTTGTACTTAAGTCGGCACTGTGCCTTTTATATTCAATTCCGATGCGATTTCTGTGTTTCATTGTCAATGTGAAGGTCCAAGGGATACATTAAACCTGCACTGGTGCATCGGAATCCAATACTGGTCTCCCAGGAGCCGCCCAAAGCACAAACTCTGAGAAGATTCACTCTTCTTGTACTTAAGTCGGCACTGTGTCTTTTATATTCAATTCCGATGCGATTTCTGTGTTTCATTGTCAATGTGAAGGTCCAAGGGATACAGTAAACCTGCATTGGTGCATCGGAATCCAATAGTGGTCTCCCAGGAGCCGCTCAAAGCACAAACTCTGAGAAGATTCACTCTTCTTGTACTTAAGTCGGCATTGTGCCTTTTATATTCAATTCCGATGCGATTTCTGTGTTTCATCGTCAATTTGAAGGTCTAAGGGATACAGTAAACCTGCAGTGGTGCATCGGAATCCAATACTGGTCTCCCAGGAGCCGCTCAAACCACAAACTCTTAGGAGACTCACTCTTCTTGTACTTAAGTCGGCACTGTGTCTTTTATATTCAATTCCGATGCGATCTCTGTGTTTCATTGTCAATGTGAAGTTCCAAGGGATACAGTAAACCTGCACTGGTGCATCGGAATCCAATACTGGTCTCCCAGGAGCCGCTCAAAGCACAAACTCTTAGGAGACTTACTCTTCTTGTACTTAAGTCGGCACTGTCCCTTTTATATTCAATTCCGATGCGATTTCTGTGTTTCATTGTCAATGTGAAGGTCCAAGGGATACAGTAAACCTGCACTGGAGCATCGGAATCCAATACTGGTCTCCCAGGAGCCGCTCAAACCACAAACTCTTAGGAGACTCACTCTTCTTGTACTTAAGTCGGCAATGTGCCTTTTATATTCAATTCCGATGCGATTTCTGTGTTTCATCGTCAATTTGAAGGTCTAAGGGATACAGTAAACCTGCAGTGGTGCATCGGAATCCAATACTGGTCTCCCAGGAGCCGCTCAAACCACAAACTCTTAGGAGACTCACTCTTCTTGTACTTAAGTCGGCACTGTGTCTTTTATATTCAATTCCGATGCGATTTCTGTGTTTCATTGTCAATGTGAAGGTCCAAGGGATACAGTAAACCTGCACTGGTGCATCGGAATCCAATACTGGTCTCACAGGAGCCGCTCAAACCACAAACTCTTAGGAGACTCACTCTTCTTGTACTTAAGTCGGCACTGTGTCTTTTATATTCAATTCCGATGCGATTTCTGTGTTTCATTGTCCATGTGAAGGTCCAAGGGATACAGTAAACCTGCACTGGTGCATCGGAATCCAATACTGGTCTCCCAGGAGCCGCTCAAACCACAAACTCTTAGGAGACTCACTCTTCTTGTACTTAAGTCGGCACTGTGTCTTTTATATTCAATTCCGATGCGATTTCTGTGTTTCATTGTCAATGTGAAGGTCCAAGGGATACAGTAAACCTGCACTGGTGCATCGGAATCCAATACTGGTCTCCCAGGAGCCGCTCAAACCACAAACTCTTAGGAGACTCACTCTTCTTGTACTTAAGTCGGCACTGTGCCTTTTATATTAAATTCCGATGCGATTTCTGTGTTTCATTGTCAATGTGAAGGTCCAATTGATACAGTAAAGCTGCACTGGTGCATCGGAATCCAATACTGGTTTCCCAGGAGCCGCTCAAACCACAAACTCTTAGGAGACTCACTCTTCTTGTACTTAAGTCGGCACTGTGTCTTTTATATTCAATTCCGATGCGATTCCTGTGTTTCATTGTCAATGTGAAGGTCCAAGGGATACAGTAAACCTGCACTGGTGCATCGGAATCCAATACTGGTCTCCCAGGAGCCGCTCAAACTACAAACTCTTAGGAGACTCACTCTTCTTGTACTTAAGTCGGCACTGTGCCTTTTATATTCAATTCCGATGCGATTTCTGTGTTTCATTGTCAATGTGAAGGTCCAAGGGATACAGTAAACCTGCACTGGCGCATCGGAATCCAATACTGGTCTCCCAGGAGCCGCTCAAAGCACAAACTCTTAAGAGACTCACTCTTCTTGTACTTAAGTCGGCACTGTGTCTTTTATATTCAATTCCGATGCGATTTCTGTGTTTCATTGTCAATGTGAAGGTCCAAGGGATACAGTAAACCTGCACTGGTGCATCGGAATCCAATACTGGTCTCACAGGAGCCGCTCAAACCACAAACTCTTAGGAGATTCACTCTTCTTGTACTTAAGTCGGCACTGTGTCTTTTATATTCAATTCCGATGCGATTTCTGTGTTTCATTGTCAATGTGAAGGTCCAAGGGATACAGTAAACCTGCACTGGTGCATCGGAATCCAATACTGGTCTCCCAGGAGCCGCCCAAACCACAAACTCTTAGGAGACTCACTCTTCTTGTACTTAAGTCGGCACTGTGTATTTTATATTCAATTCCGATGCGATTTCTGTGTTTCATTGTCCATGTGAAGGTCCAAGGGATACAGTAAACCTGCACTGGTGCATCGGAATCCAATACTGGTCTCCCAGGAGCCGCTCAACGCACAAACTCTTAGGAGACTCACTCTTCTTGTACTTAAGTCGGCACTGTGACTTTTATATTTAATTCCGATGCGATTTCTGTGTTTCATCGTCAATGTGAAGGTCCAAGGGATACAGTAAACCTGCACTGGTGCATCGGAATCCAATACTGGTATCCCAGGAGCCGCTCAAACCACAAACTCTTAGGAGACCCACTCTTCTTGTACTTAAGTCGGCACTGTGCCTTTTATATTCAATTCCGATGCGATTTCTGTGTTTCATTGTCAATGTGAAGGTCCAAGGGATACAGTAAACCTGCACTGGTGCATCGGAATCCAATACTGGTCTCCCAGGAGCCGCCCAAAGCACAAACTCTGAGAAGATTCACTCTTCTTGTACTTAAGTCGGCACTGTGTCTTTTATATTCAATTCCGATGCGATTTCTGTGTTTCATTGTCAATGTGAAGGTCCAAGGGATACAGTAAACCTGCATTGGTGCATCGGAATCCAATACTGGTCTCCCAGGAGCCGCTCAAAGCACAAACTCTGAGAAGATTCACTCTTCTTGTACTTAAGTCGGCATTGTGCCTTTTATATTCAATTCCGATGCGATTTCTGTGTTTCATCGTCAATTTGAAGGTCTAAGGGATACAGTAAACCTGCAGTGGTGCATCGGAATCCAATACTGGTCTCCCAGGAGCCGCTCAAACCACAAACTCTTAGGAGACTCACTCTTCTTGTACTTAAGTCGGCACTGTGTCTTTTATATTCAATTCCGATGCGATCTCTGTGTTTCATTGTCAATGTGAAGTTCCAAGGGATACAGTAAACCTGCACTGGTGCATCGGAATCCAATACTGGTCTCCCAGGAGCCGCTCAAAGCACAAACTCTTAGGAGACTTACTCTTCTTGTACTTAAGTCGGCACTGTCCCTTTTATATTCAATTCCGATGCGATTTCTGTGTTTCATTGTCAATGTGAAGGTCCAAGGGATACAGTAAACCTGCACTGGAGCATCGGAATCCAATACTGGTCTCCCAGGAGCCGCTCAAAGCACAAACTCTTAGGAGACTCACTCTTCTTGTACTTAAGTCGGCAATGTGCCTTTTATATTCAATTCCGATGCGATTTCTGTGTTTCATCGTCAATTTGAAGGTCTAAGGGATACAGTAAACCTGCAGTGGTGCATCGGAATCCAATACTGGTCTCCCAGGAGCCGCTCAAACCACAAACTCTTAGGAGACTCACTCTTCTTGTACTTAAGTCGGCACTGTGTCTTTTATATTCAATTCCGATGCGATTTCTGTGTTTCATTGTCAATGTGAAGGTCCAAGGGATACAGTAAACCTGCACTGGTGCATCGGAATCCAATACTGGTCTCACAGGAGCCGCTCAAACCACAAACTCTTAGGAGACTCACTCTTCTTGTACTTAAGTCGGCACTGTGTCTTTTATATTCAATTCCGATGCGATTTCTGTGTTTCATTGTCCATGTGAAGGTCCAAGGGATACAGTAAACCTGCACTGGTGCATCGGAATCCAATACTGGTCTCCCAGGAGCCGCTCAAACCACAAACTCTTAGGAGACTCACTCTTCTTGTACTTAAGTCGGCACTGTGTCTTTTATATTCAATTCCGATGCGATTTCTGTGTTTCATTGTCAATGTGAAGGTCCAAGGGATACAGTAAACCTGCACTGGTGCATCGGAATCCAATACTGGTCTCCCAGGAGCCGCTCAAACCACAAACTCTTAGGAGACTCACTCTTCTTGTACTTAAGTCGGCACTGTGCCTTTTATATTAAATTCCGATGCGATTTCTGTGTTTCATTGTCAATGTGAAGGTCCAATTGATACAGTAAAGCTGCACTGGTGCATCGGAATCCAATACTGGTTTCCCAGGAGCCGCTCAAACCACAAACTCTTAGGAGACTCACTCTTCTTGTACTTAAGTCGGCACTGTGTCTTTTATATTCAATTCCGATGCGATTCCTGTGTTTCATTGTCAATGTGAAGGTCCAAGGGATACAGTAAACCTGCACTGGTGCATCGGAATCCAATACTGGTCTCCCAGGAGCCGCTCAAACTACAAACTCTTAGGAGACTCACTCTTCTTGTACTTAAGTCGGCACTGTGCCTTTTATATTCAATTCCGATGCGATTTCTGTGTTTCATTGTCAATGTGAAGGTCCAAGGGATACAGTAAACCTGCACTGGCGCATCGGAATCCAATACTGGTCTCCCAGGAGCCGCTCAAAGCACAAACTCTTAAGAGACTCACTCTTCTTGTACTTAAGTCGGCACTGTGTCTTTTATATTCAATTCCGATGCGATTTCTGTGTTTCATTGTCAATGTGAAGGTCCAAGGGATACAGTAAACCTGCACTGGTGCATCGGAATCCAATACTGGTCTCACAGGAGCCGCTCAAACCACAAACTCTTAGGAGATTCACTCTTCTTGTACTTAAGTCGGCACTGTGTCTTTTATATTCAATTCCGATGCGATTTCTGTGTTTCATTGTCAATGTGAAGGTCCAAGGGATACAGTAAACCTGCACTGGTGCATCGGAATCCAATACTGGTCTCCCAGGAGCCGCCCAAACCACAAACTCTTAGGAGACTCACTCTTCTTGTACTTAAGTCGGCACTGTGTATTTTATATTCAATTCCGATGCGATTTCTGTGTTTCATTGTCCATGTGAAGGTCCAAGGGATACAGTAAACCTGCACTGGTGCATCGGAATCCAATACTGGTCTCCCAGGAGCCGCTCAACGCACAAACTCTTAGGAGACTCACTCTTCTTGTACTTAAGTCGGCACTGTGACTTTTATATTTAATTCCGATGCGATTTCTGTGTTTCATCGTCAATGTGAAGGTCCAAGGGATACAGTAAACCTGCACTGGTGCATCGGAATCCAATACTGGTATCCCAGGAGCCGCTCAAACCACAAACTCTTAGGAGACCCACTCTTCTTGTACTTAAGTCGGCACTGTGCCTTTTATATTCAATTCCGATGCGATTTCTGTGTTTCATTGTCAATGTGAAGGTCCAAGGGATACAGTAAACCTGCACTGGTGCATCGGAATCCAATACTGGTCTCCCAGGAGCCGCCCAAAGCACAAACTCTGAGAAGATTCACTCTTCTTGTACTTAAGTCGGCACTGTGTCTTTTATATTCAATTCCGATGCGATTTCTGTGTTTCATTGTCAATGTGAAGGTCCAAGGGATACAGTAAACCTGCATTGGTGCATCGGAATCCAATACTGGTCTCCCAGGAGCCGCTCAAAGCACAAACTCTGAGAAGATTCACTCTTCTTGTACTTAAGTCGGCATTGTGCCTTTTATATTCAATTCCGATGCGATTTCTGTGTTTCATCGTCAATTTGAAGGTCTAAGGGATACAGTAAACCTGCAGTGGTGCATCGGAATCCAATACTGGTCTCCCAGGAGCCGCTCAAACCACAAACTCTTAGGAGACTCACTCTTCTTGTACTTAAGTCGGCACTGTGTCTTTTATATTCAATTCCGATGCGATTTCTGTGTTTCATTGTCAATGTGAAGGTCCAAGGGATACAGTAAACCTGCACTGGTGCATCGGAATCCAATACTGGTCTCACAGGAGCCGCTCAAACCACAAACTCTTAGGAGACTCACTCTTCTTGTACTTAAGTCGGCACTGTGTCTTTTATATTCAATTCCGATGCGATTTCTGTGTTTCATTGTCCATGTGAAGGTCCAAGGGATACAGTAAACCTGCACTGGTGCATCGGAATCCAATACTGGTCTCCCAGGAGCCGCTCAAACCACAAACTCTTAGGAGACTCACTCTTCTTGTACTTAAGTCGGCACTGTGTCTTTTATATTCAATTCCGATGCGATTTCTGTGTTTCATTGTCAATGTGAAGGTCCAAGGGATACAGTAAACCTGCACTGGTGCATCGGAATCCAATACTGGTCTCCCAGGAGCCGCTCAAACCACAAACTCTTAGGAGACTCACTCTTCTTGTACTTAAGTCGGCACTGTGCCTTTTATATTAAATTCCGATGCGATTTCTGTGTTTCATTGTCAATGTGAAGGTCCAATTGATACAGTAAAGCTGCACTGGTGCATCGGAATCCAATACTGGTTTCCCAGGAGCCGCTCAAACCACAAACTCTTAGGAGACTCACTCTTCTTGTACTTAAGTCGGCACTGTGTCTTTTATATTCAATTCCGATGCGATTCCTGTGTTTCATTGTCAATGTGAAGGTCCAAGGGATACAGTAAACCTGCACTGGTGCATCGGAATCCAATACTGGTCTCCCAGGAGCCGCTCAAACTACAAACTCTTAGGAGACTCACTCTTCTTGTACTTAAGTCGGCACTGTGCCTTTTATATTCAATTCCGATGCGATTTCTGTGTTTCATTGTCAATGTGAAGGTCCAAGGGATACAGTAAACCTGCACTGGCGCATCGGAATCCAATACTGGTCTCCCAGGAGCCGCTCAAAGCACAAACTCTTAAGAGACTCACTCTTCTTGTACTTAAGTCGGCACTGTGTCTTTTATATTCAATTCCGATGCGATTTCTGTGTTTCATTGTCAATGTGAAGGTCCAAGGGATACAGTAAACCTGCACTGGTGCATCGGAATCCAATACTGGTCTCACAGGAGCCGCTCAAACCACAAACTCTTAGGAGATTCACTCTTCTTGTACTTAAGTCGGCACTGTGTCTTTTATATTCAATTCCGATGCGATTTCTGTGTTTCATTGTCAATGTGAAGGTCCAAGGGATACAGTAAACCTGCACTGGTGCATCGGAATCCAATACTGGTCTCCCAGGAGCCGCCCAAACCACAAACTCTTAGGAGACTCACTCTTCTTGTACTTAAGTCGGCACTGTGTATTTTATATTCAATTCCGATGCGATTTCTGTGTTTCATTGTCCATGTGAAGGTCCAAGGGATACAGTAAACCTGCACTGGTGCATCGGAATCCAATACTGGTCTCCCAGGAGCCGCTCAACGCACAAACTCTTAGGAGACTCACTCTTCTTGTACTTAAGTCGGCACTGTGACTTTTATATTTAATTCCGATGCGATTTCTGTGTTTCATCGTCAATGTGAAGGTCCAAGGGATACAGTAAACCTGCACTGGTGCATCGGAATCCAATACTGGTATCCCAGGAGCCGCTCAAACCACAAACTCTTAGGAGACCCACTCTTCTTGTACTTAAGTCGGCACTGTGCCTTTTATATTCAATTCCGATGCGATTTCTGTGTTTCATTGTCAATGTGAAGGTCCAAGGGATACAGTAAACCTGCACTGGTGCATCGGAATCCAATACTGGTCTCCCAGGAGCCGCCCAAAGCACAAACTCTGAGAAGATTCACTCTTCTTGTACTTAAGTCGGCACTGTGTCTTTTATATTCAATTCCGATGCGATTTCTGTGTTTCATTGTCAATGTGAAGGTCCAAGGGATACAGTAAACCTGCATTGGTGCATCGGAATCCAATACTGGTCTCCCAGGAGCCGCTCAAAGCACAAACTCTGAGAAGATTCACTCTTCTTGTACTTAAGTCGGCATTGTGCCTTTTATATTCAATTCCGATGCGATTTCTGTGTTTCATCGTCAATTTGAAGGTCTAAGGGATACAGTAAACCTGCAGTGGTGCATCGGAATCCAATACTGGTCTCCCAGGAGCCGCTCAAACCACAAACTCTTAGGAGACTCACTCTTCTTGTACTTAAGTCGGCACTGTGTCTTTTATATTCAATTCCGATGCGATCTCTGTGTTTCATTGTCAATGTGAAGTTCCAAGGGATACAGTAAACCTGCACTGGTGCATCGGAATCCAATACTGGTCTCCCAGGAGCCGCTCAAAGCACAAACTCTTAGGAGACTTACTCTTCTTGTACTTAAGTCGGCACTGTCCCTTTTATATTCAATTCCGATGCGATTTCTGTGTTTCATTGTCAATGTGAAGGTCCAAGGGATACAGTAAACCTGCACTGGAGCATCGGAATCCAATACTGGTCTCCCAGGAGCCGCTCAAAGCACAAACTCTTAGGAGACTCACTCTTCTTGTACTTAAGTCGGCAATGTGCCTTTTATATTCAATTCCGATGCGATTTCTGTGTTTCATCGTCAATTTGAAGGTCTAAGGGATACAGTAAACCTGCAGTGGTGCATCGGAATCCAATACTGGTCTCCCAGGAGCCGCTCAAACCACAAACTCTTAGGAGACTCACTCTTCTTGTACTTAAGTCGGCACTGTGTCTTTTATATTCAATTCCGATGCGATTTCTGTGTTTCATTGTCAATGTGAAGGTCCAAGGGATACAGTAAACCTGCACTGGTGCATCGGAATCCAATACTGGTCTCACAGGAGCCGCTCAAACCACAAACTCTTAGGAGACTCACTCTTCTTGTACTTAAGTCGGCACTGTGTCTTTTATATTCAATTCCGATGCGATTTCTGTGTTTCATTGTCCATGTGAAGGTCCAAGGGATACAGTAAACCTGCACTGGTGCATCGGAATCCAATACTGGTCTCCCAGGAGCCGCTCAAACCACAAACTCTTAGGAGACTCACTCTTCTTGTACTTAAGTCGGCACTGTGTCTTTTATATTCAATTCCGATGCGATTTCTGTGTTTCATTGTCAATGTGAAGGTCCAAGGGATACAGTAAACCTGCACTGGTGCATCGGAATCCAATACTGGTCTCCCAGGAGCCGCTCAAACCACAAACTCTTAGGAGACTCACTCTTCTTGTACTTAAGTCGGCACTGTGCCTTTTATATTAAATTCCGATGCGATTTCTGTGTTTCATTGTCAATGTGAAGGTCCAATTGATACAGTAAAGCTGCACTGGTGCATCGGAATCCAATACTGGTTTCCCAGGAGCCGCTCAAACCACAAACTCTTAGGAGACTCACTCTTCTTGTACTTAAGTCGGCACTGTGTCTTTTATATTCAATTCCGATGCGATTCCTGTGTTTCATTGTCAATGTGAAGGTCCAAGGGATACAGTAAACCTGCACTGGTGCATCGGAATCCAATACTGGTCTCCCAGGAGCCGCTCAAACTACAAACTCTTAGGAGACTCACTCTTCTTGTACTTAAGTCGGCACTGTGCCTTTTATATTCAATTCCGATGCGATTTCTGTGTTTCATTGTCAATGTGAAGGTCCAAGGGATACAGTAAACCTGCACTGGCGCATCGGAATCCAATACTGGTCTCCCAGGAGCCGCTCAAAGCACAAACTCTTAAGAGACTCACTCTTCTTGTACTTAAGTCGGCACTGTGTCTTTTATATTCAATTCCGATGCGATTTCTGTGTTTCATTGTCAATGTGAAGGTCCAAGGGATACAGTAAACCTGCACTGGTGCATCGGAATCCAATACTGGTCTCACAGGAGCCGCTCAAACCACAAACTCTTAGGAGATTCACTCTTCTTGTACTTAAGTCGGCACTGTGTCTTTTATATTCAATTCCGATGCGATTTCTGTGTTTCATTGTCAATGTGAAGGTCCAAGGGATACAGTAAACCTGCACTGGTGCATCGGAATCCAATACTGGTCTCCCAGGAGCCGCCCAAACCACAAACTCTTAGGAGACTCACTCTTCTTGTACTTAAGTCGGCACTGTGTATTTTATATTCAATTCCGATGCGATTTCTGTGTTTCATTGTCCATGTGAAGGTCCAAGGGATACAGTAAACCAGCACTGGTGCATCGGAATCCAATACTGGTCTCCCAGGAGCCGCTCAACGCACAAACTCTTAGGAGACTCACTCTTCTTGTACTTAAGTCGGCACTGTGACTTTTATATTTAATTCCGATGCGATTTCTGTGTTTCATCGTCAATGTGAAGGTCCAAGGGATACAGTAAACCTGCACTGGTGCATCGGAATCCAATACTGGTATCCCAGGAGCCGCTCAAACCACAAACTCTTAGGAGACCCACTCTTCTTGTACTTAAGTCGGCACTGTGCCTTTTATATTCAATTCCGATGCGATTTCTGTGTTTCATTGTCAATGTGAAGGTCCAAGGGATACAGTAAACCTGCACTGGTGCATCGGAATCCAATACTGGTCTCCCAGGAGCCGCCCAAAGCACAAACTCTGAGAAGATTCACTCTTCTTGTACTTAAGTCGGCACTGTGTCTTTTATATTCAATTCCGATGCGATTTCTGTGTTTCATTGTCAATGTGAAGGTCCAAGGGATACAGTAAACCTGCATTGGTGCATCGGAATCCAATACTGGTCTCCCAGGAGCCGCTCAAAGCACAAACTCTGAGAAGATTCACTCTTCTTGTACTTAAGTCGGCATTGTGCCTTTTATATTCAATTCCGATGCGATTTCTGTGTTTCATCGTCAATTTGAAGGTCTAAGGGATACAGTAAACCTGCAGTGGTGCATCGGAATCCAATACTGGTCTCCCAGGAGCCGCTCAAACCACAAACTCTTAGGAGACTCACTCTTCTTGTACTTAAGTCGGCACTGTGTCTTTTATATTCAATTCCGATGCGATCTCTGTGTTTCATTGTCAATGTGAAGTTCCAAGGGATACAGTAAACCTGCACTGGTGCATCGGAATCCAATACTGGTCTCCCAGGAGCCGCTCAAAGCACAAACTCTTAGGAGACTTACTCTTCTTGTACTTAAGTCGGCACTGTCCCTTTTATATTCAATTCCGATGCGATTTCTGTGTTTCATTGTCAATGTGAAGGTCCAAGGGATACAGTAAACCTGCACTGGAGCATCGGAATCCAATACTGGTCTCCCAGGAGCCGCTCAAAGCACAAACTCTTAGGAGACTCACTCTTCTTGTACTTAAGTCGGCAATGTGCCTTTTATATTCAATTCCGATGCGATTTCTGTGTTTCATCGTCAATTTGAAGGTCTAAGGGATACAGTAAACCTGCAGTGGTGCATCGGAATCCAATACTGGTCTCCCAGGAGCCGCTCAAACCACAAACTCTTAGGAGACTCACTCTTCTTGTACTTAAGTCGGCACTGTGTCTTTTATATTCAATTCCGATGCGATTTCTGTGTTTCATTGTCAATGTGAAGGTCCAAGGGATACAGTAAACCTGCACTGGTGCATCGGAATCCAATACTGGTCTCACAGGAGCCGCTCAAACCACAAACTCTTAGGAGACTCACTCTTCTTGTACTTAAGTCGGCACTGTGTCTTTTATATTCAATTCCGATGCGATTTCTGTGTTTCATTGTCCATGTGAAGGTCCAAGGGATACAGTAAACCTGCACTGGTGCATCGGAATCCAATACTGGTCTCCCAGGAGCCGCTCAAACCACAAACTCTTAGGAGACTCACTCTTCTTGTACTTAAGTCGGCACTGTGTCTTTTATATTCAATTCCGATGCGATTTCTGTGTTTCATTGTCAATGTGAAGGTCCAAGGGATACAGTAAACCTGCACTGGTGCATCGGAATCCAATACTGGTCTCCCAGGAGCCGCTCAAACCACAAACTCTTAGGAGACTCACTCTTCTTGTACTTAAGTCGGCACTGTGCCTTTTATATTAAATTCCGATGCGATTTCTGTGTTTCATTGTCAATGTGAAGGTCCAATTGATACAGTAAAGCTGCACTGGTGCATCGGAATCCAATACTGGTTTCCCAGGAGCCGCTCAAACCACAAACTCTTAGGAGACTCACTCTTCTTGTACTTAAGTCGGCACTGTGTCTTTTATATTCAATTCCGATGCGATTCCTGTGTTTCATTGTCAATGTGAAGGTCCAAGGGATACAGTAAACCTGCACTGGTGCATCGGAATCCAATACTGGTCTCCCAGGAGCCGCTCAAACTACAAACTCTTAGGAGACTCACTCTTCTTGTACTTAAGTCGGCACTGTGCCTTTTATATTCAATTCCGATGCGATTTCTGTGTTACATTGTCAATGTGAAGGTCCAAGGGATACAGTAAACCTGCACTGGCGCATCGGAATCCAATACTGGTCTCCCAGGAGCCGCTCAAAGCACAAACTCTTAAGAGACTCACTCTTCTTGTACTTAAGTCGGCACTGTGTCTTTTATATTCAATTCCGATGCGATTTCTGTGTTTCATTGTCAATGTGAAGGTCCAAGGGATACAGTAAACCTGCACTGGTGCATCGGAATCCAATACTGGTCTCACAGGAGCCGCTCAAACCACAAACTCTTAGGAGATTCACTCTTCTTGTACTTAAGTCGGCACTGTGTCTTTTATATTCAATTCCGATGCGATTTCTGTGTTTCATTGTCAATGTGAAGGTCCAAGGGATACAGTAAACCTGCACTGGTGCATCGGAATCCAATACTGGTCTCCCAGGAGCCGCCCAAACCACAAACTCTTAGGAGACTCACTCTTCTTGTACTTAAGTCGGCACTGTGTATTTTATATTCAATTCCGATGCGATTTCTGTGTTTCATTGTCCATGTGAAGGTCCAAGGGATACAGTAAACCTGCACTGGTGCATCGGAATCCAATACTGGTCTCCCAGGAGCCGCTCAACGCACAAACTCTTAGGAGACTCACTCTTCTTGTACTTAAGTCGGCACTGTGACTTTTATATTTAATTCCGATGCGATTTCTGTGTTTCATCGTCAATGTGAAGGTCCAAGGGATACAGTAAACCTGCACTGGTGCATCGGAATCCAATACTGGTATCCCAGGAGCCGCTCAAACCACAAACTCTTAGGAGACCCACTCTTCTTGTACTTAAGTCGGCACTGTGCCTTTTATATTCAATTCCGATGCGATTTCTGTGTTTCATTGTCAATGTGAAGGTCCAAGGGATACAGTAAACCTGCACTGGTGCATCGGAATCCAATACTGGTCTCCCAGGAGCCGCCCAAAGCACAAACTCTGAGAAGATTCACTCTTCTTGTACTTAAGTCGGCACTGTGTCTTTTATATTCAATTCCGATGCGATTTCTGTGTTTCATTGTCAATGTGAAGGTCCAAGGGAGACAGTAAACCTGCACTGGAGCATCGGAATCCAATACTGGTCTCCCAGGAGCCGCTCAAACCACAAACTCTTAGGAGACTCACTCTTCTTGTACTTAAGTCGGCAATGTGTCTTTTATATTCAATTCCGATGCGATTTCTGTGTTTCAGTATAAATGTGAAGGTCCAAGGGATACAGTAAACCTGCACTGGTGCATCGGAATGCAATACTGGTCTCCCAGGAGCCGCTGAAACCACAAACTCTTAGGAGACTCACTCTTCTTGTACTTAAGTCGGCACTGTGTCTTTTACATTCAATTCCGATGCGATTTCTGTGTTTCATTGTCAATGTGAAGGTCCAAGGGATACAGTATACCTGCACTGGTGCATTGGAATCCATACTGGTCTCCCAGGAGCCGCTCAAACCACAAACTCTTAGGAGACTCACTCTTCTTGTACTTAAGTCGGCACTGTGTCTTTTATATTCAATTCCGATGCGATTTCTGTGTTTCATTGTCCATGTGAAGGTCCAAGGGATACAGTAAACCTGCACTGGTGCATCGGAATCCAATATTGGTCTCCCAGGAGCCACTCAAACCACAAACTCTTATGAGACTCACTCTTCTTGTACTGAAGTCGGCACTGTGTCTTTTATATTCAATTCCGATGCGATTTCTGTGTTTCATTGTCAATGTGAAGGTCCAAGGGATACAGTAAACCTGCACTGGTGCATCGGAGTCCAATACTGGTCTCCCAGGAGCCGCTCAAACCACAAACTCTTAGGAGACTCACTCTTCTTGTACTTAAGTCGGCACTGTGTCTTTTATATTCAATTCCGATGCGATTTCTGTGTTTCATAGTCAATGTGAAGGTCCAAGGGATACAGTAAACCTGCACTGGAGCATCGGAGTCCAATACAGGTCTCCCAGGAGCCGCTCAAACCACAAACTCTTAGGAGTCTCACTCTTCTTGTACTTAAGTCGGCACTGTGTGTTTTATATTCAATTCCGATGCGATTTCTTTCTTTCATTGTCAATGTGAAAGTCCAAGGGATACAGTAAACCTGCACTGGTGCATCGGAATCCAATACTGGTCTCCCAGGAGCCGCTCAAACCACAAACGCTTAGGAGACTCACTCTTCTTGTACTTATGTCGGCACTGTGTCTTTTATATTCAATTCCGATGCGATTTCTGTGTTTCATTGTCAATGTGAAGGTCCAAGGGATACAGTAAACCTGCACTGGTGCATCGGAGTCCAATACTGGTCTCCCAGGAGCCGCTCAAACCACAAACTCTTAGGAGACTCACTCTTCTTGTACTTAAGTCGGCACTGTGCCTTTTATATTCAATTCCGATGCGATTTCTGTGTTTCATTGTCAATGTGAAGGTCCAAGGGATACAGTAAAAATGCACTGGTGCATCGGAATCCAATACTGGTCTCCCAGGAGCCACTCAAACCACAAACTCTTAGGAGACTCACTCTTCTTGTACTTAAGTCGGCACTGTGTCTTTTATATTCAATTCCGATGCGATTTCTGTGTTTCATCGTCAATGTGAAGGTCCAAGGGATACAGTAAACCTGCACTGGTGCATCGGAATCCAATACTGGTCTCCCAGGAGCCGCTCAAACCACAAACTCTTAGGAGACTCACTCTTCTTGTACTTAAGTCGGCACTGTGTATTTTATATTCAATTCCGATGCGATTTCTGTGTTTCATTGTCAATGTGAAGGTCCAAGGGATACAGTAAACCTGCACTGGTGCATCGGAATCCAATACTGGTCTCCCAGGAGCCGCTCAAAGCACAAACTCTTAGGAGACTCACTCTTCTTGTACTTAAGTCGGCACTGCGTATTTTATATTCAATTCCGATGCGATTTCTGTGTTTCATTGTCAATGTGAAGGTCCAAGGGATACAGTAAACCTGCACTGGTGCATCGGAATCCAATACTGGTCTCACAGGAGCCGCTCAAACCACAAACTCTTAGGAGACTCACTCTTCTTGTACTTAAGTCGGCACTGTGTCTTTTATATTCAATTCCGATGCGATTTCTGTGTTTCATTGTCAATGTGAAGGTCCAAGGGATACAGTAAACCTGCACTGGTGCATCGGAATCCAATACTGGTCTCCCAGGAGCCGCTCAAACCACAAACTCTTAGGAGACTCACTCTTCTTGTACTTAAGTCGGCACTGTGTCTTTTATATTCAATTCCGATGCGATTTCTGTGTTTCATTGTCAATGTGAAGGTCCAAGGGATACAGTAAACCTGCACTGGTGCATCGGAATCCAATACTGGTCTCCCAGGAGCCGCTCAAACCACAAACTCTTAGGAGACTCACTCTTCTTGTACTTAAGTCTGCACTGTGCCTTTTATATTAAATTCCGATGCGATTTCTGTGTTTCATTGTCAATGTGAAGGTCCAAGGGATACAGTAAACCTGCACTGGTGCATCGGAATCCAATACTGGTATCCCAGGAGCCGCTCAAAGCACAAACTCTTAGGAGACTCACTCTTCTTGTACTTAAGTCGGCACTGTGCCTTTTATATTCAATTCCGATGCGATTTCTGTGTTTCATCGTCAATGTGAAGGTCCAAGGGATACAGTAAACATGCACTGGTGCATCGGAACCCAATACTGGTCTCCCAGGATCCGCTCAAAGCACAAACTCTTAGGAGACTCACTCTTCTTGTACGTAAGTCGGCACTGTGCCTTTTATATTCAATTCTGATGCGATTTCTGTGTTTCATCGTCAATTTGAAGGTCCAAGGGATACAGTAAACCTGCACTGGTGCATCGGAATCCAATACTGGTCTCCCAGGAGCCGCTCAAAGCACAAACTCTGAGAAGATTCACTCTTCTTGTACTTAAGTCGGCACTGTGCCTTTTATATTCAATTCCGATGCGATTTCTGTGTTTCATTGTCAATGTGAAGGTCCAAGGGATACAGTAAACCTGTACTGGTGCATCGGAATCCAATACTGGTCTCCCAGGAGCCGCTCAAACACAAACTCTTAAGAGACTCACTCTTCTTGTACTTAAGTCGGCACTGTGTCTTTTATATTCAATTCCGATGCGATTTCTGTGTTTCATTGTCAATGTGAAGGTCCAAGGGATACAGTAAACTTGCACTGGTGCATCGGCATCCAATACTGGTCTCCCAGGAGCCGCTCAAACCACAAACTCTTAGGAGATTCACTCTTCTTGTACTTAAGTCGGCACTGTGTCTTTTATATTCAATTCCGATGCGATTTCTGTGTTTCATTGTCTATGTGAAGGTCCAAGGGATACAGTAAACCTGCACTGGTGCATCGGAATCCAATACTGGTCTCCCAGGAGCCGCCCAAACCACAAACTCTTAGGAGACTCACTCTTCTTGTACTTAAGTCGGCACTGTGTATTTTATATTCAATTCCGATGCGATTTCTGTGTTTCATTGTCCATGTGAAGGTCCAAGGGATACAGTAAACCTGCACTGGTGCATCGGAATCCAATACTGGTCTCCCAGGAGCCGCGCAAAGCACAAACTCTTAGGAGACTCACTCTTCTTGTACTTAAGTCGGCACTGTGCCTTTTATATTCAATTCCGATGCGATTTCTGTGTTTCATCGTCAATGTGAAGGTCCAAGGGATACAGTAAACCTGCACTGGTGCATCGGAATCCAATACTGGTCTCCCAGGAGCCGCTCAAACCACAAACTCTTAGGAGACTCACTCTTCTTGTACTTAAATCGGCACTGTGCCTTTTATATTCAATTCCGATGCGATTTCTGTGTTTCATTGTCAATGTGAAGGTCCAAGGGATACAGTAAACCTGCACTGGTGCATCGGAATCCAATACTGGTCTCCCAGGAGCCGCCCAAAGCACAAACTCTGAGAAGATTCACTCTTCTTGTACTTAAGTCGGCACTGTGTCTTTTATATTCAATTCCGATGCGATTTCTGTGTTTCATTATCAATGTGAAGGTCCAAGGGATACAGTAAACCTGCATTGGTGCATCGGAATCCAATACTGGTCTCCCAGGAGCCGCTCAAAGCACAAACTCTGAGAAGATTCACTCTTCTTGTACTTAAGTCGGCATTGTGCCTTTTATATTCAATTCCGATGCGATTTCTGTGTTTCATCGTCAATTTGAAGGTCTAAGGGATACAGTAAACCTGCACTGGTGCATCGGAATCCAATACTGGTCTCCCAGGAGCCGCTCAAACCACAAACTCTTAGGAGACTCACTCTTCTTGGACTTAAGTCGGCAGTGTGTCTTTTATATTCAATTCCGATGCGATTTCTGTGTTTCAGTATAAATGTGAAGGTCCAAGGGATACAGTAAACCTGCACTGGTGCATCAGAATGCAATACTGGTCTCCCAGGAGCCGCTCAAACCACAATCTCTTAGGAGACTCACTCTTCTTGTACTTAAGTCGGCACTGTGTCTTTTACATTCAATTCCGATGCGATTTCTGTGTTTCATTGTCAATGTGAAGGTCCAAGGGATACAGTATACCTGCACTGGTGCATTGGAATCCAATACTGGTCTCCCAGGAGCCGCTCAAACCACAAACTCTTAGGAAACTCACTCTTCTTGTACTTAAGTCGGCACTGTGTCTTTTATATTCAATTCCGATGCGATTTCTGTGTTTCATTGTCCATGTGAAGGTCCAAGGGATACAGTAAACCTTCACTGGTGCATCGGAATCCAATATTGGTCTCCCAGGAGCCACTCAAACCACAAACTCTTATGAGACTCACTCTTCTTGTACTTAAGTCGGCACTGTGTCTTTTATATTCAATTCCGATGCGATTTCTGTGTTTCATTGTCAATGTGAAGGTCCAAGGGATACAGTAAACCTGCACTGGTGCATCGGAATCCAATACTGGTCTCCCAGGAGCCGCTCAAACCACAAACTCTTAGGAGACTCACTCTTCTTGTACTTAAGTCGGCACTGTGCATTTTATATTCAATTCCGATGCGATTTCTGTGTTTCATCGTCAATTTGAACGTCCAAGGGATACAGTAACCCTGCACTGGTGCATCGGAATCCAATACTGGTCTCCCAGGAGCCGCTCAAACCACAAACTCTTAGGAGACTCACTCTTCTTGTACTTAAGTCGGCATTGTGCCTATTATATTCAATTCCGATGGGATTTCTGTGTTTCATTGTCAATGTGAAGGTCCAAGGGATACAGTACACCTGCACTGGTGCATCAGAATCCAACACTGGTCTCCCAGGAGCCTCTCAAAGCACAAACTCTTAGGAGACTCACTCTTCTTGTACTTAAGTCGGCACTGTGTCTTTTATATTCAATTCCGATGCGATTTCTGTGTTTCATAGTCAATGTGAAGGTCCAAGGGATACAGTAAACCTGCACTGGAGCATCGGAATCCAATACTGGTCTCCCAGGAGCCGCTCAAACCACAAACTCTTAGGAGTCTCACTCTTCTTGTACTTAAGTCGGCACTGTGTCTTTTATATTCAATTCCGATGCGATTTCTGTGTTTCATCGTCAATGTGAAGGTCCAAGGGATACAGTAAACCTGCACTGGTGCATCGGAATCCAATACTGGTCTCCCAGGAGCCGCTCAAACCACAAACTCTTAGGAGACTCACTCTTCTTGTACTGAAGTCGGCACTGTGCCTTTTATATTCAATTCCGATGCGATTTCTGTGTTTCATCGTCAATGTGAAAGTCCAAGGGATACAGTAAACCTGCACTGGTGCATCGGAATCCAATACTGGTCTCCCAGGATCCGCTCAAAGCACAAACTCTTAGGAGACTCACTCTTCTTGTACTTAAGTCGGCACTGTGTCTTTTATATTCAATTCCGATGCGATTTCTGTGTTTCATTGTCAATGTGAAGGTCCAAGGGATACAGTAAACCTGCACTGGTGCATCGGAATCCAATACTGGTCTCCCAGGAGCCGCTCAAACTACAAACTCTTAGGAGACTCACTCTTCTTGTACTTAAGTCGGCACTGTGCCTTTTCTATTCAATTCCGATGCGATTTCTGTGTTTCATTGTCAATGTGAAGGTCCAAGGGATACAGTAAACCTGCACTGGTGCATCGGAATCCAATACTGGTCTCCCAGGAGCCGCTCAAAGCACAAACTCTTAGGAGACTCACTCTTCTTGTACTTAAGTCGGCACTGTGCCTTTTATATTCAATTCCGATGCGATTTCTGTGTTTCATCGTCAATGTGAAGGTCCAAGGGATACAGTAAACCTGCACTGGTGCATCGGAATCCAATACTGGTCTCCCAGGATCCGCTCAAAGCACAAACTCTTAGGAGACTCACTCTTCTTGTACGTAAGTCGGCACTGTGCCTTTTATATTCAATTTTGATGCGATTTCTGTGTTTCATCGTCAATTTGAAGGTCCAAGGGATACAGTAAACCTGCACTGGTGCATCGGAATCCAATACTGGTCTCCCAGGAGCCGCTCAAAGCACAAACTCTGAGAAGATTCACTCTTATTGTACTTAAGTCGGCACTGTGCCTTTTATATTCAATTCCGATGCGATTTCTGTGTTTCATTGTCAATGTGAAGGTCCAAGGGATACAGTAAACCTGCACTGGTGCATCGGATTCCAATACTGGTCTCCCAGGAGCCGCTCAAAGCACAAACTCTTAAGAGACTCACTCTTCTTGTACTTAAGTCGGCACTGTGTCTTTTATATTCAATTCCGATGCGATTTCTGTGTTTCATTGTCAATGTGAAGGTCCAAGGGATACAGTAAACCTGCACTGGTGCATCGGAATCCAATACTGGTCTCCCAGGAGCCGCTCAAACCACAAACTCTTAGGAGATTCACTCTTCTTGTACTTAAGTCGGCACTGTGTCTTTTATATTCAATTCCGATGCGATTTCTGTGTTTCATTGTCAATGTGAAGTTCCAAGGGATACAGTAAACCTACACTGGTGCATCGGAATCCAATACTGGTCTCCCAGGAGCCGCCCAAACCACAAACACTTAGGAGACTCACTCTTCTTGTACTTAAGTCGGCACTGTGTATTTTATATTCAATTCCGATGCGATTTCTGTGTTTCATTGTCCATGTGAAGGTCCAAGGGATACAGTAAACCTGCACTGGTGCATCGGAATCCAATACTGGTCTCCCAGGAGCCGCTCAAAGCACAAACTCTTAGGAGACTCACTCTTCTTGTACTTAAGTCGGCACTGTGCCTTTTATATTCAATTCCGATGCGATTTCTGTGTTTCATCGTCAATGTGAAGGTCCAAGGGATACAGTAAACCTGCACTGGTGCATCGGAATCCAATACTGGTCTCCCAGGAGCCGCTCAAACCACAAACTCTTAGGAGACTCACTCTTCTTGTACTTAAGTCGGCACTGTGCCTTTTATATTCATTTCCGATGCGATTTCTGTGTTTCATTGTCAATGTGAAGGTCCAAGGGATACAGTAAACCTGCACTGGAGCATCGGAATCCAATACTGGTCTCCCAGGAGCCGCCCAAATCACAAACTCTGAGAAGATTCACTCTTCTTGTACTTAAGTCGGCACTGTGTCTTTTATATTCAATTCCGATGCGATTTCTGTGTTTCATTGTCAATGTGAAGGTCCAAGGGATACAGTAAACCTGCATTGGTGCATCGGAATCCAATACTGGTCTCCCAGGAGCCGCTCAAAGCACAAACTCTGAGAACATTCACTCTTCTTGTACTTAAGTCGGCATTGTGCCTTTTATATTCAATTCCGATGCGATTTCTGTGTTTCATCGTCAATTTGAAGGTCTAAGGGATACAGTAAACCTGCATTGGTGCATCGGAATCCAATACTGGTCTCCCAGGAGCCGCTCAAAGCACAAACTCTGAGAAGATTCACTCTTCTTGTACTTAAGTCGGCACTGTGTCTTTTATATTCAATTCCGATGCGATCTCTGTGTTTCATTGTCAATGTGAAGTTCCAAGGGATACAGTAAACCTGCACTGGTGCATCGGAATCCAATACTTGTCTCCCAGGAGCCGCTCAAACCACAACCTCTTAGGAGACTCACTCTTCTTGTACTTAAGTCGGCACTGTGTCTTTTATATTCAATTCCGATGCGATTTCTGTGTTTCATAGTCAATGTGAAGGTCCAAGGGATACAGTAAACCTGCACTGGAGCATCGGAATCCAATACTGGTCTCCCAGGAGCCGCTCAAACCACAAACTCTTAGGAGTCTCACTCTTCTTGTACTTAAGTCGGCACTGTGTCTTTTATATTCAATTCCGATGCGATTTCTGTGTTTCATCGTCAATGTGAAGGTCCAAGGGATACAGTAAACCTGCACTGGTGCATCGGAATCCAATACTGGTCTACCAGCAGCCGCTCAAACCACAAACTCTTAGGAGACTCACTCTTCTTGTACTTAAGTCAGCACTGTGTCTTTTATATTCAATTCCGATGCGATTTCTGTGTTTCATTGTCAATGTGAAGGTCCAAGGGATACTGTAAACCTGCACTGGTGCATCGGAATCCAATACTGGTCTCCCAGGAGCCGCTCAAACCACAAACTCTTAGGAGACTCACTCTTCTTGTACTTAAGTCGGCACTGTGTCTTTTATATTCAATTCCGATGCGTTTTCTGTGTTTCATTGTCAATGTGAAGGTCCAAGGGATACAGTAAACCTGCACTGGTGCATCGGAATCCAATACTGGTCTCCCAGAAGCCGCTCAAAGCACATACTCTTAGGAGACTCACTCTTCTTGTACTTAAGTCGGCACTGTGCCTTTTATATTCAATTCCGATGCGATTTCTGTGTTTCATTGTCAATGTGAAGGTCCAAGGGGTACAGTAAACCTGCACTGGTGCTTCGGAATCCAATACTGGTCTCCCAGGAGCCGCTCAAACCACAAACTCTTAGGAGACTCACTCTTCTTGTACTTAAGTCGGCACTGTGTCTTTTATATTCAATTCCGATGCGATTTCTGTGTTTCATTGTCAATGTGAAGGTCCAAGGGATACAGTAAACCTGCACTGGTGCATCGGAATCCAATACTGGTCTCCCAGGAGCCGCTCAAACCACCAACTCTTAGGAGACTCACTCTTCTTGTACTTAAGACCGCACTGTGTCTTTTATATTCAATTCCGATGCGATTTCTGTGTTTCATTGTCAATGTGAAGGTCCAAGGGATACAGTAAACCTGCACTGGTGCATCGGAATCCAATACTGGTCTCCCAGGAGCCGCTCAAACCACAAACTCGTAGGAGACTCACTCTTCTTGTACTTAAGTCGGCACTGTGTCTTTTATATTCAATTCCGATGCGATTTCTGTGTTTCATTGTCAATGTGAAGGTCCAAGGGATACAGTAAACCTGCACTGGTGCATCGGAATCCAATACTGGTCGCCCAGGAGCCGCTCAAAGCACAAACTCTTAGGAGACTCACTCTTCTTGTACTTAAGTCGGCACTGTGCCTTTTATATTCAATTCCGATGCGATTTCTGTGTTTCATTGTCAATGTGAAGGTCCAAGGGGTACAGTAAACCTGCACTGGTGCATCGGAATCCAATACTGGTCTCCCAGGAGCCGCTCAAACCACAAACTCTTAGGAGACTCACTCTTCTTGTACTTAAGTCGGCACTGTGTCTTTTATATTCAATTCCGATGCGATTTCTGTGTTTCATTGTCAATGTGAAGGTCCAAGGGATACAGTAAACCTGCACTGGTGCATCGGAATCCAATACTGGTCTCCCAGGAGCCGCTCAAAGCACAAACTCTTAGGAGACTCACTCTTCTTGTACTTAAGTCGGCACTGTGTCTTTTATATTCAATTCCGATGCGATTTCTGTGTTTCATCGTCAATGTGAAGGTCCAAGGGATACAGTAAACCTGCACTGGTGCATCGGAATCCAATACTGGTCCCCAGGAGCCGCTCAAAGCACAAACTCTTAGGAGACTCACTCTTCTTGTACTTAAGTCGGCACTGTGTCTTTTATATTCAATTGCGATGCGATTTCTGTGTTTCATTGTAAATGTGAAGGTCCAAGGGATACAGTAAACCTGCACTGGTGCATCGGAATCCAATACTGGTCTCCCAGGAGCCGCTCAAACCTCGAACTCTTAGGAGACTCACTCTTCTTGTACTTAAGTCGGCACTGTGTATTTTATATTCAATTCCGATGCGATTTCTGTGTTTCATTGTCCATGTGAAGGTCCAAGGGATACAGTAAACCAGCACTGGTGCATCGGAATCCAATACTGGTCTCCCAGGAGCCGCTCAAAGCACAAACTCTTAGGAGACTCACTCTTCTTGTACTTAAGTCGGCACTGTGCCTTTTATATTCAATTCCGATGCGATTTCTGTGTTTCATCGTCAATGTGAAGGTCCAAGGGATACAGTAAACCTGCACTGGTGAATCGGAATCCAATACTGGTCTCCCAGGAGCCGCTCAAAGCACAAACTCTTAGGAGACTCACTCTTCTTGACTTAAGTCGGCACTGTGCCCTTTATATTCAATTCCGATGCGATTTCTGTGTTTCATTGTCAGTTTGAATTTCCAAGGGATACAGTAAACCTGCACTGGTGCATCGGAATCCAATACTGGTCTCCCAGGAGCCGCTCAAACCACAAACTCTTAGGAGACTCACTCTTCTTGTACTTAAGTCCGCACTGTGCCTTTTATATTCAATTCCGAGGCGATTTCTGTGTTTCATTGTCAATGTGAAGGTCCAAGGGATACGGTAAACCTGCACTGGTGCATCGGAATCCAATACTGGTCTCCCAGGAGCCGCCCAAAGCACAAACTCTGAGAAGATTCACTCTTCTTGCACTTAAGTCGGCACTGTGTCTTTTATATTCAATTCCGATGCGATTTCTGTGTTTCATTGTCAATGTGAAGGTCCAAGGGATACAGTAAACCTGCATTGGTGCATCGGAATCCAATACTGGTCTCCCAGGAGCCGCTCAAAGCACAAACTCTGAGAAGATTCACTCTTCTTGTACTTAAGTCGGCATTGTGCCCTTTATATTCAATTCCGATGCGATTTCTGTGTTTCATCGTCAATGTGAAGGTCCAAGGGATACAGTAAACCTGCACTGGTGCATCGGAATCCAATACTGGTCTCCAAGGAGCCGCTCAAACCACAAACTCTTAGGAGACTCACTCTTCTTGTACTTAAGTCCGCACTGTGCATTTTATATTCAATTCCGAGGCGATTTCTGTGTTTCATTGTCAATGTGAAGGTCCAAGGGATAGGGTAAACCTGCACTGCTGCATCGGAATCCAATACTGGTCTCCCAGGAGCCGCCCAAAGCACAAACTCTGAGAAGATTCACTCTTCTTGCACTTAAGTCGGCACTGTGTCTTTTATATTCAATTCCGATGCGATTTCTGTGTTTCATCGTCAATGTGAAGGTCCAAGGGATACAGTAAACATGCACTGGTGCATCGGAATCCAATACTGGTCTCCCAGGAGCCGCTCAAACCACAAACTCTTAGGAGACTCACTCTTCTTGACTTAAGTGGGCACTGTGCCTTTTATATTCAATTCCGATGCGATATCTGTGTTTCATCGTCAATTTGAATTTCCAAGGGATACAGTAAACCTGCACTGGTGCATCGGAATCCAATACTGGTCTCCCAGCAGCCGCTCAAAGCACAAACTCTGAGAAGATTCACTCTTCTTGTACTTAAGTCGGCATTGTGCCTTTTATATTCAATTCCGATGCGATTTCTGTGTTCCATCGTCAGTTTGAAGGTCCAAGGGATACAGTAAACCTGCACTGGTGCATCGGAAACCAATACTGGTCTCCCAGGAGCCGCTCAAACCACAAACTCTTAGGAGACTCACTCTTCTTGTACTTAAGTCGGCACTGTGACTTTTATATTCAATTCCGATGCGATTTCTGTGTTTCATTGTTAATGTGAAGTTCCAAGGGATACAGAAAACCTGCACCGGTGCATCGGAATCCAATACTGGTCTCCCAGGAGCCGCTCAAAGCACAAACTCTTAGGAGACTCACTCTTCTTGTACTTAAGTCGGCACTGTGCCTTTTATATTCAATTCCGATGCGATTTCTGTGTTTCATTGTCAATGTGAAGGTCCAAGGGATACAGTAAACCTGCACTGGTGCATCGGAATCGAATACTGGTCTCCCAGGAGCCGCTCAAAGCACAAACTCTTAGGAGACTCACTCTTCTTGTACTTAAGTCGGCACTGTGTCTTTTATATTCAATTCCGATGCGATTTCTGTGTTTCATTGTAAATGTGAAGGTCCAAGGGATACAGTAAACCTGCACTGGTGCATCGGAATCCAATACTGGTCTCCCAGGAGCCGCTCAAACCACAAACTCTTAGGAGACTCACTCCTCTTGTACTTAAGTCGGCACTGTGTCTTTTACATTCAATTCCGCTGCGATTTCTGTGTTTCATTGTCAATGTGAAGGTCCAAGGGATACAGTAAACCTCCACTGGTGCATCGGAATCCAATACTGGTCTCCCAGGAGCCGCTCAAACCACAAACTCTTAGGAGACACACTCTTCTTGTACTTAAGTCGGCACTGTGTCTTTTATATTCCACTCCGATGCGATTTCTGTGTTTCATTGTCCATGTGAAGGTCCAAGGGATACAGTAAACCTGCACTGGTGCATCGGAATCCAATACTGGTCTCCCAGGAGACGCTCAAAGCACAAACTCTTAGGAGACTCACTCTTCTTGTACTGAAGTCGGCACTGTGCCTTTTATATTCAATTCCGATGCGATTTCTGTGTTTCATCGTCAATGTGAAAGTCCAAGGGATACAGTAAACCTGCACTGGTGCATCGGAATCCAATACTGGTCTCCCAGGATCCGCTCAAAGCACAAACTATTAGGAGACTCACTCTTCTTGTACTTAAGTCGGCACTGTGCCTTTTATATTCAATTCCGATGCGATTTCTGTGTTTCATCGTCAATTTGAAGGTACAAGGGATACAGTAAACCTGCACTGGTGCATCGGAATCCTATACTGGTCTCCCAGGAGCCGCTCAAACCACAAACTCTTAGGAGACTCACTCTTCTTGTACTTAAGTCGGCACTGTGCCTTTTATATTCAATTCCGATGCGATTTCTGTGTTTCATCGTCAATTTGAAGGTCCAAGGATACAGTAAACCTGCACTGGTGCATCGGAATACAATACTGGTCTCCCAGGAGCCGCTCAAACCACAAACTCTTAGGAGACTCACTCTTCTTGTACTTAAGTCGGCACTGTGTCTTTTATATTCAATTCCGATGCGATTTCTGTGTTTCATTGTCAATGTGAAGGTCCAAGGGATACAGTAAACCTGCACTGGTGCATCGGAATCCAATACTGGTCTCCCAGGAGCCGCCCAAAGCACAAACTCTGAGAAGATTCACTGTTCTTGTACTTAAGTCGGCACTGTGCCTTTTATATTCAATTCCGATGCGATTTCTGTGTTTCATCGTCAATTTGAATTTCCAAGGGATACAGTAAACCTGCACTGGTGCATCGGAATCCAATACTGGTCTCCCAGGAGCCGCTCAAAGCACAAACTCTGAGAAGATTAACTCTTCTTGTACTTAAGTCGGCATTGTGCCTTTTATATTCAATTCCGATGCGATTTCTGTGTTTCATCGTCAATTTGAAGGTCCAAGGGATACAGTAAACCTGCACTGGTGCATCGGAAACCAATACTGGTCTCCCAGGAGCCGCTCAAACCACAAACTCTTAGGAGACTCACTCTTCTTGTACTTAAGTCGGCACTGTGTCTTTTATATTCAATTCCGATGCGATTTCTGTGTTTCGTTGTCAATGTGAAGTTCCAAGGGATACAGTAAACCTGCACTGGTGCATCGGAATCCAATACTGGTCTCCCAGGAGCCGCTCAAAGCACAAACTCTTAGGAGACTCACTCTTCTTGTACTTAAGTCGGCACTGTGCCTTTTATATTCAATTCCGATGCGATTTCTGTGTTTCATTGTCAATGTGAAGGTCCAAGGGATACAGTAAACCTGCACTGGTGCATCGGAATCGAATACTGGTCTCCCAGGAGCCGCTCAAAGCACAAACTCTTAGGAGACTCACTCTTCTTGTACTTAAGTCGGCACTGTGTCTTTTATATTCAATTCCGATGCGATTTCTGTGTTTCATTGTAAATGTGAAAGTCCAAGGGATACAGTAAACCTGCACTGGTGCATCGGAATCCAATACTGGTCTCCCAGGAGCCGCTCAAACCACAAACTCTTAGGAGACTAACTCCTCTTGTACTTAAGTCGGCACTGTGTCTTTTACATTCAATTCCGATGCGATTTCTGTATTTCATTGTCAATGTGAAGGTCCAAGGGATACAGTAAACCTCCACTGGTGCATCGGAATCCAATACTGGTCTCCCAGGAGCCGCTCAAACCACAAACTCTTAGGAGACTCACTCTTCATGTACTTAAGTCGGCACTGTGTCTTTTATATTCCACTCCGATGCGATTTCTGTGTTTCATTGTCCATGTGAAGGTCCAAGGGATACAGTAAACCTGCACTGGTGCATCGGAATCCAATACTGGTCTCCCAGGAGACGCTCAAAGCACAAACTCTTAGGAGACTCACTCTTCTTGTACTTAAGTCGGCACTGTGCCTTTTATATTCAATTCCGATGCGATTTCTGTGTTTCATCGTCAATGTGAAGGTCCAAGGGATACCGTAAACCTGCACTGGTGCATCGGAATCCAATACTGGTCTCCCAGGATCCGCTCAAAGCACAAACTATTAGGAGACTCACTCTTCTTGTACTTAAGTCGGCACTGTGCCTTTTATATGCAATTCCGATGCGATTTCTGTGTTTCATCGTCAATTTGAAGGTACAAGGGATACAGTAAACCTGCACTGGTGCATCGGAATCCTATACTGGTCTACCAGGAGCCGCTAAAACCACAAACTCTTAGGAGACTCACTCTTCTTGTACTTAAGTCGGCACTGTGCCTTTTATATTCAATTCCGATGCGATTTCTGTGTTTCATCGTCAATTTGAAGGTTCAAGGATACAGTAAACCTGCACTGGTGCATCGGAATACAATACTGGTCTCCCAGGAGCCGCTCAAACCACAAACTCTTAGGAGACTCACTCTTCTTGTACTTAAGTCGGCACTGTGTCTTTTATATTCAATTCCGATGCGATTTCTGTGTTTCATTGTCAATGTGAAGGTCCAAGGGATACAGTAAACCTCCACTGGTGCATCGGAATCCAATACTGGTCTCCCAGGAGCCGTCCAAAGCACGAACTCTGAGAAGATTCACTCTTCTTGAACTTAAGTCGGCACTGTGCCTTTTATATTGAATTCCGATGCGATTTCTGTGCTCCATCGTCAATGTGAAGCTCCAAGGGATACAGTAAACCTGCACTGGTGCATCGGAATCCAATACTGGTCTCCCAGGAGACGCTCAAAGCACAAACTCTTAGGAGACTCACTCTTCTTGACTTAAGTCGGCACTGTGCCTTTTATATTCAATTCCGATGCGATTTCTGTGTTTCATCGTCAATTTGAATTTCCAAGGGATACAGTAAACCTGCACTGGTGCATCGGAATCCAATACTGGTCTCCCAGCAGCCGCTCAAAGCACAAACTCTGAGAAGATTCACTCTTCTTGTACTTAAGTCGGCATTGTGCCTTTTATATTCAATTCCGATGCGATTTCTGTGTTTCATCGTCAATCTGAAGGTCCAAGGGATACAGTAAACCTGCACTGGTGCATCGGAAACCAATACTGGTCTCCCAGGAGCCGCTCAAACCACAAACTCTTAGGAGACTCACTCTTCTAGAAACTTAAGTCGGCACTGTGTCTTTTATATTCAATTCCGATGCGATTTCTGTGTTTCATTGTCAATTTGATGTTCCAAGGGATACAGTAAACCTGCACTGGTGCATCGGAATCCAATACTGGTCTCCCAGGAGCCGCTCAAATCACAAACTCTTAGGAGACTCACTCTTCTTGTACTTAAGTCGGCACTGTGCCTTCTATATTCAATTCCGATGCGATTTCTGTGTTTCATCGTCAATGTGAAGGTCCAAGGGATACAGTAAACCTGCACTGGTGCATCGGAATCCAATACTGGTCTCCCAGGATCCGCTCAAACCACAAACTCTTAGGAGACTCACTCTTCTTGTACTTAACTCGGCACTGTGCCTTTTATATTCAATTCCGATGCGATTTCTGTGTTTCATCGTCAATATGAAGGTCCAAGGGATACACTAAACCTGCACTGGTGCATCGGAATCCTATTCTGGTCTCCCAGGAGCCGCTCAAACCACAAACTCTTAGGAGTCTCACTCTTCTTGTACTTAAGTCGGCACTGTGCCTTTTATATTCAATTCCGATGCGATTTCTGTGTTTCATTGTCAATGTGAAGGTCCAAGGGATACAGTAAACCTGCACTGGTGCATCGGAATCCAATACTGGTCTCCCAGGAGCCGCTCAAACAACAAACTCTGAGAAGATTCACTCTTCTTGTACTTAAGTCGGCACTGTGTCTTTTATATTCAATTCCGATGCGATTTCTGTGTTTCATTGTCAATGTGAAGGTCCAAGGGATACAGTAAACCTGCACTGGTGCATCGGAACCCAATACTGGTCTCCCAGGAGCCGCTCAAACCACAAACTCTCAGGAGACTCACTCTTCTTGTACTTAAGTCGGCACTGTGTCTTTTATATTCCACTCCGATGCGATTTCTGTGTTTCATTGTCCATGTGAAGGTCCAAGGGATACAGTAAACCTGCACTGGTGCATCGGAAACCAATACTGGTCTCCCAGGAGACGCTCAAAGCACAAACTCTTAGGAGACTCACTCTTCTTGTACTTAAGTCGGTACTGTGCCATTTATATTCAATTCCGATGCAATTTCTGTGTTTCAGCGTCAATGTGAAGGTCCAAGGGATACCGTAAACCTGCACTGGTGCATCGGAATCCAATACTGGTCTCCCAGGATCCGCTCAAGGCACAAACTATTAGGAGACTCACTCTTCTTGTACTTAAGTCGGCACTGTGCCTTTTATATTCAATTTCGATGCGATTTCTGTGTTTCATCGTCAATGTGAAGGTACAAGGGATACAGTAAACCTGCACTGGTGCATCGGAATCCTGTACTGGTCTCCCAGGAGCCGCTCAAACCACAAACTCTTAGGAGACTCACTCTTCTTGTACTTAAGTCGGCACTGTGCCTTTTATATTCAATTCCGATGCGATTTCTGTGTTTCATCGTCAATGTGAAGGTCCAAGGGATACAGTAAACCTGCACTGGTGCATCGGAATACAATACTGGTCTCCCAGGAGCCGCTCAAACCACAAACTCTTAGGAGACTCACTCTTCTTGTACTTAAGTCGGCACTGTGTCTTTTATATTCAATTCCAATGCGATTTCTGTGTTTCATTGTCAATGTGAAGGTCCAAGGGATACAGTAAACCTGCACTGGTGCATCGGAATCCAATACTGGTCTCCCAGGAGCCGCCCAAAGCACAAACTCTGAGAAGATTCACTCTTCTTGTACTTAAGTCGGCACTGTGCCTTTTATATTCAATTCCGATGCGATTTCTGTGCTCCATCGTCAATGTGAAGCTCCAAGGGATACAGTAAACCTGCACTGGTGCATCGGAATCCAATACTGGTCTGCCACGAGACGCTCAAAGCACAAACTCTTAGGAGACTCACTCTCTTGACTTAAGTCGGCACTGTGCCTTTTATATTCAATTCCGATGCGATTTCTGTGTTTCATCGTCAATTTGAATATCCAAGGGATACAGTAAACCTGCACTGGTGCATCGGAATCCAATACTGGTCTCCCAGGAGCCGCTCAAAGCACAAACTCTTAGGAGACTCACTCTTCTTGTACTTAACTCGGCACTGTGCCTTTTATATTCAATTCCGATGCGATTTCTGTGTTTCATCGTCAATTTGAAGGTACAAGGGATACAGTAAACCTGCACTGGTGCATCGGAATCCTATACTGGTCTCCCAGGAGCCGCTCAAACCACAAACTCTTAGGAGAATCACTCTTCTTGTACTTAAGTCGGCACTGTGCCTTTTATATTCAATTCCGATGCGATTTCTGTGTTTCATTGTCAATGTGAAGGTCCAAGGGATACAGTAAACCTGCACTGGTGCATCGGAATCCAATACTGGTCTCCCAGGAGCCGCTCAAACTACAAACTCTGAGAAGATTCACTCTTCTTGTACTTCAGTCGGCACTGTGTCTTTTATATTCAATTCAGATGCGATTTCTGTGTTTCATTGTCAATGTGAAGGTCCAAGGGATACAGGAAACCTGCACTGGTGCATCGGAACCCAATACTGGTCTCCCAGGAGCCGCTCAAACCACAAACTCTCAGGAGACTCACTCTTCATGTTCTTAAGTCGGCATTGTGCCTTTTATATTCAATTCCGATGCGATTTCTGTGTTTCATCGTCAATTTGAAGGTCCAAGGATACAGTAAACCATCACTGGTGCATCGGAATCCAATACTGGTCTCCCAGGAGCCGCTCAAACCACAAACTCTTAGGAGACTCACTCTTCTTGTACTTAAGTCGGCACTGTGTCTTTTATATTCAATTCCGATGCGATTTCTGTGTTTCATTGTCAATGTGAAGGTCCAAGGGATAGAGTAAACCTGCACTGGTGCATCGGAATCCAATACTGGTCTCCCAGGAGCCGCCCAAAGCACAAACTCTGAGAAGATTCACTCTTCTTGTACTTAAGTCGGCACTGTGCCTTTTATATTCAATTCCGATGCGATTTCTGTGCTCCATCGTCAATGTGAAGGTCCAAGGGATACAGTAAACCTGCACTGGTGCATCGGAATTAAATACTGCTCCCCCAGGAGCCGCTCAAACCACAAACTCTTAGGAGACTCACTCTTCTTGTACTTAAGTCGGCACTGTGTCTTTTATATTCAATTCCGATGCGATTTCTGTGTTTCATTGTCAATGTGAAGGTCCAGGGGATACAGTAAACCTGCACTGGTGCATCGGAATCCAATACTGGTCTCCCAGGAGCCGCTCAAACCACAAACTCTTAGGAGACTCACTCTTCTTGTACTTAAGTCGGCACTGTGTCTTTTATATTCAATTCCGATGCGATTTCTGTGTTTCATTGTCAATGTGAAGGTCCAGGGGATACAGTAAACCTGCACTAATGCATCGGAATCCAATACTGGTCTCCCAGGAGCCGCTCAAACCACAAACTCTTAGGAGACTCACTCTTCTTGTCCTTAAGTCGGCACTGTGTCTTTTATATTCAATTCCGATGCAATTTCTGTGTTTCATTGTCAATGTGAAGGTCCAACGGATACAGTAAACCTGCACTGGTGCATCGGAAACCAACACTGGTCTCCCAGGAGCCGCCCAAAGCACAAACTCTGAGAAGATTCACTCTTCTTGTACTTAAGTCGGCATTGTGCCATTTATATTCAATTCCGATGCTATTTCTGTGTTTCATCGTCAATGTGAAGCTCCAAGGGGTACGGTAAACCTGCACTGGTGCATCGGAATCCAATACTGGTCTCCCAGGAGCCGCTCAAACCACAAACCCTTAGGAGACTCACTCTACTTGTACTTAAGTCGGCACTGTGTCTTTTATATTCAATTCCGATGCGATTTCTGTGTTTCATTGTCAATGTGAAGGCCCAAGGGATACAGTAAACCTGCACTGGTGCATCGGAATCCAATACTGGTCTCCCAGGAGCCGCCCAAAGCACAAACTCTGAGAAGATTCACTCTTCTTGTACTTAAGTCGGCATTGTGCCTTTTATATTCAATTCCGATGCGATTTCTGTGTTTCATTGTCAATATGAAGGTCCAAGGGATACAGTAAACCTGCACTGGTGCATCGGAATCCAATACTGGTCTCCCAGGAGCCGCCCAAAGCACAAACTCTGAGAAGATTCACTCTTCTTGTACTTAAGTCGGCACTGTGCCTTTTATATTCAATTCCGATGCGATTTCTGTGTTTCATCGTCAATGTGAAGGTCCAAGGGATACAGTAAACCTGCACTGGTGCATCGGAATCCAATACTGGTCTCCCAGGAGCCGCTCAAACCACAAACTCTTAGGAGACTCACTCTTCTTGTACTTAAGTCGGCACTGTGTCTTTTATATTCAATTCCGATGCGTTTTCTGTGTTTCATTGTCAATGTGAAGGTCCAAGGGATACAGTAAACCTGCACTGGTGCATCGGAATCCAATACTGGTCTCCCAGGAGCCGCCCAAAGCACAAACTCTGAGAAGATTCACTCTTCTTGTACTTAAGTTGGCACTGTGCCTTTTATATTCAATTCCGATGCGATTTCTGTGTTTCATCGTCAATGTGAAGGTCCAAGGGATACAGTAATCCTGCACTGGTGCATCGGAATCCAATACTGGTCTCCCAGGAGCCGCTCAAACCACAAACTCTTAGGAGACTCACTCTTCTTGTACTTAAGTCCGCACTGTGTCTTTTATATTCAATTCCGATGCGATTTCTGTGTTTCATTGTCAATGTGAAGGTCCAAGGGATACAGTAGACCTGCACTGGTGCATCGGAATCCAATACTGGTCTCCCAGGAGCCGCCCAAGGCACAAACTCTGAGAAGATTTACTCTTCTTGTACTTAAGTCGGCATTGTGCCTTTTATATTCAATTCCGATGCGATTTCTGTGTTTCATTGTCAATGTGAAGGTCTAAGGGATACAGTAAACCTGCACTGGTGCATCGGAATACCATACTGGTCTCCCAGGAGCCGCCCAAAGCACAAACTCTGAGAAGATTCACTCTTCTTGTACTTAAGTCGGCACTGTGCCTTTTTATATTCAATTCCGATGCGATTTCTGTGTTTCATCGTCAATCTGAAGGTCCAAGGGATACAGTAAACCTGCACTGGTGCATCGGAATCCAATACTGGTCTCCCAGGAGCCGCTCAAACCACAAACTCTTAGGAGACTCACTCTTCTTGTACTTATGTCGGCACTGTGTCTTTTATATTCAATTCCGATGCGATTTCTTTGTTTCATTGTCAATGTGAAGGTCCAAGGGATACAGTAAACCTGCACTGGTGCATCGGAATCCAATACTGGTCTCCCAGCAGCCGCCCAAAGCACTAACTCTGAGAAGATCCACTCTTCTTGTACATAAGTCGGCATTGTGCATTTTATATTCAATTCCGATGCGATTTCTGTGTTTCATTGTCAATGTGAAGGTCCAAGCGATACAGTAAACCTGCACTGGTGCATCGGAACCCAATACTGGTCTCCCAGGAGCCGCTCAAACCACAAACTCTTAGGAGACTCACTCTTCTTGTACTTAAGTCGGCATTGTGCCTTTTCTATTCAATTCCGATGCGATTTCTGTGTTTCATCGTCAATTTGAAGGTCCAAGGATACAGTAAACCCGCACTGGTGCATCGGAATCCAATACTGGTCTCCCAGGAGCCGCTCAAACCACAAACTCTTAGGAGACTCACTCTTCTTGTACTTAACTCGGCACTGTGTCTTTTATATTCAATTCCGATGCGATTTCTGTGTTTCATTGTCAATGTGAAGGTCCAAGGGATACAGTAAACCTGCACTGGTGCATCGGAATTCAATACTGGTCTCCCAGGAGCCGCCCAAAGCACAAACTCTTAGGAGACTCACTCTTCTTGTACTTAAGTCGGCACTGTGTCTTCAATTCCGATGCGATTTTTGTGTTTCATCGTCAATGTGAAGGTCCAAGGGATACAGTAAACCTGCACTGGTGCATCGGAATCCAATATTGGTCTCCCAGGAGCCGCCCAAAGCACAAACTCTGAGAAGATTCACTCTTCTTGTACTTAAGTCGGCACTGTGCCTTTTATATTCAATTCCGATGCGATTTCTGTGTTTCATCGTCAATGTGAAGGTCCAAGGGATACAGTAATCCTGCACTGGTGCATCGGAACCCAATACTGGTCTCCAAGGGGCCGCTCAAACCACAAATTCTTAGGAGACTCACTCTTCTTGTACTTAAGTCCGCACTGTGTCTTTTATATTCAATTCCGATGCGATTTCTGTGTTTCATTGTCAATGTGAAGGTCCAAGGGATACAGTAGACCTGCACTGGTGCATAGGAATCCAATACCGGTCTCCCAGGAGCCGCTCAAAGCACAAACTCTTAGGAGACTCATTCTTCTTGACTTAAGTCGGCACTGTGCCTTTTATATTCAATTCCGATGCGATTTCTGTGTTTCATCGTCAATTTGAATTTCCAAGGGATACAGTAAACCTGCAATGGTGCATCGGAATCCAATACTGGTCTCCCAGGAGCCGCTCAAACAGCAAACTCTAAGGAGACTCACTCTTCTTGTACTTAAGTCCGCACTGTGCCTTTTATATTCAATTCCGATGCGATTTCTGTGTTTCATTGTCAATGTGAAGGTCCAAGGGATACAGTAAACCTGCACTGGTGCATCGGAATCCAATACTGGTCTCCCAGGAGTCGCCCAAAGCACAAACTCTGAGAAGATTCACTCTTCTTGTACTTAAGTCGGCACTGTGTCTTTTATATTCAATTCCGATGCGATTTCTGTGTTTCATTGTCAATGTGAAGGTCCAAGGGATACAGTAAACCTGCACTGGTGCATCGGAATCCAATACTGGTCTCCCAGGAGCCGCCCAAAGCACTAACTCTGAGAAGATCCACTCTTCTTGTACTTAAGTCGGCATTGTGCCTTTTATATTCAATTCCGATGCGATTTCTGTGTTTCATTGTCAATGTGAAGGTCCAAGGGATACAGTAAACCTGCACTGGTGCATCGGAACCCAATACTGGTCTCCCAGGAGCCGCTCAAACCACAAACTCTTAGGAGACTCACTCTTCTTGTACTTAAGTCGGCATTGTGCCTTTTATATTCAATTCCGATGCGATTTCTGTGTTTCATCGTCAATGTGAAGGTCCAAGGGATACAGTAAACCTGCACTGGTGCATCGGAATCCAATATTGGTCTCCCAGGAGCCGCTCAAAGCACAAACTCTTAGGAGACTCACTCTTCTTGACTTAAGTCGGCACTGTGCCTTTTATATTCAATTCCGATGCGATTTCTGTGTTTCATCGTCAATTTGAATTTCCAAGGGATACAGTAAACCTGCACTGGTGCATCGGAATCCAATACTGGTCTCCCAGGAGCCGCTCAAACCACAAACTCTTAGGAGACTCACTCTTCTTGTACTTAAGTCCGCACTGTGCCTTTTATATTCAATTCCGATGCGATTTCTGTGTTTCATTGTCAATATGAAGGTCCAAGGGATACAGTAAACCTGCACTGGTGCATCGGAATCTAATACTGGTCTCCCAGGAGCCGCCCAAAGCACAAACTCTGAGAAGATTCACTCTTCTTGTACTTAAGTCGGCACTGTGTCTTTTATATTCAATTCCGATGCGATTTCTGTGTTTCATTGTCAATGTGAAGGTCCAAGGGATACAGTAAACCTGCATTGGTGCATCGGAATCCAATACTGGTCTCCCAGGAGCCGCCCAAAGCACAAACTCTGAGAAGATTCACTCTTCTTGTACTTAAGTCGGCACTGTGTCTTTTATATTCAATTCCGATGCGATTTCTGTGTTTCATTGTCAATGTGAAGGTCCAAGGGATACAGTAAACCTGCATTGGTGCATCGGAATCCAATACTGGTCTCCCAGGAGCCGCTCAAACCACAAACTCTTAGGAGACTCACTCTTCTTGTACTTAAGTCGGCACTGTGTCTTTTATATTCAATTCCGATGCGATTTCTGTGTTTCATTGTGAATGTGAAGTTCCAAGGGATACAGTAAACCTGCACTGGTGCATCGGAATCCAATACTGGTCCCCCAGGAGCCGCTCAAAGCACAAACTCTTAGGAGACTCACTCTTCTTGTACTTAAGTCGGCACTGTGCCTTTTATATTCAATTCCGATGCGATTTCTGTGTTTCATTGTCAATGGGAAGGTCCAAGGGATACAGTAAACCTGCACTGGTGCATCGGAATCCACTACTGGGCTCCCAGGAGCCGCTCAAAGCACAAACTCTTAGGAGACTCACTCTTCCTGTACTTAAGTCGGCACAGTGTCTTTTATATTCAATTCCGATGCGATTTCTGTGTTTCATTGTAAATGTGAAGGTCCAAGGGATACAGTAAACCTGCACTGGTGCATCGGAATCCAATACTGGTCTCCCAGGAGCCGCTCAAACCACAAACTCTTAGGAGACTCACTCCTCTTGTACTTAAGTCGGCACTGTGTCTTTTACATTCAATTCCGATGCGATTTCTGTGTTTCATTGTCAATGTGAAGGTCCAAGGGATACAGTAAACCTGCACTGGTGCATCGGAATCCAATACTGGTCTCCCAGGAGCCGCTCAAACCACAAACTCTTAGGAGACTCACTCTTCTTGTACTTAAGTCGGCACTGTGTCTTTTATATTCCACTCCGATGCGATTTCTGTGTTTCATTGTCCATGTAAAGGTCCAAGGGATACAGTAAACCTGCACTGGTGCATCGGAATCCATTACTGGTCTCCCAGGAGCCGCTCAAAGCACAAACTCTTAGGAGACTCACTCTTCTTGTACTGAAGTCGGCACTGTGCCTTTTATATTCAATTCCGATGCGATTTCTGTGTTTCATTGTCAATGTGAAGGTCCAAGGGATACAGTAAACCTGCACTGGTGCATCGGAATCCAATACTGGTCTCCCAGGAGACGCTCAAAGCACAAACTCTGAGAAGATTCACTCTTCTTGTACTTAAGTCGGCACTGTGTCTTTTATATTCAATTCCGATGCGATTTCTGTGTTTCATTGTCAATGTGAAGGTCCAAGGGATACAGTAAACCTGCACTGGTGCATCGGAACCCAATACTGGTCTCCCAGGAGCCGCTCAAACCACAAACTCTCAGGAGACTCACTCTTCTTGTACTTAAGTCGGCATTGTGCCTTTTATATTCAATTCCGATGCGATTTCTGTGTTTCATCGTCAATTTGATGGTCCAAGGATACAGTAAACCTGCACTGGTGCATCGGAATCCAATACTGGTCTCCCAGGAGCCGCTCAAACAACAAACTCTTAGGAGACACACTCTTCTTGTACTTAAGTCGGCACTGTGTCTTTTATATTCAATTCCGATGCGATTTCTGTGTTTCATTGTCAATGTGAAGGTCCAAGGGATACAGTAAACCTGCACTGGTGCATCGGAATCCAATACTGGACTCCCAGGAGCCGCCCAAAGCACAAACTCTGAGAAGATTCACTCTTCTTGTACTTAAGTCGGCACTGTGCCTTTTATATTCAATTCCGATGCGATTTCTGTGTTTCATTGTCAATGTGAAGGTCCAAGGGATACTGTAAACCTGCACTGGTGCATCGGAATCCAATACTGGTCTCCCAGGAGCCGCTCAAAGCACAAACTCTTAGGAGACTCACTCTTCTTGTACTTAAGTCGGCACTGTGTCTTTTATGTTCAATTGCGATGCGATTTCTGTGTTTCATTGTCAATGTGAAAGTCCAAGGGATACAGTAAACCTGCACTGGTGCATCGGAATCCAATACTGGTCTCCCAGGAGCCGCCCAAAGCACAAACTCTGAGAAGATTCACTCTTCTTGTACTTAAGTCGGCATTGTGCCTTTTATATTGAATTCCGATGCGATTTCTGTGTTTCATTGTCAATATGAAGGTCCAAGGGATACAGTAAACCTGCACTGGTGCATCGCATACTGGTCTCCCAGGAGCCGCCCAAAGCACAAATTCTGAGAAGATTCACTCTTCCTGTACTTAAGTCGGCACTGTGCCTTTTATATTCAATTCCGATGCGATTTCTGTGTTTCATCGTCAATGTGAAGGTCCAAGGGATACAGTAAACCTGCACTGGTGCATCGGAATCCAATACTGGTCTCCCAGGAGCCGCTCAAACCACAAACTCTTAGGAGACTCACTCTTCTTGTACTTAAGTCGGCATTGTGTCTTTTATATTCAATTCCGATGCGTTTTCTGTGTTTCATTGTCAATGTGAAGGTCCAAGGGATACAGTAAACCTGCACTGGTGCATCGGAATCCAATACTGGTCTCCCAGGAGCCGCCCAAAGCACAAACTCTGAGAAGATTCACTCTTCTTGTACTTAAGTCGGCACTGTGCCTTTTATATTCAATTCCGATGCGATTTCTGTGTTTCATCGTCAATGTGAAGGTCCAAGGGATACAGTAATCCTGCACTGGTGCATCGGAATCCAATACTGGTCTCCCAGGAGCCGCTCAAACCACAAACTCTTAGGAGACTCACTCTTCTTGTACTTAAGTCGGCACTGTGTCTTTTATATTCAATTCCGATGCGATTTCTGTGTTTCATTGACAATGTGAAGGTCCAAGGGATACAGTAAACCTGCACTGGTGCATCGGAATCCAATACTGGTCTCCCAGGAGCCGCCCAAAGCACAAACTCTGAGAAGATTCACTCTTCTTGTACTTAAGTCGGCATTGTGCCTTTTATATTCAATTCCGATGCGATTTCTGTGTTTCATTGTCAATGTGAAGGTCTAAGGGATACAGTAAACCTGCACTGGTGCATCGCATACTGGTCTCCCAGGAGCCGCCCAAAGCACAAACTCTGAGAAGATTCACTCTTCTTGTACTTAAGTCGGCACTGTGCCTTTTATATTCAATTCCGATGCGATTTCTGTGTTTCATCGTCAATGTGAAGGTCCAAAGGATACAGTAAACCTGCACTGGTACATCGGAATCCAATACTGGTCCCCCAGGAGTCGCTCAAAACCACAAACTCTTAGGAGACTCACTCTTCTTGTACTTATGTCGGCACTGTGTCTTTTATATTCAATTCCGATGCGATTTCTGTGTTTCATCGTCAATGTGAAGGTCCAAGGGATACAGTAAACCTGCACTGTTGCATCGGAATCCAATACTGGTCTCCCAGGATCCGCTCAAAGCACAAACTCTTAGGAGACTCACTCTTCTTGTACTTAAGTCGGCACTGTGCCTTTTATATTCAATTCCGATGCGATTTCTGTGTTTTATCGTCAATTTGAAGGTACAAGGGATACAGTAAACCTGCACTGGTGCATCGGAATCCTATACTGGTCTCCCAGGAGCCGCTCAAACCACATACTCTTAGGAGACTCACTCTTCTTGTACTTAAGTCGGCACTGTGCCTTTTATATTTAATTCCGATGCGATTTCTGTGTTTCATTGTCAATGTGAAGGTCCAAGGGATACAGTAAACCTGCACTGGTGCATCGGAATCCAAAACTGGTCTCCCAGGAGACGCTCAAAGCACAAACTCTGAGAAGATTCACTCTTCTTGTACTTAAGTCGGCACTGTGTCTTTTATATTCAATTCCGATGCGATTTCTGTTTTTCATTGTCAATGTGAAGGTCCAAGGGATACAGTAAACCTGCACTGGTGCATCGGAACCCAATACTGGTCTCCCAGGAGCCGCTCAAACCACAAACTCTCAGGAGCCTCACTCTTCTTGTACTTAAGTCGGCATTGTGCCTTTTATATTCAATTCCGATGAGATTTCTGTGTTTCATCGTCAATTTGAAGGTCCAAGGATACAGTAAACATGCACTGGTGCATCGGAATCCAATACTGGTCTCCCATGAGCCGCTCAAACCACAAACTCTTAGGAGACTCACTCTGCTTGTACTTAAGTCGGCACTGTGTCTTTTATATTCAATTCCGATGCGATTTCTGTGTTTCATTGTCAATGTGAAGGTCCAAGGGATACAGTAAACCTGCACTGGTGCATCGGAATCCAATACTGGTCTCCCAGGAGCCGCCCAAAGCACAAACTCTGAGACGATTCACTCTTCTTGTACTTAAGTCGGCACTGTGCCTTTTATATTCAATTCCGATGCGATTTCTGTGTTCCATCGTCGATGTGAAGGTCCAAGGGATACAGTAAACCTGCACTGGTGCATCGGATTCCAATACTGGTCTCCCAGGAGCCGCTCAAACCACAAACTCTTAGGAGACTCACTCTTCTTGTACTTAAGTCGGCACTGTGTCTTTTATATTCAATTCCGATTCGATTTCTGTGTTTCATTGTCAATGTGAAGGTCCAACGGATAAAGTAAACCTGCACTGGTGCATCGGAAACAAATACTGGTCTCCCAGGAGCCGCCCAAAGCACAAACTCTGAGAAAATTCACTCTTCTTGTACTTAAGTCGGCACTGTGCCTTTTATATTCAATTCCGATGCTATTTCTGTGTTTCATCGTCAATGTGAAGGTCCAAGGGATACAGTAAACCTGCACTAATGCATCGGAATCCAAAACTGGACTCCCAGGAGCCGCTCAAACCACAAACTCTTAGGAGACTCACTCTTCTTGTACTTAAGTCGGCACTGTGTCTTTTATATTCAATTCCGATGCAATTTCTGTGTTTCATTGTCAATGTGAAGGTCCAAGGGATACAGTAAACCTGCACTGGTGCATCGGAATCCAATACTGGTCTCCCAGGAGCCGCCCAAAGCACAAACTCTGAGAAGATTCACTCTTCTTGTACTTAAGTTGGCATTGTGCCTTTTATATTCAATTCCGATGCGATTTCTGTGTTTCATTGTCAATGTGAAGGTCCAAGGGATACAGTAAACCTGCACTGGTGCATCGGAATCCAATACTGGTCTCCCAGGAGCCGCCCAAAGCACAAACTCTGAGAAGATTCACTCTTCTTGTACTTAAGTCGGCACTGTGCCTTTTATATTCAATTCCGATGCGATTTCTGTGTTTCATCGTCAATGTGAAGGTCCAAGGGATACAGTAATCCTGCACTGGTGCATCGGAATCCAATACTGGTCTCCCAGGAGCCGCTCAAACCACAAACTCTTAGGAGACTCACTCTTCTTGTACTTAAGTCGGCATTGTGCCTTTTATATTCAATTCCGATGCGATTTCTGTGTTTCATCGTCAATTTGATGGTCCAAGGATACAGTAAACCTGCACTGGTGCATCGGAATCCAATACTGGTCTCCCAGGAGCCGCTCAAACAACAAACTCTTAGGAGACACACTCTTCTTGTACTTAAGTCGGCACTGTGTCTTTTATATTCAATTCCGATGCGATTTCTGTGTTTCATTGTCAATGTGAAGGTCCAAGGGATACAGTAAACCTGCACTGGTGCATCGGAAACCAATACTGGTCTCCCAGGAGCCGCCCAAAGCACAAACTCTGAGAAGATTCACTCTTCTTGTACTTAAGTCGGCACTGTGCCTTTTATATTCAATTCCGATGCGATTTCTGTGTTTCATTGTCAATGTGAAGGTCCAAGGGATACAGTAAACCTGCACTGGTGCATCGGAATCCAATACTGGTCTCCCAGGAGCCGCTCAAAGCACAAACTCTTAGGAGACTCACTCTTCTTGTACTTAAGTCGGCACTGTGTCTTTTATGTTCAATTCCGATGCGATTTCTGTGTTTCATTGTCAATGTGAAAGTCCAAGGGATACAGTAAACCTGCACTGGTGCATCGGAATCCAATACTGGTCTCCCAGGAGCCGCCCAAAGCACAAACTCTGAGAAGATTCACTCTTCTTGTACTTAAGTCGGCATTGTGCCTTTTATATTGAATTCCGATGCGATTTCTGTGTTTCATTGTCAATATGAAGGTCCAAGGGATACAGTAAACCTGCACTGGTGCATCGCATACTGGTCTCCCAGGAGCCGCCCAAAGCACAAATTCTGAGAAGATTCACTCTTCCTGTACTTAAGTCGGCACTGTGCCTTTTATATTCAATTCCGATGCGATTTCTGTGTTTCATCGTCAATGTGAAGGTCCAAGGGATACAGTAAACCTGCACTGGTGCATCGGAATCCAATACTGGTCTCCCAGGAGCCGCTCAAACCACAAACTCTTAGGAGACTCACTCTTCTTGTACTTAAGTCGGCATTGTGTCTTTTATATTCAATTCCGATGCGTTTTCTGTGTTTCATTGTCAATGTGAAGGTCCAAGGGATACAGTAAACCTGCACTGGTGCATCGGAATCCAATACTGGTCTCCCAGGAGCCGCCCAAAGCACAAACTCTGAGAAGATTCACTCTTCTTGTACTTAAGTCGGCACTGTGCCCTTTATATTCAATTCCGATGCGATTTCTGTGTTTCATCGTCAATGTGAAGGTCCAAGGGATACAGTAATCCTGCACTGGTGCATCGGAATCCAATACTGGTCTCCCAGGAGCCGCTCAAACCACAAACTCTTAGGAGACTCACTCTTCTTGTACTTAAGTCGGCACTGTGTCTTTTATATTCAATTCCGATGCGATTTCTGTGTTTCATTGTCAATGTGAAGGTCCAAGGGATACAGTAAACCTGCACTGGTGCATCGGAATCCAATACTGGTCTCCCAGGAGCCGCCCAAAGCACAAACTCTGAGAAGATTCACTCTTCTTGTACTTAAGTCGGCATTGTGCCTTTTATATTCAATTCCGATGCGATTTCTGTGTTTCATTGTCAATGTGAAGGTCTAAGGGATACAGTAAACCTGCACTGGTGCATCGCATACTGGTCTCCCAGGAGCCGCCCAAAGCACAAACTCTGAGAAGATTCACTCTTCTTGTACTTAAGTCGGCACTGTGCCTTTTATATTCAATTCCGATGCGATTTCTGTGTTTCATCGTCAATGTGAAGGTCCAAAGGATACAGTAAACCTGCACTGGTACATCGGAATCCAATACTGGTCTCCCAGGAGTCGCTCAAACCACAAACTCTTAGGAGACTCACTCTTCTTGTACTTATGTCGGCACTGTGTCTTTTATATTCAATTCCGATGCGATTTCTGTGTTTCATTGTCAATGTGAAGGTCCAAGGGATACAGTAAACCTGCACTGGTGCATCGGAAACCAATACTGGTCTCCCAGGAGCCGCCCAAAGCACAAACTCTGAGAAGATTCACTCTTCTTGTACTTAAGTCGGCACTGTGCCTTTTATATTCAATTCCGATGCGATTTCTGTGTTTCATTGTCAATGTGAAGGTCCAAGGGATACAGTAAACCTGCACTGGTGCATCGGAATCCAATACTGGTCTCCCAGGAGCCGCTCAAAGCACAAACTCTTAGGAGACTCACTCTTCTTGTACTTAAGTCGGCACTGTGTCTTTTATGTTCAATTCCGATGCGATTTCTGTGTTTCATTGTCAATGTGAAAGTCCAAGGGATACAGTAAACCTGCACTGGTGCATCGGAATCCAATACTGGTCTCCCAGGAGCCGCCCAAAGCACAAACTCTGAGAAGATTCACTCTTCTTGTACTTAAGTCGGCATTGTGCCTTTTATATTGAATTCCGATGCGATTTCTGTGTTTCATTGTCAATATGAAGGTCCAAGGGATACAGTAAACCTGCACTGGTGCATCGCATACTGGTCTCCCAGGAGCCGCCCAAAGCACAAATTCTGAGAAGATTCACTCTTCCTGTACTTAAGTCGGCACTGTGCCTTTTATATTCAATTCCGATGCGATTTCTGTGTTTCATCGTCAATGTGAAGGTCCAAGGGATACAGTAAACCTGCACTGGTGCATCGGAATCCAATACTGGTCTCCCAGGAGCCGCTCAAACCACAAACTCTTAGGAGACTCACTCTTCTTGTACTTAAGTCGGCATTGTGTCTTTTATATTCAATTCCGATGCGTTTTCTGTGTTTCATTGTCAATGTGAAGGTCCAAGGGATACAGTAAACCTGCACTGGTGCATCGGAATCCAATACTGGTCTCCCAGGAGCCGCCCAAAGCACAAACTCTGAGAAGATTCACTCTTCTTGTACTTAAGTCGGCACTGTGCCCTTTATATTCAATTCCGATGCGATTTCTGTGTTTCATCGTCAATGTGAAGGTCCAAGGGATACAGTAATCCTGCACTGGTGCATCGGAATCCAATACTGGTCTCCCAGGAGCCGCTCAAACCACAAACTCTTAGGAGACTCACTCTTCTTGTACTTAAGTCGGCACTGTGTCTTTTATATTCAATTCCGATGCGATTTCTGTGTTTCATTGTCAATGTGAAGGTCCAAGGGATACAGTAAACCTGCACTGGTGCATCGGAATCCAATACTGGTCTCCCAGGAGCCGCCCAAAGCACAAACTCTGAGAAGATTCACTCTTCTTGTACTTAAGTCGGCATTGTGCCTTTTATATTCAATTCCGATGCGATTTCTGTGTTTCATTGTCAATGTGAAGGTCTAAGGGATACAGTAAACCTGCACTGGTGCATCGCATACTGGTCTCCCAGGAGCCGCCCAAAGCACAAACTCTGAGAAGATTCACTCTTCTTGTACTTAAGTCGGCACTGTGCCTTTTATATTCAATTCCGATGCGATTTCTGTGTTTCATCGTCAATGTGAAGGTCCAAAGGATACAGTAAACCTGCACTGGTACATCGGAATCCAATACTGGTCTCCCAGGAGTCGCTCAAACCACAAACTCTTAGGAGACTCACTCTTCTTGTACTTATGTCGGCACTGTGTCTTTTATATTCAATTCCGATGCGATTTCTGTGTTTCATCGTCAATGTGAAGGTCCAAGGGATACAGTAAACCTGCACTGTTGCATCGGAATCCAATACTGGTCTCCCAGGATCCGCTCAAAGCACAAACTCTTAGGAGACTCACTCTTCTTGTACTTAAGTCGGCACTGTGCCTTTTATATTCAATTCCGATGCGATTTCTGTGTTTTATCGTCAATTTGAAGGTACAAGGGATACAGTAAACCTGCACTGGTGCATCGGAATCCTATACTGGTCTCCCAGGAGCCGCTCAAACCACATACTCTTAGGAGACTCACTCTTCTTGTACTTAAGTCGGCACTGTGCCTTTTATATTTAATTCCGATGCGATTTCTGTGTTTCATTGTCAATGTGAAGGTCCAAGGGATACAGTAAACCTGCACTGGTGCATCGGAATCCAAAACTGGTCTCCCAGGAGACGCTCAAAGCACAAACTCTGAGAAGATTCACTCTTCTTGTACTTAAGTCGGCACTGTGTCTTTTATATTCAATTCCGATGCGATTTCTGTGTTTCATTGTCAATGTGAAGGTCCAAGGGATACAGTAAACCTGCACTGGTGCATCGGAACCCAATACTGGTCTCCCAGGAGCCGCTCAAACCACAAACTCTCAGGAGCCTCACTCTTCTTGTACTTAAGTCGGCATTGTGCCTTTTATATTCAATTCCGATGAGATTTCTGTGTTTCATCGTCAATTTGAAGGTCCAAGGATACAGTAAACAGGCACTGGTGCATCGGAATCCAATACTGGTCTCCCAGGAGCCGCTCAAACCACAAACTCTTAGGAGACTCACTCTTCTTGTACTTAAGTCGGCACTGTGTCTTTTATATTCAATTCCGATGCGATTTCTGTGTTTCATTGTCAATGTGAAGGTCCAAGGGATACAGTAAACCTGCACTGGTGCATCGGAATCCAATACTGGTCTCCCAGGAGCCGCCCAAAGCACAAACTCTGAGACGATTCACTCTTCTTGTACTTAAGTCGGCACTGTGCCTTTTATATTCAATTCCGATGCGATTTCTGTGTTCCATCGTCGATGTGAAGGTCCAAGGGATACAGTAAACCTGCACTGGTGCATCGGATTCCAATACTGGTCTCCCAGGAGCCGCTCAAACCACAAACTCTTAGGAGACTCACTCTTCTTGTACTTAAGTCGGCACTGTGTCTTTTATATTCAATTCCGATTCGATTTCTGTGTTTCATTGTCAATGTGAAGGTCCAACGGATAAAGTAAACCTGCACTGGTGCATCGGAAACAAATACTGGTCTCCCAGGAGCCGCCCAAAGCACAAACTCTAAGAAGATTCACTCTTCTTGTACTTAAGTCGGCACTGTGCCTTTTATATTCAATTCCGATGCTATTTCTGTGTTTCATCGTCAATGTGAAGGTCCAAGGGATACAGTAAACCTGCACTAATGCATCGGAATCCAAAACTGGACTCCCAGGAGCCGCTCAAACCACAAACTCTTAGGAGACTCACTCTTCTTGTACTTAAGTCGGCACTGTGTCTTTTATATTCAATTCCGATGCAATTTCTGTGTTTCATTGTCAATGTGAAGGTCCAAGGGATACAGTTAACCTGCACTGGTGCATCGGAATCCAATACTGGTCTCCCAGGAGCCGCCCAAAGCACAAACTCTGAGAAGATTCACTCTTCTTGTACTTAAGTTGGCATTGTGCCTTTTATATTCAATTCCGATGCGATTTCTGTGTTTCATTGTCAATGTGAAGGTCCAAGGGATACAGTAAACCTGCACTGGTGCATCGGAATCCAATACTGGTCTCCCAGGAGCCGCCCAAAGCACAAACTCTGAGAAGATTCACTCTTCTTGTACTTAAGTCGGCACTGTGCCTTTTATATTCAATTCCGATGCGATTTCTGTGTTTCATCGTCAATGTGAAGGTCCAAGGGATACAGTAAACCTGCACTGGTGCATCGGAATCCAATACTGGTCTCCCAGGAGCCGCTCAAAGCACAAACTCTTAGGAGACTCACTCTTCTTGTACTTAAGTCGGCACTGTGTCTTTTATATTCAATTCCGATGCGTTTTCTGTGTTTCATTGTCAATGTGAAGGTCCAAGGGATACAGTAAACCTGCACTGGTGCATCGGAATCCAATACTGGTCTCCCAGGAGCCGCTCAAACCACAAACTCTTAGGAGACTCACTCTTCTTGTACTTAAGTCGGCACTGTGTCTTTTATATTCAATTCCGATGCGATTTCTGTGTTTCATTGTCAATGTGAAGGTCCAAGGGATACAGTAAACCTGCACTGGTGCATCGGAATCCAATACTGGTCTCCCAGGAGCCGCCCAAACACAAACTCTGAGAAGATTCACTCTTCTTGTACTTAAGTCGGCATTGTGTCTTTTATATTCAATTCCGATGCGATTTCTGTGTTTCATCGTCAATGTGAAGGTCCAAGGGATACAGTAAACCTGCACTGGTGCATCGGAATCCAATACTGGTCTCCCAGGAGCCGCTCAAACCACAAACTCTTAGGAGACTCACTCTTCTTGTACTTATGTCGGCACTGTGTCTTTTATATTCAATTCCGATGCGATTTCTGTGTTTCATTTGTCAATGTGAAGGTCCAAGGGATACAGTAAACCTGCACTGGTGCATCGGAATCCAATACTGGTCTCCCAGGAGCCGCCCAAAGCACTAACTCTGAGAAGATTCACTCTTCTTGTACTTAAGTCGGCACTGTGCCTTTTATATTCAATTCCGATGCGATTTCTGTGTTTCATCGTCAATGTGAAGGTCCAAGGGATACAGTAAACCTGCACTGGTGCATCGGAATCCAATACTGGTCTCCCAGGAGCCGCCCAAAGCACAAACTCTGAGAAGATTCACTCTTCTTGTACTTAAGTCGGCACTGTGCCTTTTATATTCAATTCCGATGCGATTTCTGTGTTTCATCGTCAATGTGAAGGTCCAAGGGATACAGTAAACCTGCACTGGTGCATCGGAATCCAATACTGGGCTCCCAGGAGCCGCCCAAAGCACAAACTCTGAGAAGATTCACTCTTCTTGTACTTAAGTCGGCGCTGTGCCTTTTATATTCAATTACGATGCGATTTCTGTGTTTCATCGTCAATGTGAAGGTCCAAGGGATACAGTAAACCTGCACTGGTGCATCGGAATCCAATACTGGTCTCCCAGGAGCCGCTCAAACCACAAACTCTTAGGAGACTCACTCTTCTTGTACTTAAGTCGGCACTGTGTCTTTTACATTCAATTCCAATGCGATTTCTGTGTTTCATTGTCAATGTGAAGGTCCAAGGGATACCGTAAACCTGCAATGGTGCATCGGAATCCAATACTAGTCTCCCAGGAGCCGCCCAAAAGCACAAACTCTGAGAAGATTCACTGTTCTTGTACTTAAGTCGGCATTGTGCCTTTTATATTCAATTCCGATGCGATTTCTGTGTTTCATCGTCAATGTGAAGGTCCAAGGGATACAGTAAACCTGCACTGGTGCATCGGAATCCAATACTGGTCTCCCAGGAGCCGCCAAAAGCACAAACTCTGAGAAGATTCACTCTTATTGTACTTAACTCCGCACTGTGCCTTTTATATTCAATTCCGATGCGATTTCTGTGTTTCATCGTCAATGTGAAGGTCCAAGGGATATAGTAAACCTGCACTGGTGCATCGGAATCCTATACTGGTCTCCCAGGAGCCGCTCAAACCACAAACACTTAGGAGACTCACTCTTCTTGTACTTAAGTCGGCACTGTGTCTTTTATATTCAATTCCGATGCGATTTCTGTGTTTCATTGTCAATGTGAAGGTCCAAGGGATACAGTAAACCTGCACTGGTGCATCGGAATCCAATACTGGTCTCCCAGGAGCCGCCCAAATCACAAACTCTGAGAAGATTCACTCTTCTTGTACTTAAGTCGACATTGTGCCTTTTATATTTAATTCCGATGCGATTTCTGTGATTCATTGTCAATGTGAAGGTCCAAGGGATACAGTAAACCTGCACTGGTGCATCGTAATCCAATACTGGTCTCCCAGGAGCCGCCCAAAGCACAAACTCTGAGAAGATTCACTCTTCTTGTACTTAAGTCGGCACTGTGTCTTTTATATTCAATTCCGATGCGGTTTCTGTGTTTCATTGTCAATGTGAAGGTCCAAGGGATACAGTAAACCTGCACTGGTGCATCGGAATCCAATACTGGTCTCCCAGGAGCCGCCCAAAGCACAAACTCTGAGAAGATTCACTCTTCTTGTACTTAAGTCGGCATTGTGCCTTTTATATTCAATTCCGATGCGATTTCTGTGTTTCATTGTCAATGTGACGGTCAAAGGGATACAGTAAACCTGCACTGGTGCATCGGAACCTAATACTGGTCTCCCAGGAGCAGCCCAAACCACAAACTCTTAGGAGACTTACTCTTCTTGTACTTAAGTCGGCACTGTGTCTTTTATATTCAATTCCGATGCGATTTCTGTGTTTCATTGTCAATGTGACGGTCCAAGGGATAGAGTAAACCTGCACTGGTGCATCTGAATCCAATACTGGTCTCCCAGGAGCCGCCCAAAGCACAAACTCTTAGGAGACTCACTCTTCTTGTACTTAAGTCGGCACTGTGTCTTTTATATTCAATTCCGATGCGATTTCTGTGTTTCATTGTCAATGTGAAGGTCCAAGGGATACCGTAAACCTGCACTGGTGCATCGGAATCCAATACTAGTCTCCCAGGAGCCGCCCAAAGCACAAACTCTGAGAAGATTCACTCTTCTTGTACTTAAGTCGGCATTGTGCCTTTTATATTCAATTCCGATGCGATTTCTGTGTTTCATCGTCAATGTGAAGGTCCAAGGGATACAGTAAACCTGCACTGGCGCATCGGAATCCAATACTGGTCTCCCAGGAGCCGCCCAAAGCACAAACTCTGAGTTGATTCACTCTTCTTGTACTTAAGTCAGCACTGTGCCTTTTATATTCAATTCCGATGCGATTTCTGTGTTTCATCGTCAATGTGAAGGTCCAAGGGATACAGTAAACCTGCACTGGTGCATCGGAATCCAATGCTGGTCTCCCAGGAGCCGCTCAAACCACAAACTCTTAGGAGACTCACTCTTCTTATACTTAAGTCGGCACTGTGTCTTTTATATTCAATTCCGATGCGATTTCTGTGTTTCATTGTCAATGTGACGGTCCAAGGGATACAGTAAACCTGCACTGGTGCATCGGAATCCAATACTGGTCTCCCAGGAGCCGCCCAAAGCACAAACTCTGAGAAGATTCACTCTTCTTGTACTTAAGTCGGCATTGTGCCTTTTATATTCATTTCCGATGCGATTTCTGTGTTTCATTGTCAATGTGACGGTCCAAGGGATACAGTAAACCTGCACTGGTGCATCGGAATCCAATACTGGGCTCCCAGGAGCCGCCCAAACCACAAACTCTTAGGAGACACTCTTCTTGTACTTAAGTCGGCACTGTGTCTTTTATATTCAATTCCGATGCGATTTCTGTGTTTCATTGTCAATGTGTCGGTCCAAGGGATACAGTAAACCTGCACTGGTGCATCGGAATCCAATACTGGTCTCGCAGGAGCCGCCCAAAGCACAAACTCTTAGGATACTCACTCTTCTTGTACTTAAGTCGGCACTGTGCCTTTTGTATTCAATTCCGATGCGATTTCTGTGTTTCATCGTCAATGTGAAAGTCCAAGGGATACAGTAAAACTGCACTGGTGCATCGGAATCCAATACTGGTCTCCCAGGAGCCGCTCAAACCACAAACTCTTAGGAGACTCACTCTTCTTGTACTGAAGTCGGCACTGTGCCATTTATATTCAATTCCGATGCGATTTCTGTGTTTCATCGTCAATGTGAAGGTCCAAGGGATACAGTAAACCTGCACTGTTGCATCGGAATCTAATACTGGTCTCCCAGGAGCCGCTCAAACCACAAACTCTTAGGAGACTCTCTCTTCTTGTACTTAAGTCGGCATTGTGCCTTTTATATTCAATTCCGATGCGATTTCGGTGTTTCATTGTCAATGTGAAGGTCCAAGGGATACAGTAAACCTGCACTGGTGCATCGGAATCTAATACTGCTCTCCCAGGAGCCGCTCAAACCACAAACTCTTAGGAGACTCACTCTTCTTGTACTTAAGTCGGCACTGTGCCTTTTATATTAAATTCCGATGCGATTTCTGTGTTTCATTGTCAATGTGAAGGTCCAAGGGATAGAGTAAACCTGCACTGGTGCATCGGAATCCAATACTAGTCTCCCAGGAGCCGCCCAAAGCACAAACTCTGAGAAGATTCACTCTTCTTGTACTTAAGTCGGCATTGTGCCTTTTATATTCAATTCCGATGCGATTTCTGTGTTTCATCGTCAATGTGAAGGTCCAAGGGATACAGTAAACCTGCACTGGCGCATCGGAATCCAATACTGGTCTCCCAGGAGCCGCCCAAAGCACAAACTCTGAGAAGATTCACTCTTCTTGTACTTAAGTCGGCACTGTGCCTTTTATATTCAATTCCGATGCGATTTCTGTGTTTCATCGTCAATGTGAAGGTCCAAGGGATACAGTAAACCTGCACTGGTGCATCGGAATCCAATACTGGTCTCCCAGGAGCCGCTCAAACCACAAAGTCTTAGGAGACTCACTCTTCTTATACTTAAGTCGGCACTGTGTCTTTTATATTCAATTCCGATGCGATTTCTGTGTTTCATTGTCAATGTGACGTCCCAAGGGATGCAGTAAACCTGCACTGGTGCATCGGAATCCAATACTGGTCTCCCAGGAGCCGCCCAAAGCACAAACTCTGAGAAGATTCACTCTTCTTGTACTGAAGTCGGCAGTGTGCCATTTATATTCATTTCCCATGCGATTTCTGTGTTTCATCGTCAATGTGACGGTCCAAGGGATACAGTAAACCTGCACTGGTGCATCGGAATCTAATACTGGTCTCCCAGGAGTAGCCCAAACCACAAACTCTTAGGAGACTTACTCTTCTTGTACTTAAGTCGGCACTGTGTCTTTTATATTCAATTCCGATGCGATTTCTGTGTTTCATTGTCAATGTGACGGTCCAAGGGATAGAGTAAACCTGCACTGGTGCATCTGAATCCAATACTGGTCTCCCAGGAGCCGCCCAAAGCACAAACTCTTAGGAGACTCACTCTTCTTGTACTTAAGTCGGCACTGTGTCTTTTATATTCAATTCCGATGCGATTTCTGTGTTTCATTGTCAATGTGAAGGTCCAAGGGATACCGTAAACCTGCACTGGTGCATCGGAATTCAATACTAGTCTCCCAGGAGCCGCCCAAAGCACAAACTCTGAGAAGATTCACTCTTCTTGTACTTAAGTCGGCATTGTGCCTTTTATATTCAATTCCGATGCGATTTCTGTGTTTCATCGTCAATGTGAAGGTCCAAGGGATACAGTAAACCTGCACTGGCGCATCGGAATCCAATACTGGTCTCCCAGGAGCCGCCCAAAGCACAAACTCTGAGAAGATTCACTCTTCTTGTACTTAAGTCGGCACTGTGCATTTTATATTCAATTCCGATGCGATTTCTGTGTTTCATCGTCAATGTGAAGGTCCAAGGGATACAGTAAACCTGCACTGGTGCATCGGAATCCAATACTGGTCTCCCAGGAGCCGCTCAAACCACAAACTCTTAGGAGACTCACTCTTCTTATACTTAAGTCGGCACTGTGTCTTTTATATTCAATTCCGATGCGATTTCTGTGTTTCATTGTCAATGTGACGGTCCAAGGGATACAGTAAACCTGCACTGGTGCATCGGAATCCAATACTGGTCTCCCAGGAGCCGCCCAAAGCACAAACTCTGAGAAGATTCACTCTTCTTGTACTTAAGTCGGCATTGTGCCTTTTATATTCATTTCCGATGCGATTTCTGTGTTTCATTGTCAATGTGACGGTCCAAGGGATACAGTAAACCTGCACTGGTGCATCGGAATCCAATACTGGTCTCCCAGGAGCCGCCCAAACCACAAACTCTTAGGAGACACTCTTCTTGTACTTAAGTCGGCACTGTGTCTTTTATATTCAATTCCGATGCGATTTCGGTGTTTCATTGTCAATGTGTCGGTCCAAGGGATAGAGTAAACCTGCACTGGTGCATCGGAATCCAATACTGGTCTCCCAGGAGCCGCCCAAAGCACAAACTCTTAGGATACTCACTCTTCTTGTACTTAAGTCGGCACTGTGCCTTTTATATTCAATTCCGATGCGATTTCTGTGTTTCATCGTCAATGTGAAGGTCCAAGGGATACAGTAAAACTGCACTGGTGCATCGGAATCCAATACTGGACTCCCAGGAGCCGCTCAAACCACAAACTCTTAGGAGACTCACTCTTCTTGTACTGAAGTCGGCACTGTGCCATTTATATTCAATTCCGATGCGATTTCTGTGTTTCATCGTCAATGTGAAGGTCCAAGGGATAGAGTAAACCTGCACTGGTGCATCGGAATCTAATACTGGTCTCCCAGGAGCCGCTCAAACCACAAACTCTTAGGAGACTCACTCTTCTTGTACTTAAGTCGGCATTGTGCATTTTATATTCAATTCCGATGCGATTTCTGTGTTTCATTGTCAATGTGAAGGTCAAAGGGATACAGTAAACCTGCACTGGTGCATCGGAATCCAATACTGGTCTCCCAGGTGCCGCCCAAAGCACATATTCTTAGGAGACTCACTCTTCTTGTACTTAAGTCGGCACTGTGCCTTTTATATTCAATTCCGATGCGATTTCTGTGTGTGATCGTCAATGTGATGGTCCAAGGGATAGGGTAAACCTGCACTGGTGCATCGGAATCTAATACTGGTCTCCCAGGAGCCGCTTAAACCACAAACACTTAGGAGACTCACTCTTCTTGTACTTAAGTCGGCACTGTGCCATGTATATTCAATTCCGATGCGATTTCTGTGTTTCATTGTCAATGTGAAGGTCCAAGGGATACAGTAAACCTGCACTGGTGCATAGGAATCCAATACTGGTCTCCCAGGAGCCGCCCAAAGCACAAACTCTGAGAAGATTCACTCTTCTTGTACTTAAGTCGGCACTGTGCCTTTTATATTCAATTCCGCTGCGATTTCTGTGTTTCATTGTCAATGGGACGGTCCAAGGGATAGAGTAAACCTGCACTGGTGCATCGGAATCCAATACTGGTCTCCCAGGAGCCGCCCAAAGCACAAACTCTGAGAAGATTCACTCTTCTTGTACTTAAGTCGGCACTGTGTCTTTTATATTCAATTCCGATGCGATTTCTGTGTTTCATTGTCAATGTGAAGGTCCAAGGGATACAGTAAACCTGCACTGGTGCATCGGAATCCAATACTGGTCTCCCAGGAGCCGCCCAAAGCACAAACTCTTCGGAGACTCACTCTTCTTGTACTTAAGTCGGCACTGTGTCTTTTATATTCAACTCCGATGCGACTTCTGTGTTTCATTGTCAATGTGAAGGTCCAAGGGATACAGTAAACCTGCACTGGTGCATCGGAATCCAATACTGGTCTCCCAGGAGCCGCCCAAAGCATAAATTCTTAGGAGACTCACTCTTCTTGTACTTAAGTTGGCACTGTGTCTTTTATATTCAATTCCGATGCGATTTCTGTGTTTCATTGTCAATGTGACGGTACAAGGGATAGAGTAAATCTGCACTGGTGCATAGGAATCCAATACTGGTCTCCCAGGAGCCACCCAAAGCACAAACTCTGAGAAGATTCACTCTTCTTGTACTTAAGTCGGCACTGTGCCTTTTATATTCAATTCCGATGCGATTTCTGTGTTTCATTGTCAATGTGAAGGTCCAAGGGATACAGTGAACCTGCACCGGTGCATCGGAATCCAATACTGGTCTCCCAGGAGCCGCCCAAAGCACAAACTCTTAGGAGACTCACTCTTCTTGTACTTAAGTTGGCACTGTGTCTTTTATATTCAATTCCGATGCGATTTCTGTGTTTCATTGTCAATGTGACGGTCCAAGTGATAGAGTAAACCGGCACTGGTGCATCGGAATCCAATACTGGTCTCCCAGGAGCCGCCCAAAGCACAAACTCTGAGAAGATTCACTCTTCTTGTACTTAAGTCGGCACTGTGCCTTTTATATTCAATTCCGATGCGGTTTCTGTGTTTCATTGTCAATGTGAAGGTCCAAGGGATAGAGTAAACCTGCACTGGTGCATAGGAATCCAATACTGGTCTCCCAGGAGCCGCTCTAACCACAAACTCTTAGGAGACTCACTCTTCTTGTACTTAAGTCGGCACTGTGCCTTTTATATTCAATTCCGATGCGATTTCTGTGTTTCATTGTCAATTTGAAGGTCCAAGGGATACAGTAAACCTGCACTGGTGCATAGGAATCCAATACTGGTCTCCCAGGAGCCGCCCAAAGCACAAACTCTGAGAAGATTCACTCTTCTTGTACTTAAGTCGGCACTGTGCCTTTTATATTCAATTACGATGCGATTTCTGTGTTTCATTGTCAATGTGACGGTCCAAGGGATAGAGTAAACCTGCACTGGTGCATAGGAATCCAATACTGGTCTCCCAGGAGCTGCCCGAAGCACAAACTCTGAGAAGATTCACTCTTCTTCTACTTAAGTCGGCACTGTGTCTTTTATATTCAATTCCGATGCGATTTCTGTGTTTCATTGTCAATGTGAAGGTCCAAGGGATACAGTAAACCTGCACTGGTGCATCGGAATCCAATACCGGTCTCCCAGGAGCCGCCCAAAGCACAAACTCTTCTTGTACTTAAGTCGGCACTGTGTCTTTTATATTCAATTCCGATGCGATTTCTGTGTTTCATTGTCAATGTGAAGGTCCAAGGGATACAGTAAACCTTCACTGGTGCATAGGAATCCAATACTGGTCTCCCAGGAGCCGCCCAAAGCACAAACTCTGAGAAGATTCACTCTTCTTGTACTTAAGTCGGCACTGTGCCTTTTATATTCAATTCCGATGCGATTTCTGTGTTTCATTGTCAATGTGACGGTCCAAGGGATAGAGTAAACCTGCACTGGTGCATAGGAATCCAATACTGGTCTCCCAGGAGCTGCCCAAAGCACAAACTCTGAGAAGATTCACTCTTCTTGTACTTAAGTCGGCACTGTGTCTTTTATATTCAATTCCGATGCGATTTCTGTGTTTCATTGTCAATGTGAAGGTCCAAGGGATACAGTAAACCTGCACTGGTGCATCGGAATCCAATACTGGTCTCCCAGGAGCCGCCCAAAGCACATACTCTTAGGAGACTCACTCTTCTTGTACTTATGTCGGCACTGTGCCTTTTATATTCAATTCCGATGCGATTTCTGTGTGTGATCGTCAATGTGATGGTCCAAGGGATAGGGTAAACCTGCACTGGTGCATCGGAATCTAATACTGGTCTCCCAGGAGCCGATTAAACCACAAACACTTAGGAGACTCACTCTTCTTGTACTTAAGTCGGCACTGTGCCATGTATATTCAATTCCGATGCGATTTCTGTGTTTAATTGTCAATGTGAAGGTCCAAGGGATACAGTAAAAATGCACTGGTGCATCGGAATCCAATACTGGTCTCCCAGGAGCCGCCCAAAGCACAAATTCTTAGGAGACTCTCTCTTCTTGTACTTAAGTTGGCACTGTGTCTTTTATATTCAATTCCGATGCGGTTTCTGTGTTTCATTGTCAATGTGACGGTCCAAGGGATAGAGTAAACCTGCACTGGTGCATAGGAATCCAATACTGGTCTCCCAGGAGCCATCCAAAGCACAAACTCTGAGAAGATTCACTCTTCTTGTACTTAAGTCGGCACTGTGCCTTTTATATTCAATTCCAATGCGATTTCTGTGTTTCATTGTCAATGTGAAGGTCCAAGGGATACAGTAAACCTGCACTGGTGCATCGGAATCCAATACTGGTCTCCCAGGAGCCGCCCAAAGCACAATCTCTTAGGAGACTCACTCTTCTTGTACTTAAGTCTGCACTGTGTCTTTTATATTCAATTCCGATGCGATTTCTGTGTTTCATTGTCAATGTGACGGTCCAAGGGATAGAGTAAACCTGCACTGGTGCATCGGAATCCAATACTGGTCTCCCAGGAGCCGCCCAAAGCACAAACTCTGAGAAGGTTCACTCTTCTTGTACTTAAGTCGGCCCTGTGCCTTTTATATTCAATTCCGATGCGGTTTCTGTGCTTCATTGTCAATGTGACGGTCCAAGGGATAGAGTAAACCTGCACTGGTGCATAGGAATCCAATACTGGTCTCCCAGGAGCTGCCCGAAGCACAAACTCTGAGAAGATTCACTCTTCTTGTACTTAAGTCGGCACTGTGTCTTTTATATTCAATTCCGATGCGATTTCTGTGTTTCATTGTCAATGTGATGGTCCAAGGGATACAGTAAACCTGCACTGGTGCATCGGAATCCAATACTGGTCTCCCAGGAGCCGCCCAAAGCACAAACTCTTCTTGTACCTAAGTCGGCACTGTGTCTTTTATATTCAATTCCGATGCAATTTCTGTGTTTCATTGTCAATGTGAAGGTCCAAAGGATACAGTAAACCTGCACTGGTGCATCGGAATCCAATACTGGTCTCCCAGGAGCCGCCCAAAGCACAAACTCTGAGAAGATTCACTCTTCTTGTACTTAAGTCGGCAATGTGCATTTTATATTCAATTCCGATGCGATTTCTGTGTTTCATTGTCAATGTGACGGTCCAAGGGATAGAGTAAACCTGCACTGGTGCATAGGAATCCAATACTGGTCTCCCAGGAGCTGCCCAAAGCACAAACTCTGAGAAGATTCACTCTTCTTGTACTTAAGTCGGCACTGTGTCTTTTATATTCAATTCCGATGCGATTTCTGTGTTTCATTGTCAATGTGAAGGTCCAAGGGATACAGTAAACCTGCACTGGTGCATCGGAATCCAATACTGGTCTCCCAGGAGCCGCCCAAAGCACATACTCTTAGGAGACTCACTCTTCTTGTACTTAAGTCGGCACTGTGCCTTTTATATTCAATTCCGATGCGATTTCTGTGTGTGATCGTCAATGTGATGGTCCAAGGGATAGGGTAAACCTGCACTGGTGCATCGGAATCTAATACTGGTCTCCCAGGAGCCGATTAAACCACAAACACTTAGGAGACTCACTCTTCTTGTACTTAAGTCGGCACTGTGCCATGTATATTCAATTCCGATGCGATTTCTGTGTTTCATTGTCAATGTGAAGGTCCAAGGGATACAGTAAACCTGCACTGGTGCATCGGAATCCAATACTGGTCTCCCAGGAGCCGCCCAAAGCACAAATTCTTAGGAGACTCTCTCTTCTTGTACTTAAGTTGGCACTGTGTCTTTTATATTCAATTCCGATGCGGTTTCTGTGTTTCATTGTCAATGTGACGGTCCAAGGGATAGAGTAAACCTGCACTGGTGCATAGGAATCCAATACTGGTCTCCCAGGAGCCATCCAAAGCACAAACTCTGAGAAGATTCACTCTTCTTGTACTTAAGTCGGCACTGTGCCTTTTATATTCAATTCCAATGCGATTTCTGTGTTTCATTGTCAATGTGAAGGTCCAAGGGATACAGTAAACCTGCACTGGTGCATCGGAATCCAATACTGGTCTCCCAGGAGCCGCCCAAAGCACAAATTCTTAGGAGACTCACTCTTCTTGTACTTGGGTCTGCACTGTGTCTTTTATATTCAATTCCGATGCGATTTCTGTGTTTCATTGTCAATGTGACGGTCCAAGGGATAGAGTAAACCTGCACTGGTGCATCGGAATCCAATACTGGTCTCCCAGGAGCCGCCCAAAGCACAAACTCTGAGAAGGTTCACTCTTCTTGTACTTAAGTCGGCCCTGTGCCTTTTATATTCAATTCCGATGCGGTTTCTGTGTTTCATTGTCAATGTGACGGTCCAAGGGATAGAGTAAACCTGCACTGGTGCATAGGAATCCAATACTGGTCTCCCAGGAGCCGCTCTAACCACAAACTCTTAGGAGACTCACTCTTCTTGTACTTAAGTCGGCACTGTGTCTTTTATATTCAATTCCGATGCGATTTCTGTGTTTCATTGTCAATGTGAAGGTCCAAGGGATACAGTAAACCTGCACTGGTGCATCGGAATCCAATACTGGTCTCCCAGGAGCCGCCCAAAGCACATACTCTTAGGAGACTCACTCTTCTTGTACTTAAGTCGGCACTGTGCCTTTTATATTCAATTCCGATGCGATTTCTGTGTGTGATCGTCAATGTGATGGTCCAAGGGATAGGGTAAACCTGCACTGGTGCATCGGAATCTAATACTGGTCTCCCAGGAGCCGATTAAACCACAAACACTTAGGAGACTCACTCTTCTTGTACTTAAGTCGGCACTGTGCCATGTATATTCAATTCCGATGCGATTTCTGTGTTTCATTGTCAATGTGAAGGTCCAAGGGATACAGTAAACCTGCACTGGTGCATCGGAATCCAATACTGGTCTCCCAGGAGCCGCCCAAAGCACAAACTCTTCTTGTACTTAAGTCGGCACTGTGTCTTTTACATTCAATTCCGATGCGATTTCTGTGTTTCATCGTCAATGTGACGGTCAAATGGATAGAGTAAACCTGCACTGCTGCATCGGAATCCAATACTGGTCTCCCAGGAGCCGCCCAAAGCACAAACTCTGAGAAGATTCACTCTTCTTGTACTTAAGTCGGCACTGTGCCTTTTATATTCAATTCCAATGCGATTTCTGTGTTTCATTGTCAATGTGAAGGTCCAAGGGATACAGTAAACCTGCACTGGTGCATCGGAATCCAATACTGGTCTCCCAGGAGCCGCCCAAAGCACAAACTCTTAGGAGACTCACACTTCTTGTACTTAAGTCTGCACTGTGTCTTTTATATTCAATTCCGATGCGATTTCTGTGTTTCATTGTCAATGTGACGGTCCAAGGGATAGAGTAAACCTGCACTGGTGCATCGGAATCCAATACTGGTCTCCCAGGAGCCGCCCAAAGCACAAACTCTGAGAAGGTTCACTCTTCTTGTACTTAAGTCGGCCCTGTGCCTTTTATATTCAATTCCGATGCGGTTTCTGTGTTTCATTGTCAATGTGACGGTCCAAGGGATAGAGTAAACCTGCACTGGTGCATAGGAATCCAATACTGGTCTCCCAGGAGCCGCTCTAACCACAAACTCTTAGGAGACTCACTCTTCTTGTACTTAAGTCGGCACTGTGCCTTTTATATTCAATTCCGATGCGATTTCTGTGTTTCATTGTCAATGTGAAGGTCCAAGGGATACAGTAAACCTGCACTGGTGAATAGGAATCCAATACTGGTCTCCCAGGAGCCGCCCAAAGCACAAACTCTGAGAAGATTCACTCTTCTTGTACTTAAGTCGGCACTGTGCCTTTTATATTCAATTCCGCTGCGATTTCTGTGTTTCATTGTCAATGTGACGGTGCAAGGGATAGAGTAAACCTGCACTGGTGCATAGGAATCCAATACTGGTCTCCCAGGAGCCATCCAAAGCACAAACTCTGAGAAGATTCACTCTTCTTGTACTTAAGTCGGCACTGTGCCTTTTATATTCAATTCCAATGCGATTTCTGTGTTTCATTGTCAATGTGAAGGTCCAAGGGATACAGTAAACCTGCACTGGTGCATCGGAATCCAATACTGGTCTCCCAGGAGCCGCCCAAAGCACAAATTCTTAGGAGACTCACTCTTCTTGTACTTAAGTCTGCACTGTGTCTTTTATATTCAATTCCGATGCGATTTCTGTGTTTCATTGTCAATGTGACGGTCCAAGGGATAGAGTAAACCTGCACTGGTGCATCGGAATCCAATACTGGTCTCCCAGGAGCCGCCCAAAGCACAAACTCTGAGAAGGTTCACTCTTCTTGTACTTAAGTCGGCCCTGTGCCTTTTATATTCAATTCCGATGCGGTTTCTGTGTTTCATTGTCAATGTGACGGTCCAAGGGATAGAGTAAACCTGCACTGGTGCATAGGAATCCAATACTGGTCTCCCAGGAGCCGCTCTAACCACAAACTCTTAGGAGACTCACTCTTCTTGTACTTAAGTCGGCACTGTGTCTTTTATATTCAATTCCGATGCGATTTCTGTGTTTCATTGTCAATGTGAAGGTCCAAGGGATACAGTAAACCTGCACTGGTGCATCGGAATCCAATACTGGTCTCCCAGGAGCCGCCCAAAGCACATACTCTTAGGAGACTCACTCTTCTTGTACTTAAGTCGGCACTGTGCCTTTTATATTCAATTCCGATGCGATTTCTGTGTGTGATCGTCAATGTGATGGTCCAAGGGATAGGGTAAACCTGCACTGGTGCATCGGAATCTAATACTGGTCTCCCAGGAGCCGATTAAACCACAAACACTTAGGAGACTCACTCTTCTTGTACTTAAGTCGGCACTGTGCCATGTATATTCAATTCCGATGCGATTTCTGTGTTTCATTGTCAATGTGAAGGTCCAAGGGATACAGTAAACCTGCACTGGTGCATCGGAATCCAATACTGGTCTCCCAGGAGCCGCCCAAAGCACAAACTCTTCTTGTACTTAAGTCGGCACTGTGTCTTTTACATTCAATTCCGATGCGATTTCTGTGTTTCATCGTCAATGTGACGGTCAAATGGATAGAGTAAACCTGCACTGCTGCATCGGAATCCAATACTGGTCTCCCAGGAGCCGCCCAAAGCACAAACTCTGAGAAGATTCACTCTTCTTGTACTTAAGTCGGCACTGTGCCTTTTATATTCAATTCCAATGCGATTTCTGTGTTTCATTGTCAATGTGAAGGTCCAAGGGATACAGTAAACCTGCACTGGTGCATCGGAATCCAATACTGGTCTCCCAGGAGCCGCCCAAAGCACAAACTCTTAGGAGACTCACACTTCTTGTACTTAAGTCTGCACTGTGTCTTTTATATTCAATTCCGATGCGATTTCTGTGTTTCATTGTCAATGTGACGGTCCAAGGGATAGAGTAAACCTGCACTGGTGCATCGGAATCCAATACTGGTCTCCCAGGAGCCGCCCAAAGCACAAACTCTGAGAAGGTTCACTCTTCTTGTACTTAAGTCGGCCCTGTGCCTTTTATATTCAATTCCGATGCGGTTTCTGTGTTTCATTGTCAATGTGACGGTCCAAGGGATAGAGTAAACCTGCACTGGTGCATAGGAATCCAATACTGGTCTCCCAGGAGCCGCTCTAACCACAAACTCTTAGGAGACTCACTCTTCTTGTACTTAAGTCGGCACTGTGCCTTTTATATTCAATTCCGATGCGATTTCTGTGTTTCATTGTCAATGTGAAGGTCCAAGGGATACAGTAAACCTGCACTGGTGAATAGGAATCCAATACTGGTCTCCCAGGAGCCGCCCAAAGCACAAACTCTGAGAAGATTCACTCTTCTTGTACTTAAGTCGGCACTGTGCCTTTTATATTCAATTCCGCTGCGATTTCTGTGTTTCATTGTCAATGTGACGGTGCAAGGGATAGAGTAAACCTGCACTGGTGCATAGGAATCCAATACTGGTCTCCCAGGAGCCATCCAAAGCACAAACTCTGAGAAGATTCACTCTTCTTGTACTTAAGTCGGCACTGTGCCTTTTATATTCAATTCCAATGCGATTTCTGTGTTTCATTGTCAATGTGAAGGTCCAAGGGATACAGTAAACCTGCACTGGTGCATCGGAATCCAATACTGGTCTCCCAGGAGCCGCCCAAAGCACAAATTCTTAGGAGACTCACTCTTCTTGTACTTAAGTCTGCACTGTGTCTTTTATATTCAATTCCGATGCGATTTCTGTGTTTCATTGTCAATGTGACGGTCCAAGGGATAGAGTAAACCTGCACTGGTGCATCGGAATCCAATACTGGTCTCCCAGGAGCCGCCCAAAGCACAAACTCTGAGAAGGTTCACTCTTCTTGTACTTAAGTCGGCCCTGTGCCTTTTATATTCAATTCCGATGCGGTTTCTGTGTTTCATTGTCAATGTGACGGTCCAAGGGATAGAGTAAACCTGCACTGGTGCATAGGAATCCAATACTGGTCTCCCAGGAGCCGCTCTAACCACAAACTCTTAGGAGACTCACTCTTCTTGTACTTAAGTCGGCACTGTGTCTTTTATATTCAATTCCGATGCGATTTCTGTGTTTCATTGTCAATGTGAAGGTCCAAGGGATACAGTAAACCTGCACTGGTGCATCGGAATCCAATACTGGTCTCCCAGGAGCCGCCCAAAGCACATACTCTTAGGAGACTCACTCTTCTTGTACTTAAGTCGGCACTGTGCCTTTTATATTCAATTCCGATGCGATTTCTGTGTGTGATCGTCAATGTGATGGTCCAAGGGATAGGGTAAACCTGCACTGGTGCATCGGAATCTAATACTGGTCTCCCAGGAGCCGATTAAACCACAAACACTTAGGAGACTCACTCTTCTTGTACTTAAGTCGGCACTGTGCCATGTATATTCAATTCCGATGCGATTTCTGTGTTTCATTGTCAATGTGAAGGTCCAAGGGATACAGTAAACCTGCACTGGTGCATCGGAATCCAATACTGGTCTCCCAGGAGCCGCCCAAAGCACAAACTCTTCTTGTACTTAAGTCGGCACTGTGTCTTTTACATTCAATTCCGATGCGATTTCTGTGTTTCATCGTCAATGTGACGGTCAAATGGATAGAGTAAACCTGCACTGCTGCATCGGAATCCAATACTGGTCTCCCAGGAGCCGCCCAAAGCACAAACTCTGAGAAGATTCACTCTTCTTGTACTTAAGTCGGCACTGTGCCTTTTATATTCAATTCCAATGCGATTTCTGTGTTTCATTGTCAATGTGAAGGTCCAAGGGATACAGTAAACCTGCACTGGTGCATCGGAATCCAATACTGGTCTCCCAGGAGCCGCCCAAAGCACAAACTCTTAGGAGACTCACACTTCTTGTACTTAAGTCTGCACTGTGTCTTTTATATTCAATTCCGATGCGATTTCTGTGTTTCATTGTCAATGTGACGGTCCAAGGGATAGAGTAAACCTGCACTGGTGCATCGGAATCCAATACTGGTCTCCCAGGAGCCGCCCAAAGCACAAACTCTGAGAAGGTTCACTCTTCTTGTACTTAAGTCGGCCCTGTGCCTTTTATATTCAATTCCGATGCGGTTTCTGTGTTTCATTGTCAATGTGACGGTCCAAGGGATAGAGTAAACCTGCACTGGTGCATAGGAATCCAATACTGGTCTCCCAGGAGCCGCTCTAACCACAAACTCTTAGGAGACTCACTCTTCTTGTACTTAAGTCGGCACTGTGCCTTTTATATTCAATTCCGATGCGATTTCTGTGTTTCATTGTCAATGTGAAGGTCCAAGGGATACAGTAAACCTGCACTGGTGAATAGGAATCCAATACTGGTCTCCCAGGAGCCGCCCAAAGCACAAACTCTGAGAAGATTCACTCTTCTTGTACTTAAGTCGGCACTGTGCCTTTTATATTCAATTCCGCTGCGATTTCTGTGTTTCATTGTCAATGTGACGGTCCAAGGGATAGAGTAAACCTGCACTGGTGCATCGGAATCCAATACTGGTCTCCCAGGAGCCTCCCAAAGCACAAACTCGGAGAAGATTCACTCTTCTTGTACTTAAGTCGGCACTGTGTCTTTTATATTCAATTCCGATGCGATTTCTGTGTTTCATTGTCAATGTGAAGGTCCAAGGGATACAGTAAACCTTCACTGGTGCATCGTAATCCAATAGTGGTCTCCCAGGAGCCGCCCAAAGCACAAACTCTTCGGAGACTCACTCTTCTGGTACTTAAGTCGGCACTGTGTCTTTTATATTCAATTCCGATGCGATTTCTGTGTTTCATTGTCAATGTGAAGGTCCAAGGGATACAGTAAACCTGCACTGGTGCATCGGAATCCAATACTGGTCTCCCAGGAGCCGCCCAAAGCACAAATTCTTAGGAGACTCACTCTTCTTGTACTTAAGTTGGCACTGTGTCTTTTATATTCAATTCCGATGCGATTTCTGTGTTTCATTGTCAATGTGACGGTCCAAGGGATAGAGTAAACCTGCACTGGTGCATAGGAATCCAATACTGGTCTCCCAGGAGCCACCCAAAGCACAAGCTCTGAGAAGATTCACTCTTCTTGTACTTAAGTCGGCACTGTGCCTTTTATATTCAACTCCGATGCGATTTCTGTGTTTCATTGTCAATGTGAAGGTCCAAGGGATACAGTGAACCTGCACCGGTGCATCGGAATCCAATACTGGTCTCCCAGGAGCCGCCCAAAGCACAAACTCTTAGGAGACTCACTCTTCTTGTACTTAAGTTGGCACAGTGTCTTTTATATTAAATTCCGATGCGATTTCTGTGTTTCATTGTCAATGTGACGGTCCAAGTGATAGAGTAAACCGGCACTGGTGCATCGGAATCCAATACTGGTCTCCAAGGAGCCGCCCAAAGCACAAACTCTGAGAAGATTCACTCTTCTTGTACTTATTCGGCACTGTGCCTTTTATATTCAATTCCGATGCGGTTTCTGTGTTTCATTGTCAATGTGAAGGTCCAAGGGATAGAGTAAACCTGCACTGGTGCATAGGAATCCAATACTGGTCTCCCAGGAGCCGCCCAAAGCACAAACTCTGAGAAGATTCACTCTTCTTGTACTTAAGTCGGCACTGTGTCTTTTATATTCAATTCCGATGCGATTTCTGTGTTTCATTGTCAATGTGAAGGTCCAAGGGATACAGTAAACCTTCACTGGTGCATCGTAATCCAATAGTGGTCTCCCAGGAGCCGCCCAAAGCACAAACTCTTCGGAGACTCACTCTTCTTGTACTTAAGTCGGCACTGTGCCTTTTATATTCAATTCCGATGCGGTTTCTGTGTTTCATTGTCAATGTGAAGGTCCAAGGGATAGAGTAAACCTGCACTGGTGCATAGGAATTCAATACTGGTCTCCCAGGAGCCGCTCTAACCACAAACTCTTAGCAGACTCACTCTTCTTGTACTTAAGTCGGCACTGTGTCTTTTATATTCAATTCCGATGCGATTTCTGTGTTTCATTGTCAATGTGAAGGTCCAAGGGATACAGTAAACCTGCACTGGTGCATCGGAATCCAATACTGGTCTCCCAGGAGCCGCCCAAAGCACAAACTCTGAGAAGATTCACTCTTCTTGTACTTAAGTCGGCACTGTGCATTTTATATTCAATTCCGATGCGATTTCTGTGTTTCATTGTCAATGTGACGGTCCAAGGGATAGAGTAAACCTGCACTGGTGCATAGGAATCCAATACTGGTCTCCCAGGAGCTGCCCAAAGCACAAACTCTGAGAAGATTCACTCTTCTTGTACTTAAGTCGGCACTGTGTCTTTTATATTCAATTCCGATGCGATTTCTGCGTTTCATTGTCAATGTGAAGGTCCAAGGGATACAGTAAACCTGCACTGGTGCATCGGAATCCAATACTGGTCTCCCAGGAGCCGCCCAAAGCACAAACTCTTAGCAGACTCACTCTTCTTGTACTTAAGTCGGCACTGTGTCTTTTATAATCAATTCCGATGCGATTTCTGTATTTCATTGTCAATGTGACGGTCCAAGGGATAGAGTAAACCTGCACTGGTGCGTCGGAATCCAATACTGGTCTCCCAGGATCCGCCCAAAGCACAAACTCTGAGAAGATTCACTCTTCTTGTACTTAAGTCGTCACTGTGCCTTTTATATTCAATTCCGATGCGATTTCTGTGTTTCATTGTCAATGTGAAGGTCCAAGGGATAGAGTAAATCTGCACTGGTGCATCGGAATCTAATAACGGTCTCCCAGGAGCCGCTCAAACCACAAACTCTTAGGAGTCTCACTCTTCTTGTACTTAAGTCGGCACTGTGCCTTTTATATTCAATTCCGATGCGATTTCTGTGTTTCATCGTCAATGTGAAGGTCCAAGGGATAGGGTAAACCTGCACTGGTGCATCGGAATCTAATACTGGTCTCCCAGGAGCCGCTCAAACCACAAACTCTTAGGAGACTCACTCTTCTTGTACTTAAGTCGGCATTGTGCAATTGATATTCAATTCCGATGCGATTTCTGTGTTTCATCGTCAATGTGAAGGTCCAAGGGATACAGTAAACCTGCACTGGTGCATCGGAATCCAATACTGGTCTCCCAGGAGCCGCCCAAAGCACAAACTCTTAGGAGACTCACTCTTCTTGTACTTAAGTCGGCACTGTGCCTTTTATATTCAATTCCGATGCGATTTCTGTGTTTCATTGTCAATGTGAAGGTCCAAGGGATACAGTAAACCTGCACTGGTGAATAGGAATCCAATACTGGTCTCCCAGGAGCCGCCCAAAGCACAAACTCTGAGAAGATTCACTCTTCTTGTACTTAAGTCGGCACTGTGCCTTTTATATTCAATTCCGCTGCGATTTCTGTGTTTCATTGTCAATGTGACGGTGCAAGGGATAGAGTAAACCTGCACTGGTGCATAGGAATCCAATACTGGTCTCCCAGGAGCCATCCAAAGCACAAACTCTGAGAAGATTCACTCTTCTTGTACTTAAGTCGGCACTGTGCCTTTTATATTCAATTCCAATGCGATTTCTGTGTTTCATTGTCAATGTGAAGGTCCAAGGGATAGAGTAAACCTGCACTGGTGCATCGGAATCCAATACTGGTCTCCCAGGAGCCGCCCAAAGCACAAACTCTGAGAAGGTTCACTCTTCTTGTACTTAAGTCGGCCCTGTGCCTTTTATATTCAATTCCGATGCGGTTTCTGTGTTTCATTGTCAATGTGACGGTCCAAGGGATAGAGTAAACCTGCACTGGTGCATAGGAATCCAATACTGGTCTCCCAGGAGCCGCTCTAACCACAAACTCTTAGGAGACTCACTCTTCTTGTACTTAAGTCGGCACTGTGTCTTTTATATTCAATTCCGATGCGATTTCTGTGTTTCATTGTCAATGTGAAGGTCCAAGGGATACAGTAAACCTGCACTGGTGCATCGGAATCCAATACTGGTCTCCCAGGAGCCGCCCAAAGCACATACTCTTAGGAGACTCACTCTTCTTGTACTTAAGTCGGCACTGTGCCTTTTATATTCAATTCCGATGCGATTTCTGTGTGTGATCGTCAATGTGATGGTCCAAGGGATAGGGTAAACCTGCACTGGTGCATCGGAATCTAATACTGGTCTCCCAGGAGCCGATTAAACCACAAACACTTAGGAGACTCACTCTTCTTGTACTTAAGTCGGCACTGTGCCATGTATATTCAATTCCGATGCGATTTCTGTGTTTCATTGTCAATGTGAAGGTCCAAGGGATACAGTAAACCTGCACTGGTGCATCGGAATCCAATACTGGTCTCCCAGGAGCCGCCCAAAGCACAAACTCTTCTTGTACTTAAGTCGGCACTGTGTCTTTTACATTCAATTCCGATGCGATTTCTGTGTTTCATCGTCAATGTGACGGTCAAATGGATAGAGTAAACCTGCACTGCTGCATCGGAATCCAATACTGGTCTCCCAGGAGCCGCCCAAAGCACAAACTCTGAGAAGATTCACTCTTCTTGTACTTAAGTCGGCACTGTGCCTTTTATATTCAATTCCAATGCGATTTCTGTGTTTCATTGTCAATGTGAAGGTCCAAGGGATACAGTAAACCTGCACTGGTGCATCGGAATCCAATACTGGTCTCCCAGGAGCCGCCCAAAGCACAAACTCTTAGGAGACTCACACTTCTTGTACTTAAGTCTGCACTGTGTCTTTTATATTCAATTCCGATGCGATTTCTGTGTTTCATTGTCAATGTGACGGTCCAAGGGATAGAGTAAACCTGCACTGGTGCATCGGAATCCAATACTGGTCTCCCAGGAGCCGCCCAAAGCACAAACTCTGAGAAGGTTCACTCTTCTTGTACTTAAGTCGGCCCTGTGCCTTTTATATTCAATTCCGATGCGGTTTCTGTGTTTCATTGTCAATGTGACGGTCCAAGGGATAGAGTAAACCTGCACTGGTGCATAGGAATCCAATACTGGTCTCCCAGGAGCCGCTCTAACCACAAACTCTTAGGAGACTCACTCTTCTTGTACTTAAGTCGGCACTGTGCCTTTTATATTCAATTCCGATGCGATTTCTGTGTTTCATTGTCAATGTGAAGGTCCAAGGGATACAGTAAACCTGCACTGGTGAATAGGAATCCAATACTGGTCTCCCAGGAGCCGCCCAAAGCACAAACTCTGAGAAGATTCACTCTTCTTGTACTTAAGTCGGCACTGTGCCTTTTATATTCAATTCCGCTGCGATTTCTGTGTTTCATTGTCAATGTGACGGTCCAAGGGATAGAGTAAACCTGCACTGGTGCATCGGAATCCAATACTGGTCTCCCAGGAGCCTCCCAAAGCACAAACTCGGAGAAGATTCACTCTTCTTGTACTTAAGTCGGCACTGTGTCTTTTATATTCAATTCCGATGCGATTTCTGTGTTTCATTGTCAATGTGAAGGTCCAAGGGATACAGTAAACCTTCACTGGTGCATCGTAATCCAATAGTGGTCTCCCAGGAGCCGCCCAAAGCACAAACTCTTCGGAGACTCACTCTTCTGGTACTTAAGTCGGCACTGTGTCTTTTATATTCAATTCCGATGCGATTTCTGTGTTTCATTGTCAATGTGAAGGTCCAAGGGATACAGTAAACCTGCACTGGTGCATCGGAATCCAATACTGGTCTCCCAGGAGCCGCCCAAAGCACAAATTCTTAGGAGACTCACTCTTCTTGTACTTAAGTTGGCACTGTGTCTTTTATATTCAATTCCGATGCGATTTCTGTGTTTCATTGTCAATGTGACGGTCCAAGGGATAGAGTAAACCTGCACTGGTGCATAGGAATCCAATACTGGTCTCCCAGGAGCCACCCAAAGCACAAGCTCTGAGAAGATTCACTCTTCTTGTACTTAAGTCGGCACTGTGCCTTTTATATTCAACTCCGATGCGATTTCTGTGTTTCATTGTCAATGTGAAGGTCCAAGGGATACAGTGAACCTGCACCGGTGCATCGGAATCCAATACTGGTCTCCCAGGAGCCGCCCAAAGCACAAACTCTTAGGAGACTCACTCTTCTTGTACTTAAGTTGGCACAGTGTCTTTTATATTAAATTCCGATGCGATTTCTGTGTTTCATTGTCAATGTGACGGTCCAAGTGATAGAGTAAACCGGCACTGGTGCATCGGAATCCAATACTGGTCTCCAAGGAGCCGCCCAAAGCACAAACTCTGAGAAGATTCACTCTTCTTGTACTTATTCGGCACTGTGCCTTTTATATTCAATTCCGATGCGGTTTCTGTGTTTCATTGTCAATGTGAAGGTCCAAGGGATAGAGTAAACCTGCACTGGTGCATAGGAATCCAATACTGGTCTCCCAGGAGCCGCCCAAAGCACAAACTCTGAGAAGATTCACTCTTCTTGTACTTAAGTCGGCACTGTGTCTTTTATATTCAATTCCGATGCGATTTCTGTGTTTCATTGTCAATGTGAAGGTCCAAGGGATACAGTAAACCTTCACTGGTGCATCGTAATCCAATAGTGGTCTCCCAGGAGCCGCCCAAAGCACAAACTCTTCGGAGACTCACTCTTCTTGTACTTAAGTCGGCACTGTGCCTTTTATATTCAATTCCGATGCGGTTTCTGTGTTTCATTGTCAATGTGAAGGTCCAAGGGATAGAGTAAACCTGCACTGGTGCATAGGAATTCAATACTGGTCTCCCAGGAGCCGCTCTAACCACAAACTCTTAGCAGACTCACTCTTCTTGTACTTAAGTCGGCACTGTGTCTTTTATATTCAATTCCGATGCGATTTCTGTGTTTCATTGTCAATGTGAAGGTCCAAGGGATACAGTAAACCTGCACTGGTGCATCGGAATCCAATACTGGTCTCCCAGGAGCCGCCCAAAGCACAAACTCTGAGAAGATTCACTCTTCTTGTACTTAAGTCGGCACTGTGCATTTTATATTCAATTCCGATGCGATTTCTGTGTTTCATTGTCAATGTGACGGTCCAAGGGATAGAGTAAACCTGCACTGGTGCATAGGAATCCAATACTGGTCTCCCAGGAGCTGCCCAAAGCACAAACTCTGAGAAGATTCACTCTTCTTGTACTTAAGTCGGCACTGTGTCTTTTATATTCAATTCCGATGCGATTTCTGCGTTTCATTGTCAATGTGAAGGTCCAAGGGATACAGTAAACCTGCACTGGTGCATCGGAATCCAATACTGGTCTCCCAGGAGCCGCCCAAAGCACAAACTCTTAGCAGACTCACTCTTCTTGTACTTAAGTCGGCACTGTGTCTTTTATAATCAATTCCGATGCGATTTCTGTATTTCATTGTCAATGTGACGGTCCAAGGGATAGAGTAAACCTGCACTGGTGCGTCGGAATCCAATACTGGTCTCCCAGGAGCCGCCCAAAGCACAAACTCTGAGAAGATTCACTCTTCTTGTACTTAAGTCGTCACTGTGCCTTTTATATTCAATTCCGATGCGATTTCTGTGTTTCATTGTCAATGTGAAGGTCCAAGGGATAGAGTAAATCTGCACTGGTGCATCGGAATCTAATAACGGTCTCCCAGGAGCCGCTCAAACCACAAACTCTTAGGAGTCTCACTCTTCTTGTACTTAAGTCGGCACTGTGCCTTTTATATTCAATTCCGATGCGATTTCTGTGTTTCATCGTCAATGTGAAGGTCCAAGGGATAGGGTAAACCTGCACTGGTGCATCGGAATCTAATACTGGTCTCCCAGGAGCCGCTCAAACCACATACTCTTAGGAGACTCACTCTTCTTGTACTTAAGTCGGCATTGTGCAATTGATATTCAATTCCGATGCGATTTCTGTGTTTCATCGTCAATGTGAAGGTCCAAGGGATACAGTAAACCTGCACTGGTGCATCGGAATCCAATACTGGTCTCCCAGGAGCCGCCCAAAGCACAAACTCTTAGGAGACTCACTCTTCTTGTACTTAAGTCGGCACTGTGTTTTTTATATTCAATTCCGATGCGATTTCTGTGTTTCATCGTCAATGTGAGGGTCCAAGGGATACAGTAAACCTGCACTGGTGCGTCGGAATCCAATACTGGTCTCCCAGGAGCCGCCCAAAGCATAAACTCTGAGAAGATTCACTCTTCTTGTACTTAAGTCGGCACTGTGCCTTTTATATTCAATTCCGATGCGATTTCTGTGTTTCGTTGTCAATGTGAAGGTCCAAGGGATACAGTTAACCTGCACTGGTGCATCGGAATCCAATACTGGTCTCCCAGGAGCCGCCCAAAGCACAAACTCTTAGGAGACTCACTCTTCTTGTACTTAAGTCGGCACTGTGTCTTTCATATTCAATTCCGATGCGATTTCTGTATTTCATTGTCAATGTGACGGTCCAAGGGATAGAGTAAACCTGCACTGGTGCGTCGGAATCCAATACTGGTCTCCCAGGAGCCGCCCAAAGCACAAACTCTTAGGAGACTCACTCTTCTTGTACTTAAGTCGGCACTGTGTTTTTTATATTCAATTCCGATGCGATTTCTGTGTTTCATCGTCAATGTGAAGGTCCAAGGGATAGAGTAAACCTGCACTGGTGCATCGGAATCTAATACTGGTCTCCCAGGAGCCGCTCAAACCACAAACTCTTAGGAGACTCACTCTTCTTGTACTTAAGTCGGCATTGTGCATTTGATATTCAATTCCGATGCGATTTCTGTGTTTCATCGTCAATGTGAAGGTCCAAGGGATACAGTAAACCTGCACTGGTGCATCGGAATCCAATACTGGTCTCCCAGGAGCCGCCCAAAGCACAAACTCTTAGGAGACTCACTCTTCTTGTACTTAAGTCGGCACTGTGTTTTTTATATTCAATTCCGATGCGATTTCTGTGTTTCATCGTCAATGTGACGGTCCAAGGGATACAGTAAACCTGCACTGGTGCGTCGGAATCCAATACTGGTCTCCCAGGAGCCGCCCAAAGCACAAACTCTGAGAAGATTCACTCTTCTTGTACTTAAGTCGGCACTGTGCCTTTCATATTCAATTCCGATGCGATTTCTGTGTTTCATTGTCAATGTGACGGTCCAAGGGATAGAGTAAACCTGCACTGGTGCATAGGAATCCAATACTGGTCTCCCAGGAGCTGCCCAAAGCACAAACTCTGAGAAGATTCACTCTTCTTGTACTTAAGTCGGCACTGTGTCTTTTATATTCAATTCCGATGCGATTCCTGTGTTTCATTGTCAATGTGAAGGTCCAAGGGATACAGTAAACCTGCACTGGTGCATCGGAATCCAATACTGGTCTCCCAGGAGCCGCCCAAAGCACAAACTCTTAGGAGACTCACTCTTCTTGTACTTAAGTCGGCACTGTGTCTTTTATATTCAATTCCGATGCGATTTCTGTGTTTCATTGTCAATGTGACGATCCAAGGGATAGAGTAAACCTGCACTGGTGCGTCGGAAACCAATACTGGTCTCCCAGGAGCCGCCCAAAGCACAAACTCTGAGAAGATTCACTCTTCTTGTACTTAAGTCGGCACTGTGCCTTTTATATTCAATTCCGATGCGATTTCTGTGTTTCATCGTCAATGTGAAGGTCCAAGGGATAGAGTAAACGTGCACTGGTGCATCGGAATCTAATACTGGTCTCCCAGGAGCCGCTCAAACCACAAACTCTTAGGAGACTCACTCTTCTTGTACTTAAGTCGGCATTGTGCATTTGATATTCAATTCCGATGCGATTTCTGTGTTTCATCGTCAATGTGAAGGTCCAAGGGATACAGTAAACCTGCACTGGTGCATCGGAATCCAATACTGGTCTCCCAGGAGCCGCCCAAAGCACAAACTCTTAGGAGACTCACTCTTCTTGTACTTAAGTCGGCACTGTGTTTTTTATATTCAATTCCGATGCGATTTCTGTGTTTCATCGTCAATGTGACGCTCCAAGGGGTACAGTAAACCTGCACTGGTGCATCGGAATCCAATACTGGTCTCCCACGAGCCGCCCAAAGCACAAATTCTGAGAAGATTCACTCTTCTTGTACTTAAGTCGGCACTGTGTCTTTTATATTCAATTCCGATGCGATTTCTGTGATTCATCGTCAATGTGAAGGTCCATGGGATACAGTAAACCTGCACTGGTGCATCGGAATCCAATACTGGTCTCCCAGGAGCCGCTCAAACCGCAAACTCTTAGGAGACTCACTCTTCTTGTACTTAAGTCGGCACTGTGTCGTTTATATTCAATTCCGATGCGATTTCTGTGTTTCATTGTCAATGTGAAGGTCCAAGGGATACAGTAAACCTGCACTGGTGCATCGGAATCCAATACTGGTCTCCCAGGAGCCGCCGAAAGCACAAACTCTGAGAAGATTCACTCTTCTTGTACTTAAGTCGACACTGTGCCTTTTATATTCAATTCCGATGCGATTTCTGTGTTTCATTGTCAATGTGAAGGTCCAAGGTATACAGTAAACCTGCACTGGTGCATCGGAATCCAATACTGGTCTCTCAGGAGCCGCCCAAAGCACAAACTCTGAGAAGATTCACTCTTCATGTAACTAAGTCGGCACTGTGTCTTTTATATTCAATTCCGATGCGATTTCTGTGTTTCATTGTCAATGTGAAGGTCCAAGGGATACAGTAAACCTGCACTGGTGCATCAGAATCCAGTACTGGTCTCTCAGGAGCCGCCCAAAGCACAAACTCTGAGAAGATTCACTCTTCATGTACTTAAGTCGGCACTGTGTCTTTTATATTCAATTCCGATGCGATTTCTGTGTTTCATTGTCAATGTGAAGGTCCAAGGGATACAGTAAACCTGCACTGGTGCATCGGAATCCAATACTGGTCTCCCAGGAGCCGCCCAAAGCACAAACTCTGAGAAGATTCACTCTTCTTGTACTTAAGTCGGCACTGTGTCATTTATATTCAATTCCGATGCGATTTCTGTGTTTCATTGTCAATGTGAAGGTCCAAGGGGTACAGTAAACCTGCACTGGTGCATCGGAATCCAATACTGGTCTCCCAGGAGCCGCCCGAAGCACAAACTCTGAGAAGATTCACTCTTCTTGTACTTAAGTCGGCACTGTGTCTTTTATATTCAATTCTGATACGATTTCTGTGTTTCATTGTCAATGTGAAGGTCCAAGTGATACAGTAAACCTGCACTGGTGCATCGGAATCCAATACTGGTCTCCCAGGAGCCGCCTAAACACAAACTCTGAGAAGATTCACTCTTCTTGTACTTAAGTCGGCACTGTGTCTTTTATATTCAATTCCGATGCGATTTCTGTGTTTCATTGTCAATGTGATGGTCCAAGGGATACAGTAAACCTGCACTGGTGCATCGGAATCCAATACTGATCTCCCAGGAGCCGCCCAAAGCACAAACTCTGCGAAGATTCACTCTTCTTGTACTTAAGTCGGCACTGTGTCTTTTATATTCAATTCCGATGCGATATCTGTGTTTCATTGTCAATGTGAAGGTCCAAGGGATACAGTAAACCTGAACCGGTGCATCGGAATCCAATACTGGTCTCCCAGGAGCCGCCCAAAGCACAAACTCTGAGAAGATTCACTCTTCTTGTACTTAAGTCGGCACTGTGCCTTTTATATTCAATTCCGATGCGATTTCTGTATTTCATTGTCAATGTGAAGGTCCAAGGTATACAGTAAACCTGCACTGGTGCATCGGAATCCAATACTGGTCTCTCAGGAGCCGCCCAAAGCACAAACTCTGAGAAGATTCACTCTTCATGTTCTTAAGTGGGCACTGTGTCTTTTATATTCAATTCCGATGCGATTTCTGTGTTTCATTGTCAATGTGAAGGTCCAAGGGATACAGTAAACCTGCCCTGGTGCATCGGAATCCAATACTGGTCTCTCAGGAGCCGCCCAAAGCACAAACTCTGAGAAGATTCACTCTTCATGTACTTAAGTCGGCACTGTGTCTTTTATATTCAATTCCGATGCGATTTCTGTGTTTCATTGTCAATGTGAAGGTCCAAGGGATACAGTAAACCTGCACTGGTGCATCGGAATCCAATACTGGTCTCTCAGGAGCCGCCCAAAGCACAAACTCTGAGAAGATTCACTCTTCTTGTACTTAAGTCGGCACTGTGCCTTTTATATTCAATTCCGATGCGATTTCTGTGTTTCATTGTCAATGTGAATGTCCAAGGGATACAGTAAACCTGCACTGGTGCATCGGAATCCAATACTGGTCTCTCAGGAGCCGCCCAAAGCACAAACTTTGAGAAGATTCACTCTTCATGTACTTAAGTCGGCACTGTGTCTTTTATATTCAATTCCGATGCGATTTCTGTGTTTCATTGTCAATGTGAAGGTCCAAGGGATACAGTAAACCTGCACTGGTGCATCGGAATCCAATACTGGTCTCCCAGGAGCCGCCCAAAGCACAAACTCTGAGAAGATTCACTCTTCTTGTACTTAAGTCGGCACTGTGTCTTTTATATTCAATTCCGATTCGATTTCTGTGTTTCATTGTCAATGTGAAGGTCCAAGGTGTACAGTAAACCTGCACTGGTGCATCGGAATCCAATACTGGTCTCCCAGGAGCCGCCCAAAGCACAAACTCTGAGAAGATTCACTCTTCTTGTACTTAAGTCGGCACTGTGTCTTTTATATTCAATTCCGATGCGATTTCTGTGTTTCATTGTCAATGTGAAGGTCCAAGGGATACAGTAAACCTGCACTGGTGCATCGGAATCCAATACTGGTCTCCCAGGAGCCGCCCAAAGCACAAACTCTGCGAAGATTCACTCTTCTTGTACTTAAGTCGGCACTGTGTCTATTATATTCAATTCCGATGCGATTTCTGTGTTTCATTGTCAATGTGAAGGTCCAAGGGATACAGTAAACCTGAACCGGTGCATCGGTATCCAATACTTGTCTCCCAGGAGCCGCCCAAAGCACAAACTCTGAGAAGATTCACTCTTCTTGCACTTAAGTCGGCACTGTGTCTTTTATATTCAATTCCGATGCGAATTCTGCGTTTCATTGTCAATGTGAAGGTCCAAGGGATACAGTAAACCTGCACTGGTGCATCGGAATCCAATACTGGTCTCCCAGGAGCCGCCCAAAGCACAAACTCTGAGAAGTTTCACTCTTCTTGTACTTAAGTCGGCACTGTGCCTTTTATATTCAATTCCGATGCGATTCCTGTGTTTCATCGTCAATGTGAAGGTCCAAGGGATACAGTAAACCTGCACTGGTGCATCGGAATCCAATACTGGTCTCCCAGGAGCCGCTCAAACCACAAACTCTTAGGAGACTCACTCTTCTTGTACTTAAGTCGGCACTGTGTCTTTTATATTCAATTCCGATGCGATTTCTGTGTTTCATCGTCAATGTGATGGTCCAAGGGATAGAGTAAACCTGCACTGGTGCATCGGAATCTAATACTGGTCTCCCAGGAGCCGCTCAAACCACAAACTCTTAGGAGATTCACTCTTCTTGTACTTAAGTCGGCATTGTGCATTTGATATTCAATTCCGATGCGATTTCTGTGTTTCATCGTCAATGTGAAGGTCCAAGGGATACAGTAAACCTGCAGTGGTGCATTGGAATCCAATACTGGTCTCCCAGGAGCCGCCCAAAGCACAAACTCTTAGGAGACTCACTCTTCTTGTACTTAAGTCGGCACTGTGTTTTTTATATTCAATTCCGATGCGATTTCTGTGTTTCATCGTCAATGTGACGGTCCACGGGCTACAGTAAACCTGCACTGGTGCATCGGAATCCAATACTGGTCTCCCAGGAGCCGCCCAAAGCACAAACTCTGAGAAGATTCACTCTTCTTGTACTTAAGTCGGCACTGTGCCTTTTATATTCAATTCCGATGCGATTTCTGTGTTTCATCGTCAATGTGAAGGTCCAAAGGATAGAGTAAACCTGCACTGGTGCATCGGAATCTAATACTGGTCTCCCAGGAGCCGCTCAAACCACAAACTCTTAGGAGACTCACTCTTCTTGTACTTAAGTCGGCATTGTGCATTTGATATTCAATTCCGATGCGATTTCTGTGTTTCATCGTCAATGTGAAGGTCCAAGGGATACAGTAAACCTGCACTGGTGCATCGGAATCCAATCCTGGTCTCCCAGGAGCCGCCCAAAGCACAAACTCTTAGGAGACTCACTCTTCTTGTACTTAAGTCGGCACTGTGTTTTTTATATTCAATTCCGATGCGATTTCTGTGTTTCATCGTCAATGTGACGGTCCAAGGGATACAGTAAACCTGCACTGGTGCATCGGAATCCAATACCGGTCTCCCAGGAGCCTCCCAAAGCACAAACTCCGAGAAGATTCACTCTTCTTGTACTTAAGTCGGCACTGTGCCTTTTATATTCAATTCCGATGCGATTTCTGTGTTTCATCGTCAATGTGAAGGTCCAAGGGATACAGTAAACCTGCACTGGTGCATCGGAATCCAATACTGGTCTCCCAGGAGCCGCCCAAAAACAAACTCTGAGAAGATTCACTCTTCTTGTACTTAAGTCGGCACTGTGTCTTTTATATTCAATTCCCATGCGATTTCTGTGTTTCATTGTCAATGTGAAGGTCCAAGGGATACCGTAAACCTGCACTGGTGTATCGGAATCCAATACTGGTCTCCCAGGAGCCGCCCAAAGCACAAACTCTGCGAAGATTCACTCTTCTTGTACTTAAGTCGGCACTGTGTCTTTTATATTCAATTCCGATGCGATTTCTGTGTTTCATTGTCAATGTGAAGGTCCAAGGGATACAGTAAACCTGAACCGGTGCATCGGAATCCAATACTGGTCTCCCAGGAGCCGCCCAAAGCACAAACTCTGAGAAGATTCACTCTTCTTGTACTTAAGTCGGCACTGTGTCTTTTATATTCAATTCCGAAGCGAATTCTGTGTTTCATTGTCAATGTGAAGGTCCAATGGATACAGTAAACCTGCACTGGTGCATCGGAATCCAATAATGGTCTCCCAGGAGCCGTCCAAAGCACAAACTCTGAGAAGATTCACTCTTCTTGTACTTAAGTCGGCACTGTGTCTTTTATATTCAATTCCGATGCGATTTCTGTGTTTCATCGTCAATGTGATGGTCCAAGGGATAGAGTAAACCTGCACTGGTGCATCGGAATCTAATACTGGTCTCCCAGGAGCCGCTCAAACCACAAACTCTTAGGAGATTCACTCTTCTTGTACTTAAGTCGGCATTGTGCATTTGATAATCAATTCCGATGCGATATCTGTGTTTCATCGTCAATGTGAAGGTCCAAGGGATACAGTAAACCTGCACTGGTGCATCGGAATCCAATACTGGTCTCCCAGGAGCCGCCCAAAGCACAAACTCTTAGGAGACGCACTCTTCTTGTACTTAAGTCGGCACTGTGTTTTTTATATTCAATTCCGATGCGATTTCTGTGTTTCATCGTCAATGTGACGGTCCAAGGGATACAGTAAACCTGCACTGGTGCATCGGAATCCAATACTGGTCTCCCAGGAGCCGCCCAAAGCACAAACTCTGAGAAGATTCACTCTTCTTGTACTTACGTCGGCACTGTGCCTTTTATATTCAATTCCGATGCGATTTCTGTGTTTCATCGTCAATGTGAAGGTCCAAAGGATAGAGTAAACCTGCACTGGTGCATCGGAATCTAATACTGGTCTCCCAGGAGCCGCTCAAACCACAAACTCTTAGGAGACTCACTCTTCTTGTACTTAAGTCGGCATTGTGCATTTGATATTCAATTCCGATGCGATTTCTGTGTTTCATCGTCAATGTGAAGGTCCAAGGGATACAGTAAACCTGCACTGGTGCATCGGAATCCAATAATGGTCTCCCAGGAGCCGCCCAAAGCACAAACTCTTAGGAGACTCACTCTTCTTGTACTTAAGTCCGCACTGTGTTTTTTATATTCAATTCCGATGCGATTTCTGTGTTTCATCGTCAATGTGACGGTCCAAGGGATACAGTAAACCTGCACTGGTGCATCGGAATCCAATACCGGTCTCCCAGGAGCCGCCCAAAGCACAAACTCTGAGAAGATTCACTCTTCTTGTACTTAAGTCGGCACTGTGCCTTTTATATTCAATTCCGATGCGATTTCTGTGTTTCATTGTCAATGTGAAGGTCCATGGGATACAGTAAACCTGCACTGGTGCATCGGAATCCAATACTGGTCTCCCAGGAGCCGCCAAAAGCACAAATTCTGAGAAGATTCACTCTTCTTGTACTTAAGTCGGCACTGTGTCTTTTATATTCAATTCCGATGCGATTTCTGTGATTCATCGTCAATCTGAAGGTCCAAGGGATACAGTAAACCTGCACTGGTGCATCGGAATCCAATACTGGTCTCCCAGGAGCCGCTCAAACCACAAACTCCTAGGAGACTCACTCTTCTTGTACTTAAGTCGGCACTGTGTCTTTTATATTCAATTCCGATGCGATTTCTGTGTTTCATCGTCAATGTGAAGGTCCAAGGGATACAGTAAACCTGCACTGGTGCATCGGAATCCAATACTGGTCTCCCTGGAGCCGCCCAAAGCACAAATTCTGAGAAGATTCACTCTTCTTGTACTTAAGTCGGCACTGTGTCTTTTATATTCAATTCCGATGCGATTTCTGTGATTCATCGTCAATGTGAAGGTCCAAGGGATACAGTAAACCTGCACTGGTGCATCGGAATCCAATACTGGTCTCCCAGGAGCCGCCCAAAGCACAAACTCTGAGAAGATTCACTCTTCTTGTACTTAAGTCGGCACTGTGCTTTTATATTCAATTCCAATGCGATTTCTGTGTTTCATCGTCAATGTGAAGGTCCAAAGGCTAGAGTAAACCTGCACTGGTGCATCGGAATCTAATACTGGTCTCCCAGGAGCCGCTCAAACCACAAACTCTTGGGAGACTCACTCTTCTTGTACTTAAGTCGGCATTGTGCATTTGATATTCAATTCCGATGCGATTTCTGTGTTTCATCGTCAATGTGAAGGTCCAAGGGATACAGTAAACCTGCACTGGTGCATCGGAATCCAATACTGGTCTCCCAGGAGCCGCCCAAAGTACAAACTCTTAGGAGACTCACTCTTCTTGTACTTAAGTCGGCACTGTGTTTTTTATATTCAATTCCGATGCGATTTCTGTGTTTCATCGTCAATGTGACGGTCCAAGGGATACAGTAAACCTGCACTGGTGCATCGGAATCCAATACCGGTCTCCCAGGAGCCGCCCAAAGCACAAACTCTGAGAAGATTCACTCTTCTTGTACTTAAGTCGGCACTGTGCCTTTTATATTCAATTCCGATGCGATTTCTGTGTTTCATTGTCAATGTGAAGGTCCATGGGATACAGTAAATATGCACTGGTGCATCGGAATCCAATACTGGTCTCCCAGGAGCCGCCCAAAGCACAAATTCTGAGAAGATTCACTCTTCTTGTACTTAAGTCGGCACTGTATCTTTTATATTCAATTCCGATGCGATTTCTGTGATTCATCGTCAATGTGAAGGTCCAAGGGATACAGTAAACCTGCACTGGTGCATCGGAATCCAATACTGGTCTCCCAGGAGCCGCTCAAACCACAAACTCTTAGGAGACTCACTCTTCTTGTACTTAAGTCGGCACTGTGTCTTTTATATTCAATTCCGATGCGATTTCTGTGTTTCATTGTCAATGTGAAGGTCCAAGGGATACAGTAAACCTGCACTGGTGCATCGGAATCCAATACTGGTCTCCCAGGAGCCGCCGAAAGCACAAACTCTGAGAAGATTCACTCTTCTTGTACTTAAGTCGGCACTGTGCCTTTTATATTCAATTCCGATGCGATTTCTGTGTTTCATTGTCAATGTGAAGGTCCAAGGTATACAGTAAACCTGCACTGGTGCATCGGAATCCAATACTGGTCTCTCAGGAGCCGCCCAAAGCACAAACTCTGAGAAGATTCACTCTTCATGTACTTAAGTCGGCACTGTGTATTTTATATTCAATTCCGATGCGATTTCTGTGTTTCATTGTCAATGTGAAGGTGCAAGGGATACAGTAAACCTGCACTGGTGCATCGGAATCCAATACTGGTCTCTCCGGAGCCGCCCAAAGCACAAACTCTGAGAAGATTCACTCTTCATGTACATAAGTCGGCACTGTGTCTTTTATATTCAATTCCGATGCGATTTCTGTGTTTCATTGTCAATGTGAAGGTCCAAGGGATACAGTAAACCTGCACTGGTGCATCGGAATCCAATACTGGTCTCTCAGGAGCCGCCCAAAGCACAAACTCTGAGAAGATTCACTCTTCTTGTACTTAAGTCGGCACTGTGCCTTTTATATTCAATTCCGATGCGATTTATGTGTTTCATTGTCAATGTGAAGGTCCAAGGGATACAGTAAACCTGCACTGGTGCATCGGAATCTAATACTGGTCTCTCAGGAGCCGCCCAAAGCACATACTCTGAGAAGATTCACTCTTCATGTACTTAAGTCGGCACTGTGTCTTTATATTCAATTCCGATGCGATTTCTGTGTTTCATTGTCAATGTGAAGGTCCAAGGGATACAGTAAACCTGCACTGGTGAATCGGAATCCAATACAGGTTTCCCAGGAGCCGCCCAAAGCACAAACTCTGAGAAGATTCACTCTTCTTGTACTTAAGTCGGCACTGTGTCTTTTATATTCAATTCCGATGCGATTTCTGTGTTTCATTGTCAATGTGAAGGTCCAAGGGGTACAGTAAACCTGCACTGGTGCATCGGAATCCAATACTGGTCTCCCAGGAGCCGCCCAAAGCACAAACTCTGAGAAGATTCACTCTTCTTGTACTTAAGTCGGCACTGTGCCTTTTATATTCAATTCCGATGCGATTTCTGTGTTTCATCGTCAATGTGAAGGTCTAAGGGATACAGTAAACCTGCACTGGTGCATCGGAATCCAATACTGGTCTCCCAGGAGCCGCTCAAACCACAAACTCTTAGGAGACTCACTCTTCTTGTACTTAAGTCGGCACTGTGTCTTTTATATTGAATTCCGATGCGATTTCTGTGTTTCATCGTCAATGTGATGGTCCAAGGGATAGAGTAAACCTGCACTGGTGCATCGGAATCTAATACTGGTCTCCCAGGAGCCGCTCAAACCACAAACTCTTAGGAGACGCACTCTTCTTGTACTTAAGTCGGCACTGTGTTTTTTATATTCAATTCCGATGCGATTTCTGTGTTTCATCGTCAATGTGACGGTCCAAGGGATACAGTAAACCTGCACTGGTGCATCGGAATCCAATACTGGTCTCCCAGGAGCCGCCCAAAGCACAAACTCTGAGAAGATTCACTCTTCTTGTACTTAAGTCGGCACTGTGCCTTTTATATTCAATTCCGATGCGATTTCTGTGTTTCATCGTCAATGTGAAGGTCCAAAGGATAGAGTAAACATCGGAATCTAATACTGGTCTCCCAGGAGCCGCTCAAACCAGAACTCTTAGGAGACTCACTCTTCTTGTACTTAAGTCGGCATTGTGCATTTGATATTCAATTCCGATGCGATTTCTGTGTTTCATCGTCAATGTGAAGGTCCAAAGGATAGAGTAAACATCGGAATCTAATACTGGTCTCCCAGGAGCCGCTCAAACCAGAACTCTTAGGAGACGCACTCTTCTTGTACTTAAGTCGGCACTGTGTTTTTTATATTCAATTCCGATGCGATTTCTGTGTTTCATCGTCAATGTGACGGTCCAAGGGATACAGTAAACCTGCACTGGTGCATCGGAATCCAATACCGGTCTCCAAGGAGCCGCCCAAAGCACAAACTCTGAGAAGATTCACTCTTCTTGTACTTAAGTCGGCACTGTGCCTTTTGTATTCAATTCCGATGCGATTTCTGTGTTTCATTGTCAATGTGAAGGTCCATGGGATACAGTAAACCTGCACTGGTGCATCGGAATCCAATACTGGTCTCCCAGGAGCCGCCCAAAGCACAAATACTGAGAAGATTCACTCTTCTTGTACTTAAGTCGGCACTGTGTCTTTTATATTCAATTCCGATGCGATTTCTGTGATTCATCGTCAATGTGAAGGTCCAAGGGATACAGTAAACCTGTACTGGTGCATCGGAATCCAATACTGGTCTCCCAGGAGCCGCTCAAATCACAAACTCTTAGGAAACTCACTCTTCTTGTACTTAAGTCGGCACTGTGTTTTTTATATTCAATTCCGATGCGATTTCTCTGTTTCATCGTCAATGTGAAGGTCCAAGGGATACAGTAAACCTGCACTGGTGCATCGGAATCCAATACTGGTCTCCCTGGAGCCGCCCAAAGCACAAATTCTGAGAAGATTCACTCTTCTTGTACTTAAGTCGGCACTGTGTCTTTTATATTCAATTCCGATGCGATTTCTGTGATTCATCGTCAATGTGAAGGTCCAAGGGATACAGTAAACCTGCACTGGTGCATCGGAATCCAATACTGGTCTCCCAGGAGCCGCCCAAAGCACAAACTCTAAGAAGATTCACTCTTCTTGTACTTAAGTCGGCACTGTGCCTTTTATATTCAATTCCGATGCGATTTCTGTGTTTCATCGTCAATGTGAAGGTCCAAAGGATAGAGTAAACCTGCACTGGTGCATCGGAATCTAATACTGGTCTCCCAGGAGCCGCTCAAACCACAAACTCTTAGGAGACTCACTCTTCTTGTACTTAAGTCGGCATTGTGCATTTGATATTCAATTCCGATGCGATTTCTGTGTTTCATCGTCAATGTGAAGGTCCAAGGGATACAGTAAACCTGCACTGGTGCATCGGAATCCAATACTGGTCTCCCAGGAGCCGCCCAAAGTACAAACTCTTAGGAGACTCACTCTTCTTGTACTTAAGTCGGCACTGTGTTTTTTATATTCAATTCCGATGCGATTTCTGTGTTTCATCGTCAATGTGACGGTCCAAGGGATACAGTAAACCTGCACTGGTGCATCGGAATCCAATACCGGTCTCCCAGGAGCCGCCCAAAGCACAAACTCTGAGAAGATTCACTCTTCTTGTACTTAAGTCGGCACTGTGCCTTTTATATTCAATTCCGATGCGATTTCTGTGTTTCATTGTCAATGTGAAGGTCCATGGGATACAGTAAATATGCACTGGTGCATCGGAATCCAATACTGGTCTCCCAGGAGCCGCCCAAAGCACAATTTCTGAGAAGATTCACTCTTCTTGTACTTAAGTCGGCACTGTATCTTTTATATTCAATTCCGATGCGATTTCTGTGATTCATCGTCAATGTGAAGGTCCAAGGGATACAGTAAACCTGCACTGGTGCATCGGAATCCAATACTGGTCTCCCAGGAGCCGCTCAAACCACAAACTCTTAGGAGACTCACTCTTCTTGTACTTAAGTCGGCACTGTGTCTTTTATATTCAATTCCGATGCGATTTCTGTGTTTCATTGTCAATGTGAAGGTCCAAGGGATACAGTAAACCTGCACTGGTGCATCTGAATCCAATACTGGTCTCCCAGGAGCCGCCGAAAGCACAAACTCTGAGAAGATTCACTCTTCTTGTACTTAAGTCGGCACTGTGCCTTTTATATTCAATTCCGATGCGATTTCTGTGTTTCATTGTCAATGTGAAGGTCCAAGGTATACAGTAAACCTGCACTGGTGCATCGGAATCCAATACTGGTCTCTCAGGAGCCGCCCAAAGCACAAACTCTGAGAAGATTCACTCTTCATGTACTTAAGTCGGCACTGTGTCTTTTATATTCAATTCCGATGCGATTTCTGTGTTTCATTGTCAATGTGAAGGTGCAAGGGATACAGTAAACCTGCACTGGTGCATCGGAATCCAATACTGGTCTCTCAGGAGCCGCCCAAAGCACAAACTCTGAGAAGATTCACTCTTCATGTACATAAGTCGGCACTGTGTCTTTTATATTCAATTCCGATGCGATTTCTGTGTTTCATTGTCAATGTGAAGGTCCAAGGGATACAGTAAACCTGCACTGGTGAATCGGAATCCAATACTGGTCTCTCAGGAGCCGCCCAAAGCACATACTCTTAGAAGATTCACTCTTCATGTACTTAAGTCGGCACTGTGTCTTTATATTCAATTCCGATGCGATTTCTGTGTTTCATTGTCAATGTGAAGGTCCAAGGGATACAGTAAACCTGCACTGGTGAATCGGAATCCAATACTGGTTTCCCAGGAGCCGCCCAAAGCACAAACTCTGAGAAGATTCACTCTTCTTGTACTTAAGTCGGCACTGTGTCTTTTATATTCAATTCCGATGCGATTTCTGTGTTTCATTGTCAATGTGAAGGTCCAAGGGATACAGTAAACCTGCACTGGTGCATCAGAATCCAATACTGGTCTCCCAGGAGCCGCTCAAAGCACAAACTCTTAGGAGACTCACTCTTCTTGTACTTAAGTCGGCACTGTGTCTTTTATATTCAATTCCGATGCGATTTCTGTGTTTCATTGTCAATGTGAAGGTCCAAGGGATACAGTAAACCTGCACTGGTGCATCGGAATCCAATACTGGTCTCCCAGGAGCCGCTCAAAGCACAAACTCTTAGGAGACTCACTCTTCTTGTACTTAAGTCGGCACTGTGCCTTTTATATTCAATTCCGATGCGATTTCTGTGTTTCATTGTCAATGTGAAGGTCCAAGGGATACAGTAAACCTGCACTGGTGCATCGGAATCCAATACTGGCCTCCCAGGAGCCGCTCAAAGCACAAACTCTTAGGAGACTCACTCTTCTTGTACTTAAGTCGGCACTGTGTCTTTTATATTCAATTCCGATGCGATTTCTGTGTTTCATTGTCAATGTGAAGGTCCAAGGGATACAGTAAACCTGCACTGGTGCATCGGAATCCAATACTGGTCTCCCAGGAGCCGCTCAAAGCACAAACTCTTAGGAGACTCACTCTTCTTGTACTTAAGTCGGCACTGTGTCTTTTATATTCAATTCCGATGCGATTTCTGTGTTTCATTGTCAATGTGAAGGTCCAAGGGATACAGTAAACCTGCACTGGTGCATCGGAATCCAATACTGGTCTCCCAGGAGCCGCTCAAACCACAAACTCTTAGGAGACTCACTCTTCTTGTACTTAAGTCGGCACTGTGTCTTTTATATTCAATTCCGATGCGATTTCTGTGTTTCATTGTCAATGAGAAGGTCCAAGGGATACAGTAAACCTGCACTGGTGCATCGGAATCCAATACTGGTCTCCCAGAAGCCGCTCAAACCACAAACTCTTAGGAGACTCACTCTTCTTGTACTTAAGTCGGCACTGTGTCTTTTATATTCAATTCCGATGCGATTTCTGTATTTCATTGTCAATGTGAAGGTCCAAGGGATACAGTAAACCTGCACTGGTGCATCGGAATCCAATACTGGTCTCCCAGGAGCCGCTCAAAGCACAAACTCATAGGAGACTCACTCTTCTTGTACTTAAGTCGGCACTGTGTCTTTTATATTCAATTCCGATGCGATTTCTGTGTTTCATTGTCAATGTGAAGGTCCAAGGGATACAGTAAACCTGCACTGGTGCATCGGAATCCAATACTGGTCTCCCAGGAGCCGCTCAAAGCACAAACTCTTAGGAGACTCACTCTTCTTGTACTTAAGTCGGCACTGTGTCTTTTATATTCAATTCCGATGCGATTTCTGTGTTTCATTGTCAATGTGAAGGTCCAAGGGATACAGTAAACCTGCACTGGTGCATCGGAATCCAATACTGGTCTCCCAGGAGCCGCTCAAAGCACAAACTCTTAGGAGACTCACTCTTCTTGTACTTAAGTCGGCACTGTGTCTTTTATATTCAATTCCGATGCGATTTCTGTGTTTCATTGTCAATGTGAAGGTCCAAGGGATACAGTAAACCTGCACTGGTGCATCGGAATCCAATACTGGTCTCCCAGGAGCCGCTCAAAGCACAAACTCTTAGGAGACTCACTCTTCTTGTACTTAAGTCGGCACTGTGACTTTTATATTCAATTCCGATGCGATTTCTGTGTTTCATTGTCAATGTGAAGGTCGAAGGGATACAGTAAACCTGCACTGGTGCATCGGAATCCAATACTGGTCTCCCAGGAGCCGCTCAAACCACAAACTCTTAGGAGACTCACTCTTCTTGTACTGAAGTCGGCATTGTGCCTTTTCTATTCAATTCCGATGCGATTTCTGTGTTTCATTGTCAATGTGAAGGTCCAAGGGATACAGTAAACCTGCACTGGTGCATCGGAATGCAATACTGGTCTCCCAGGAGCCGCTCAAAGCACAAACTCTTAGGAGACTCACTCTTCTTGTACTTAAGTCGGCACTGTGTCTTTTATATTCAATTCCGATGCGATTTCTGTGTTTCATTGTCAATGTGAAGGTCCAAGGGATACAGTAAACCTGCTCTGGTGCATCGGAATCCAATACTGGTCTCCCAGGAGCCGCTCAAAGCACAAACTCTTAGGAGACTCACTCTTCTTGTACTTAAGTCGGCACTGTGTCTTTTATATTCAATTCCGCTGCGATTTCTGTGTTTCATTCTCAATGTGAAGGTCCAAGGGATACAGTAAACCTGCACTGGTGCATCGGAATCCAATACTGGTCTCCCAGGAGCCGCTCAAACCACAAACTCTTAGGAGACTCACTCTTCTTGTACTTAAGTCGGCACTGTGTCTTTTATATTCAATTCCAATGCGATTTCTGTGTTTCATTGTCAATGTGAAGGTCCAAGGGATACAGTAAACCTGCACTGGTGCATCGGAATCCAATACTGGTCTCCCAAGAGCCGCTCAAGGCACAAACTCTTAGGAGACTCACTCTTCTTGTACTTAAGTCGGCACTGTGCCTTTTATATTCAATTCCGATGCGATTTCTGTGTTTCATCGTCAATGTGAAGGTCCAAGGGATACAGTAAACCTGCACTGGTGCATCGGAATCCAATACTGGTCTCCCAGGATCCGCTCAAAGCACAAATTCTTAGGAGACCCACTCTTCTTGTACTTAAGTCGGCACTGTGCCTTTTATATTCAATTCCGATGCGATTTCTGTGTTTCATCGTCAATGTGAAGGTCCAAGGGATACAGTAAACCTGCACTGGTGCATCGGAATCCAATACTGGTCTCCCAGGAGCCGCTCAAAGCACAAACTCTTAGGAGACTCACTCTTCTTGTACTTAAGTTGGCACTGTGTCTTTTATATTCAATTCCGATGCGATTTCTGTGTTTCATTGTCAATGTGAATGTCCAAGGGATACAGTAAACCTGCACTGGTGCATCGGAATCCAATACTGGTCTCCCAGGAGCCGCTCAAAGCACAAACTCTTAGGAGACTCACTCTTCTTGTACTTAAGTCGGCACTGTGTCTTTTATATTCAATTCCGATGCGATTTCTGTGTTTCATTGTCAATGTGAAGGTCCAAGGGATACAGTAAACCTGCACTGGTGCATCGGAATCCAATACTGGTCTCCCAGGAGCCGCTCAAAGCACAAACTCTTAGGAGACTCACTCTTCTTGTACTTAAGTCGGCACTGTGCCTTTTATGTTCAATTCCGATGCGATTTCTGTGTTTCATCGTCAATGTGAAGGTCCAAGGGATACAGTAAACCTGCACTGGTGCATCGGAATCCAATACTGGTCTCCCAGGATCCGCTCAAAGCACAAACTCTTAGGAGACTCACTCTTCTTGTACTTAAGTCGGCACTGTGCCTTTTATATTCAATTCCGATGCGATTTCTGTGTTTCATCGTCAATGTGAAGGTCCAAGGGATACAGTAAACCTGCACTGGTGCATCGGAATCCAATACTGGTCTCCCAGGAGCCGCTCAAAGCACAAACTCTTAGGAGACTCACTCTTCTTGTACTTAAGTCGGCACTGGGTCTTTTATATTCAATTCCGATGCGATTTCTGTGTTTCATTGTCAATGTGAAGGTCCAAGGGATACAGTAAACCTGCACTGGTGCATCGGAATCCAATACTGGTCTCCCAGGAGCCGCTCAAAGCACAAACTCTTAGGAGACTCACTCTTCTTGTACTTAAGTCGGCACTGTGTCTTTTATATTCAATTCCGATGCGATTTCTGTGTTTCATTGTCAATGTGAAGGTCCAAGGGATACAGTAAACCTGCACTGGTGCATCGGAATCCAATACTGGTCTCCCAGGAGCCGCTCAAAGCACAAACTCTTAGGAGACTCACTCTTCTTGTACTTAAGTCGGCACTGTGTCTTTTATATTCAATTCCGATGCGATTTCTGTGTTTCATTGTCAATGTGAAGGTCCAAGGGATACAGTAAACCTGCACTGGTGCATCGGAATCCAATACTGGTCTCCCAGGAGCCGCTCAAAGCACAAACTCTTAGGAGACTCACTCTTCTTGTACTTAAGTCGGCACTGTGACTTTTATATTCAATTCCGATGCGATTTCTGTGTTTCATTGTCAATGTGAAGGTCGAAGGGATACAGTAAACCTGCTCTGGTGCATCGGAATCCAATACTGGTCTCCCAGGAGCCGCTCAAAGCACAAACTCTTAGGAGACTCACTCTTCTTGTACTTAAGTCGGCACTGTGTCTTTTATATTCAATTCCGCTGCGATTTCTGTGTTTCATTCTCAATGTGAAGGTCCAAGGGATACAGTAAACCTGCACTGGTGCATCGGAATCCAATACTGGTCTCCCAGGAGCCGCTCAAACCACAAACTCTTAGGAGACTCACTCTTCTTGTACTTAAGTCGGCACTGTGTCTTTTATATTCAATTCCGATGCGATTTCTGTGTTTCATTCTCAATGTGAAGGTCCAAGGGATACAGTAAACCTGCACTGGTGCATCGGAATCCAATACTGGTCTCCCAGGAGCCGCTCAAAGCACAAACTCTTAGGAGACTCACTCTTCTTGTACTTAAGTCGGCACTGTGTCTTTTATATTCAATTCCGATGCGATTTCTGTGTTTCATTGTCAATGTGAAGGTCCAAGGGATACAGTAAACCTGCACTGGTGCATCGGAATCCAATACTGGTCTCCCAGGAGCCGCTCAAAGCACAAACTCTTAGGAGACTCACTCTTCTTGTACTTAAGTCGGCACTGTGTCTTTTATATTCAATTCCGATGCGATTTCTGTGTTTCATTGTCAATGTGAAGGTCCAAGGGATACAGTAAACCTGCACTGGTGCATCGGAATCCAATACTGGTCTCCCAGGAGCCGCTCAAAGCACAAACTCTTAGGAGACTCACTCTTCTTGTACTTAAGTCGGCACTATGTCTTTTATATTCAATTCCGATGCGATTTCTGTGTTTCATTGTCAATGTGAAGGTCCAAGGGATACAGTAAACCTGCACTGGTGCATCGGAATCCAATACTGGTCTCCCAGGAGCCGCTCAAAGCACAAACTCTTAGGAGACTCACTCTTCTTGTACTTAAGTCGGCACTGTGTCTTTTATATTCAATTCCGATGCGATTTCTGTGTTTCATTGTCAATGTGAAGGTCCAAGGGATACAGTAAACCTGCACTGGTGCATCGGAATCCAATACTGGTCTCCCAGGAGCCGCTCAAAGCACAAACTCTTAGGAGACTCACTCTTCTTGTACTTAAGACGGCACTGTGACTTTTATATTCAATTCCGATGCGATTTCTGTGTTTCATTGTCAATGTGAAGGTCGAAGGGATACAGTAAACCTGCACTGGTGCATCGGAATCCAATACTGGTCTCCCAGGAGCCGCTCAAACCACAAACTCTTAGGAGACTCACTCTTCTTGTACTGAAGTCGGCACTGTGTCTTTTATATTCAATTCCGCTGCGATTTCTGTGTTTCATTCTCAATGTGAAGGTCCAAGGGATACAGTAAACCTGCACTGGTGCATCGGAATCCAATACTGGTCTCCCAGGAGCCGCTCAAACCACAAACTCTTAGGAGACTCACTCTTCTTGTACTTAAGTCGGCACTGTGTCTTTTATATTCAATTCCAATGCGATTTCTGTGTTTCATTGTCAATGTGAAGGTCCAAGGGATACAGTAAACCTGCACTGGTGCATCGGAATCCAATACTGGTCTCCCAGGAGCCGCTCAAAGCACAAACTCTTAGGAGACTCACTCTTCTTGTACTTAAGTCGGCACTGTGCCTTTTATATTCAATTCCGATGCGATTTCTGTGTTTCATCGTCAATGTGAAGGTCCAAGGGATACAGTAAACCTGCACTGGTGCATCGGAATCCAATACTGGTCTCCCAGGATCCGCTCAAAGCACAAACTCTTAGGAGACCCACTCTTCTTGTACTTAAGTCGGCACTGTGTCTTTTATATTCAATTCCAATGCGATTTCTGTGTTTAATTGTCAATGTGAAGGTCCAAGGGATACAGTAAACCTGCACTGGTGCATCGGAATCCAATACTGGTCTCCCAGGAGCCGCTCAAAGCACAAACTCTTAGGAGACTCACTCTTCTTGTACTTAAGTCGGCACTGTGTCTTTTATATTCAACTCCGATGCGATTTCTGTGTTTCATTGTCAATGTGAAGGTCCAAGGGATAAAGTAAACCTGCACTGGTGCATCGGAATCCAATACTGGTCTCCCAGGAGCCGCTCAAAGCACAAACTCTTAGGAAACTCACTCTTCTTGTACTTAAGTCGGCACTGTGTCTTTTATATTCAATTCCGATGCGATTTCTGTGTTTCATTGTCAATGTGAAGGTCGAAGGGATACAGTAAACCTGCACTGGTGCATCGGAATCCAATACTGGTCTCCCAGGAGCCGCTCAAAGCACAAACTCTTAGGAGACTCACTCTTCTTGTACTTAAGTCGGCACTGTGTCTTTTATATTCAATTCCGATGCGATTTCTGTGTTTCATTGTCAATGTGAAGGTCCAAGGGATACAGTAAACCTGCACTGGTGCATCGGAATCCAATACTGGTCTCCAAGGAGCCGCTCAAAGCACAAACTCTTAGGAGACTCACTCTTCTTGTACTTAAGTCGGCACTGTGTCTTTTATATTCAATTCCGATGCGATTTCTGTGTTTCATTGTCAATGTGAAGGTCCAAGGGATACAGTAAACCTGCACTGGTGCATCGGAATCCAATACTGGTCTCCCAGGAGCCGCTCAAAGCACAAACTCTTAGGAGACTCACTCTTCTTGTACTTAAGTCGGCACTGTGTCTTTTATATTCAATTCCGATGCGATTTCTGTGTTTCATTGTCAATGTGAAGGTCCAAGGGATACAGTAAACCTGCACTGGTGCATCGGAATCCAATACTGGTCTCCCAGGAGCCGCTCAAAGCACAAACTCTTAGGAGACTCACTCTTCTTGTACTTAAGACGGCACTGTGACTTTTATATTCAATTCCGATGCGATTTCTGTGTTTCATTGTCAATGTGAAGGTCGAAGGGATACAGTAAACCTGCACTGGTGCATCGGAATCCAATACTGGTCTCCCAGGAGAAGCTCAAACCACAAACTCTTAGGAGACTCACTCTTCTTGTACTGAAGTCGGCACTGTGTCTTTTATATTCAATTCCGCTGCGATTTCTGTGTTTCATTCTCAATGTGAAGGTCCAAGGGATACAGTAAACCTGCACTGGTGCATCGGAATCCAATACTGGTCTCCCAGGAGCCGCTCAAACCACAAACTCTTAGGAGACTCACTCTTCTTGTACTTAAGTCATCACTGTGTCTTTTATATTCAATTCCAATGCGATTTTTGTGTTTCATTGTCAATGTGAAGGTCCAAGGGATACAGTAAACCTGCACTGGTGCATCGGAATCCAATACTGGTCTCCCAGGAGCCGCTCAAAGCACAAACTCTTAGGAGACTCACTCTTCTTGTACTTAAGTCGGCACTGTGCCTTTTATATTCAATTCCGATGCGATTTCTGTGTTTCATCGTCAATGTGAAGGTCCAAGGGATACAGTAAACCTGCACTGGTGCATCGGAATCCAATACTGGTCTCCCAGGATCCGCTCAAAGCACAAACTCTTAGGAGACCCACTCTTCTTGTACTTAAGTCGGCACTGTGTCTTTTATATTCAATTCCAATGCGATTTCTGTGTTTAATTGTCAATGTGAAGGTCCAAGGGATACAGTAAACCTGCACTGGTGCATCGGAATCCAATACTGGTCTCCCAGGAGCCGCTCAAAGCACAAACTCTTAGGAGACTCACTCTTCTTGTACTTAAGTCGGCACTGTGTCTTTTATATTCAATTCCGATGCGATTTCTGTGTTTCATTGTCAATGTGAAGGTCCAAGGGATAAAGTAAACCTGCACTGGTGCATCGGAATCCAATACTGGTCTCCCAGGAGCCGCTCAAAGCACAAACTCTTAGGAAACTCACTCTTCTTGTACTTAAGTCGGCACTGTGTCTTTTATATTCAATTCCGATGCGATTTCTGTGTTTCATTGTCAATGTGAAGGTCGAAGGGATACAGTAAACCTGCACTGGTGCATCGGAATCCAATACTGGTCTCCCAGGAGCCGCTCAAAGCACAAACTCTTAGGAGACTCACTCTTCTTGTACTTAAGTCGGCACTGTGTCTTTTATATTCAATTCCGATGCGATTTCTGTGTTTCATTGTCAATGTGAAGGTCCAAGGGATACAGTAAACCTGCACTGGTGCATCGGAATCCAATACTGGTCTCCCAGGAGCCGCTCAAAGCACAAACTCTTAGGAGACTCACTCTTCTTGTACTTAAGTCGGCACTGTGTCTTTTATATTCAATTCCGATGCGATTTCTGTGTTTCATTGTCAATGTGAAGGTCCAAGGGATACAGTAAACCTGCACTGGTGCATCGGAATCCAATACTGGTCTCCCAGGAGCCGCTCAAAGCACAAACTCTTAGGAGACTCACTCTTCTTGTACATAAGTCGGCACTGTGTCTTTTATATTCAATTCCGATGCGATTTCTGTGTTTCATTGTCAATGTGAAGGTCCAAGGGATACAGTAAACCTGCACTGGTGCATCGGAATCCAATACTGGTCTCCCAGGAGCCGCTCAAGGCACAAACTCTTAGGAGACTCACCCTTCTTGTACTTAAGTCGGCACTGTGACTTTTATATTCAATTCCGATGCGATTTCTGTGTTTCATTGTCAATGTGAAGGTCGAAGGGATACAGTAAACCTGCACTGGTGCATCGGAATCCAATACTGGTCTCCCAGGAGCCGCTCAAACCACAAACTCTTAGGAGACTCACTCTTCTTGTACTGAAGTCGGCATTGTGCCTTTTCTATTCAATTCCGATGCGATTTCTGTGTTTCATTGTCAATGTGAAGGTCCAAGGGATACAGTAAACCTGCACTGGTGCATCGGAATGCAATACTGGTCTCCCAGGAGCCGCACAAAGCACAAACTGTTAGGAGACTCACTCTTCTTGTACTTAAGTCGGCACTGTGTCTTTTATATTCAATTCCGATGCGATTTCTGTGTTTCATTGTCAATGTGAAGGTCCAAGGGATACAGTAAACCTGCTCTGGTGCATCGGAATCCAATACTGGTCTCCCAGGAGCCGCTCAAAGCACAAACTCTTAGGAGACTCACTCTTCTTGTACTTAAGTCGGCACTGTGTCTTTTATATTCAATTCCGCTGCGATTTCTGTGTTTCATTCTCAATGTGAAGGTCGAAGGGATACAGTAAACCTGCACTGGTGCATCGGAATCCAATACTGGTCTCCCAGGAGCCGCTCAAACCACAAACTCTTAGGAGACTCACTCTTCTTGTACTGAAGTCGGCATTGTGCCTTTTCTATTCAATTCCGATGCGATTTCTGTGTTTCATTGTCAATGTGAAGGTCCAAGGGATACAGTAAACCTGCACTGGTGCATCGGAATGCAATACTGGTCTCCCAGGAGCCGCACAAAGCACAAACTGTTAGGAGACTCACTCTTCTTGTACTTAAGTCGGCACTGTGTCTTTTATATTCAATTCCGATGCGATTTCTGTGTTTCATTGTCAATGTGAAGGTCCAAGGGATACAGTAAACCTGCTCTGGTGCATCGGAATCCAATACTGGTCTCCCAGGAGCCGCTGAAAGCACAAACTCTTAGGAGACTCACTCTTCTTGTACTTAAGTCGGCACTGTGTCTTTTATATTCAATTCCGCTGCGATTTCTGTGTTTCATTCTCAATGTGAAGGTCCAAGGGATACAGTAAACCTGCACTGGTGCATCGGAATCCAATACTGGTCTCCCAGGATCCGCTCAAAGCACAAACTCTTAGGAGACTCACTCTTCTTGTACTTAAGTCGGCACTGTGTCTTTTATATTCAATTCCGATGCGATTTCTGTGTTTCATTGTCAATGTGAAGGTCCAAGGGATACAGTAAACCTGCACTGGTGCATCGGAATCCAATACTGGTCTCCCAGGAGCCGCTCAAAGCACAAACTCTTAGGAGACTCACTCTTCTTGTACTTAAGTCGGCACTGCGCCTTTTATATTCAATTCCGATGCGATTTCTGTGTTTCATCGTCAATGTGATGGTCCAAGGGATACAGTAAACCTGCACTGGTGGATCGGAATCCAATACTGGTCTCCCTGGAGCCGCTCAAACCACAAACTCTTAGGAGACTCACTCTTCTTGTACTTAAGTCGGCACTGTGTCTTTTATATTCAATTCCGATGCGAATTCTGTGTTTCATCGTCAATGTGAAGGTCGAAGGGATACAGTAAACCTGCACTGGTGTATCGGAATCCAATACTGGTCTCCCAGGAGCCGCTCAAAGCTCAAACTCTTAGGAGACTCACTCTTCTTGTACTTAAGTCTGCAGTGTGTCTTTTATATTCAATTCCGATGCGATTTCTGTGTTTCATCGTCAATGTGAAGGTCCAAGGGATACAGTAAACCTGCACTATTGCATCGGAATCCAATACTGGTCTCCCAGGAGCCGCTCAAACCACAAACTCTTAGGAGACTCACTCTTCTTGTACTTAAGTCGGCACTGTGCCTTTTATATTCAATTCCGATGCGATCTCTGTGTTTCATCGTCAATTTGAAGGTCCAAGGGATACAGTAAACCTGCATTGGTGCATCGGAATCCAATACTGGTGTCCTAGGAGCCGCTCAAACCACAAACTCTTAGGAGACTCACTCTTCTTGTAGTTAAGTCGGCACTGTGCCTTTTATATTCAATTCCGATGCGATTTCTGTGTTTCATTGTCAATGTGAAGGTCCAAGGGATACAGTAAACCTGCACTGGTGCATCGGAATCCAATACTGGTCTCCCAGGAGCCGCTCAAAGCACAAACTCTTAGGAGACTCACTCTTCTTGTACTTAAGTCGGCACTGTGCCTTTTATATTCAATTCCGATGCGATTTCTGTGTTTCATCGTCAATGTGAAGGTCGAAGGGATACAGTAAACCTGCACTGGTGCATCGGAATCCAATACTGGTCTCCCAGAAGCCGCTCAAACCACAAACTCTTAGGAGACTCACTCTTCTTGTACTTAAGTCGTCACTGTGTCTTTTATATTCAATTCCGATGCGATTTCTGTGTTTCATTGTCAATGTGAAGGTCCAAGGGATACAGTAAACCTGCACTGGTGCATCGGAATCCAATACTGGTCTCCCAGGAGCCGCTCAAACCACAAACTCTTAGGAGACTCACTCTTCTTGTACTTAAGTCGGCACTGTGTTTTTTATATTCAATTCCGATGCGATTTCTGTGTTTCATTGTCAATGTGAATGTCCAAGGGATACAGTAAACCTGCACTGGTGCATCGGAATCCAATACTGGTCTCCCAGGAGCCGCTCAAATCACAAACTCTTAGGAGACTCACTCTTCTTGTACTTAAGTCGGCACTGTGCCTTTTATATTCAATTCCGATGCGATTTCTGTGTTTCATCGTCAATGTGAAGGTCCAAGGGATACAGTAAACCTGCACTGGTGCATCGGAATCCAATACTGGTCTCCCAGGAGCCGCTCAAAGCACAAACTCATAGGAGACTCACTCTTCTTGTACTTAAGACGGCACTGTGCCTTTTATATTCAATTCCGATGCGATTTCTGTGTTTCATTGTCAATGTGAAGGTCCATGGGATACAGTAAACCTGCACTGGTGCATCGGAATCCAATACTGGTCTCCCAGGAGCCGCTCAAAGCACAAACTCTTAGGAGACTCACTCTTCTTGTACTGAAGTCGGCACTGTGCCTTTTATATTCAATTCCGATGCGATTTCTGTGTTTCATTGTCAATGTGAAGGTCCAAGGGATACAGTAAACCTGCACTGGTGCATCGGAATCCAATACTGGTCTCCCAGGAGCCGCTCAAAGCACAAACTCTTAGGAGACTCACTCTTCTTGTACTTAAGTCGGCACTGTGTCTTTTATATTCAATTCCGATGCGATTTCTGTGTTTCATTGTCAATGTGAAGGTCCAAGGGATACAGTAAACCTGCACTGGTGCATCGGAATCCAATAGGTCTCCCAGGAGCCGCTCAAAGCACAAACTCTTAGGAGACTCACTCTTCTTGTACTTAAGTCGGCACTGTGTCTTTTATATTCAATTCCGATGCGATTTCTGTGTTTCATTGTCAATGTGAAGGTCCAAGGGATACAGTAAACCTGCACTGGTGCATCGGAATCCAATACTGGTCTCCCAGGAGCCGCTCAAAGCACAAACTCTTAGGAGACTCACTCTTCTTGTTCTTAAGTCGGCACTGTGTCTTTTATATTCAATTCCGATGCGATTTCTGTGTTTCATTGTCAATGTGAAGGTCCAAGGGATACAGTAAACCTGCACTGGTGCATCGGAATCCAATACTGGTCTCCCAGGAGCCGCTCAAAGCACAAACTCTTAGAAGACTCACTCTTCTTGTACTTAAGTCGGCACTGTGTCTTTTATATTCAATTCCGATGCGATTTCTGTGTTTCATTGTCAATGTGAAGGTCCAAGGGATACAGTAAACCTGCACTGGTGCATCGGAATCCAATACTGGTCTCCCAGGAGCCGCTCAAAGCACAAACTCTTAGGAGACTCACTCTTCTTGTACTTAAGTCGGCACTGTGACTTTTATATTCAATTCCGATGCGATTTCTGTGTTTCATTGTCAATGTGAGGGTCCAAGGGATGCAGTAAACCTGCACTGGTGCATCGGAATCCAATACTGGTCTCCCAGGAACCGCTCAAACCACAAACTCTTAGGAGACTCACTCTTCTTGTACTTAAGTCGGCACTGTGTCTTTTATATTCAATTCCGATGCGATTTCTGTGTTTCATTGTCAATGTGAAGGTCCAAGGGATACAGTAAACCTGCACTGGTGCATCGGAATACAATACTGGTCTCCCAGGAGCCGCTCAAAGCACAAACTCTTAGGAGACTCACTCTTCTTGTACTTAAGTCGGCACTGTGTCTTTTATATTCAATTCCGATGCGATTTCTGTGTTTCATTGTCAATGTGAAGGTCCAAGGGATACAGTAAACCTGCACTGGTGCATCGGAATCCAATACTGGTCTCCCAGGAGCCGCTCAAACCACAAACTCTTAGGAGACTCACTCTTCTTGTACTTAAGTCGGCACTGTGTCTTTTATATTCAATTCCGATGCGATTTCTGTGTTTCATTGTCAATGTGAAGGTCCAAGGGATACAGTAAACCTGCACTGGTGCATCGGAATCCAATACTGGTCTCCCAGGAGCCGCTCAAAGCACAAACTCTTAGGAGACTCACTCTTCTTGTACTTAAGTCGGCACTGTGTCTTTTATATTCAATTCCGATGCGATTTCTGTGTTTCATTGTCAATGTGAAGGTCCAAGGGATACAGTAAACCTGCACTGGTGCATCGGAATCCAATACTGGTCTCCCAGGAGCCGCTCAAAGCACAAACTCTTAGGAGACTCACTCTTCTTGTACTTAAGTCGGCACTGTGCCTTTTATATTCAATTCCGATGCGATTTCTGTGTTTCATCGTCAATGTGAAGGTCCAAGGGATACAGTAAACCTGCACTGGTGCATCGGAATCCAATACTGGTCTCCCAGGAGCCGCTCAAAGCACAAACTCATAGGAGACTCACTCTTCTTGTACTTAAGACGGCACTGTGCCTTTTATATTCAATTCCGATGCGATTTCTGTGTTTCATTGTCAATGTGAAGGTCCATGGGATACAGTAAACCTGCACTGGTGCATCGGAATCCAATACTGGTCTCCCAGGAGCCGCTCAAAGCACAAACTCTTAGGAGACTCACTCTTCTTGTACTGAAGTCGGCACTGTGCCTTTTATATTCAATTCCGATGCGATTTCTGTGTTTCATTGTCAATGTGAAGGTCCAAGGGATACAGTAAACCTGCACTGGTGCATCGGAATCCAATACTGGTCTCCCAGGAGCCGCTCAAAGCACAAACTCTTAGGAGACTCACTCTTCTTGTACTTAAGTCGGCACTGTGTCTTTTATATTCAATTCCGATGCGATTTCTGTGTTTCATTGTCAATGTGAAGGTCCAAGGGATACAGTAAACCTGCACTGGTGCATCGGAATCCAATAGGTCTCCCAGGAGCCGCTCAAAGCACAAACTCTAAGGAGACTCACTCTTCTTGTACTTAAGTCGGCACTGTGTCTTTTATATTCAATTCCGATGCGATTTCTGTGTTTCATTGTCAATGTGAAGGTCCAAGGGATACAGTAAACCTGCACTGGTGCATCGGAATCCAATACTGGTCTCCCAGGAGCCGCTCAAAGCACAAACTCTTAGGAGACTCACTCTTCTTGTTCTTAAGTCGGCACTGTGTCTTTTATATTCAATTCCGATGCGATTTCTGTGTTTCATTGTCAATGTGAAGGTCCAAGGGATACAGTAAACCTGCACTGGTGCATCGGAATCCAATACTGGTCTCCCAGGAGCCGCTCAAAGCACAAACTCTTAGAAGACTCACTCTTCTTGTACTTAAGTCGGCACTGTGTCTTTTATATTCAATTCCGATGCGATTTCTGTGTTTCATTGTCAATGTGAAGGTCCAAGGGATACAGTAAACCTGCACTGGTGCATCGGAATCCAATACTGGTCTCCCAGGAGCCGCTCAAAGCACAAACTCTTAGGAGACTCACTCTTCTTGTACTTAAGTCGGCACTGTGACTTTTATATTCAATTCCGATGCGATTTCTGTGTTTCATTGTCAATGTGAGGGTCCAAGGGATACAGTAAACCTGCACTGGTGCATCGGAATCCAATACTGGTCTCCCAGGAACCGCTCAAACCACAAACTCTTAGGAGACTCACTCTTCTTGTACTTAAGTCGGCACTGTGTCTTTTATATTCAATTCCGATGCGATTTCTGTGTTTCATTGTCAATGTGAAGGTCCAAGGGATACAGTAAACCTGCACTGGTGCATCGGAATACAATACTGGTCTCCCAGGAGCCGCTCAAAGCACAAACTCTTAGGAGACTCACTCTTCTTGTACTTAAGTCGGCACTGTGTCTTTTATATTCAATTCCGATGCGATTTCTGTGTTTCATTGTCAATGTGAAGGTCCAAGGGATACAGTAAACCTGCACTGGTGCATCGGAATCCAATACTGGTCTCCCAGGAGCCGCTCAAACCACAAACTCTTAGGAGACTCACTCTTCTTGTACTTAAGTCGGCACTGTGTCTTTTATATTCAATTCCGATGCGATTTCTGTGTTTCATTGTCAATGTGAAGGTCCAAGGGATACAGTAAACCTGCACTGGTGCATCGGAATCCAATACTGGTCTCCCAGGAGCCGCTCAAAGCACAAACTCTTAGGAGACTCACTCTTCTTGTACTTAAGTCGGCACTGTGTCTTTTATATTCAATTCCGATGCGATTTCTGTGTTTCATTGTCAATGTGAAGGTCCAAGGGATACAGTAAACCTGCACTGGTGCATCGGAATCCAATACTGGTCTCCCAGGAGCCGCTCAAAGCACAAACTCTTAGGAGACTCACTCTTCTTGTACTTAAGTCGGCACTGTGTCTTTTATATTCAATTCCGATGCGATTTCTGTGTTTCATTGTCAATGTGAAGGTCCAAGGGATACAGTAAACCTGCACTGGTGCATCGGAATCCAATACTGGTCTCCCAGGAGCCGCTCAAAGCACAAACTCTTAGGAGACTCACTCTTCTTGTACTTAAGTCGGCACTGTGTCTTTTATATTCAATTCCGATGCGATTTCTGTGTTTCATTGTCAATGTGAAGGTCCAAGGGATACAGTAAACCTGCACTGGTGCATCGGAATCCAATACTGGTCTCCCAGGAGCCGCTCAAAGCACAAACTCTTAGGAGACTCACTCTTCTTGTACTTAAGTCGGCACTGTGTCTTTTATATTCAATTCCGATGCGATTTCTGTGTTTCATTGTCATTGTGAAGGTCCAAGGGATACAGTAAACCTGCACTGGTGCATCGGAATCCAATACTGGTCTCCCAGGAGCCGCTCAAAGCACAAACTCTTAGGAGACTCACTCTTCTTGTACTTAAGTCGGCACTGTGTCTTTTATATTCAATTCCGATGCGATTTCTGTGTTTCATTGTCAATGTGAAGGTCCAAGGGATACAGTAAACCTGCACTAGTGCATCGGAATCCAATACTGGTCTCCCAGGAGCCGCTCAAAGCACAAACTCTTAGGAGACTCACTCTTCTTGTACTTAAGTCGGCACTGTGACTTTTATATTCAATTCCGATGCGATTTCTGTGTTTCATTGTCAATGTGAAGGTCCAAGGGATACAGTAAACCTGCACTGGTGCATCGGAATCCAATACTGGTCTCCCAGGAGCCGCTCAAACCACAAACTCTTAGGAGACTCACTCTTCTTGTACTTAAGTCGGCACTGTGACTTTTATATTCAATTCCGATGCGATTTCTGTGTTTCATTGTCAATGCGAAGGTCCATGGGATACAGTAAACCTGCACTGGTGCATCGGAATCCAATACTGGTCTCCCAGGAGCCGCTCAAAGCACAAACTCTTAGGAGACTCACTCTTCTTGTTCTTAAGTCGGCACTGTGTCTTTTATATTCAATTCCGATGCGATTTCTGTGTTTCATTGTCAATGTGAAGGTCCAAGGGATACAGTAAACCTGCACTGGTGCATCGGAATCCAATACTGGTCTCCCAGGAGCCGCTCAAAGCACAAACTCTTAGGAGACTCACTCTTCTTGTACTTAAGTCGGCACTGTGTCTTTTATATTCAATTCCGATGCGATTTCTGTGTTTCATTGTCAATGTGAAGGTCCAAGGGATACAGTAAACCTGCACTGGTGCATCGGAATCCAATAGGTCTCCCAGGAGCCGCTCAAAGCACAAACTCTTAGGAGACTCACTCTTCTTGTACTTAAGTCGGCACTGTGTCTTTTATATTCAATTCCGATGCGATTTCTGTGTTTCATTGTCAATGTGAAGGTCCAAGGGAAACAGTAAACCTGCACTGGTGCATCGGAATCCAATACTGGTCTCCCAGGAGCCGCTCAAAGCACAAACTCTTAGGAGACTCACTCTTCTTGTTCTTAAGTCGGCACTGTGTCTTTTATATTCAATTCCGATGCGATTTCTGTGTTTCATTGTCAATGTGAAGGTCCAAGGGATACAGTAAACCTGCACTGGTGCATCGGAATCCAATACTGGTCTCCCAGGAGCCGCTCAAAGCACAAACTCTTAGGAGACTCACTCTTCTTGTACTTAAGTCGGCACTGTGTCTTTTATATTCAATTCCGATGCGATTTCTGTGTTTCATTGTCAATGTGAAGGTCCAAGGGATACAGTAAACCTGCACTGGTGCATCGGAATCCAATACTGGTCTCCCAGGAGCCGCTCAAAGCACAAACTCTTAGGAGACTCACTCTTCTTGTACTCAAGTCGGCACTGTGACTTTTATATTCAATTCCGATGCGATTTCTGTGTTTCATTGTCAATGTGAAGGTCCAAGGGATACAGTAAACCTGCACTGGTGCATCGGAATCCAATACTGGTCTCCCAGGAGCCGCTCAAACCACAAACTCTTAGGAGACTCACTCTTCTTGTACTTAAGTCGGCACTGTGTCTTTTATATTCAATTCCGATGCGATTTCTGTGTTTCATTGTCAATGTGAAGGTCCAAGGGATACAGTAAACCTGCACTGGTGCATCGGAATCCAATACTGGTCTCCCAGGAGCCGCTCAAAGCACAAACTCTTAGGAGACTCACTCTTCTTGTACTTAAGTCGGCACTGTGTCTTTTATATTCAATTCCGATGCGATTTCTGTGTTTCATTGTCAATGTGAAGGTCCAAGGGATACAGTAAACCTGCACTGGTGCATCGGAATCCAATACTGGTCTCCCAGGAGCCGCTCAAAGCACAAACTCTTAGGAGACTCACTCTTCTTGTACTTAAGTCGGCACTGTGTCTTTTATATTCAATTCCGATGCGATTTCTGTGTTTCATTGTCAATGTGAAGGTCCAAGGGATACAGTAAACCTGCACTGGTGCATCGGAATCCAATATTGGTCTCCCAGGAGCCGCTCAAAGCACAAACTCTTAGGAGACTCACTCTTCTTGTACTTAAGTCGGCACTGTGTCTTTTATATTCAATTCCGATGCGATTTCTGTGTTTCATTGTCAATGTGAAGGTCCAAGGGATACAGTAAACCTGCACTGGTTGTCGGAATCCAATACTGGTCTCCCAGGAGCCGCTCAAAGCACAAACTCTTAGGAGACTCACTCTTCTTGTACTTAAGTCGGCACTGTGTCTTTTATATTCAATTCCGATGCGATTTCTGTGTTTCATTGTCAATGTGAAGGTCCAAGGGATACAGTAAACCTGCACTGGTGCATCGGAATCCAATACTGGTCTCCCAGGAGCCGCTCAAAGCACAAACTCTTAGGAGACTCACTCTTCTTGTACTTAAGTCGGCACTGTGTCTTTTATATTCAATTCCGATGCGATTTCTGTGTTTCATTGTCAATGTGAAGGTCCAAGGGATACAGTAAACCTGCACTGGTGCATCGGAATTCAATACTGGTCTCCCAGGAGCCGCCCAAAGCACAAACTCTTAGGAGACTCACTCTTCTTGTACTTAAGTCGGCACTGTGTCTTTTATATTCAATTCCGATGCGATTTCTGTGTTTCATTGTCATTGTGAAGGTCCAAGGGATACAGTAAACCTGCACTGGTGCATCGGAATCCAATACTGGTCTCCCAGGAGCCGCTCAAAGCACAAACTCTTAGGAGACTCACTCTTCTTGTACTTAAGTCGGCACTGTGTCTTTTATATTCAATTCCGATGCGATTTCTGTGTTTCATTGTCAATGTGAAGGTCCAAGGGATACAGTAAACCTGCACTGGTGCATCGGAATCCAATACTGGTCTCCCAGGAGCCGCTCAAAGCACGAACTCTTAGGAGACTCACTCTTCTTGTACTTAAGTCGGCACTGTGTCTATTATATTCAATTCCGATGCGATTTCTGTGTTTCATTGTCAATGTGAAGGTCCAAGGGATACAGTAAACCTGCACTGGTGCATCGGAATCCAATACTGGTCTCCCTGGAGCCGCTCAAACCACAAACTCTTAGGAGACTCACTCTTCTTGTACTTAAGTCGGCACTGTGACTTTTATATTCAATTCCGATGCGATTTCTGTGTTTCATTGTCAATGTGAAGGTCCAAGGGATACAGTAAACCTGCACTGGTGCATCGGAATCCAATACTGGTCTCCCAGGAGCCGCTCAAACCACAAACTCTTAGGAGACTCACTCTTCTTGTACTGAAGTCGGCATTGTGCCTTTTCTACTCAATTCCGATGCGATTTCTGTGTTTCATTGTCAATGTGAAGGTCCAAGGGATACAGTAAACCTGCACTGGTGCATCGGAATGCAATACTGGTCTCCCAGGAGCCGCTCAAAGCACAAACTGTTAGGAGACTCACTCTTCTTGTACTTAAGTCGGCACTGTGTCTTTTATATTCAATTCCGATGCGATTTCTGTGTTTCATTGTCAATGTGAAGGTCCAAGGGATACAGTAAACCTGCTCTGGTGCATCGGAATCCAATACTGGTCTCCCAGGAGCCGCTCAAAGCACAAACTCTTAGGAGTCTCACTCTTCTTGTACTTAAGTCGGCACTGTGTCTTTTATATTCAATTCCGCTGCGATTTCTGTGTTTCATTGTCAATGTGAAGGTCCAAGGGATACAGTAAACCTGCACTGGTGCATCGGAATCCAATACTGGTCTCCCAGGAGCCGCTCAAACCACAAACTCTTAGGAGACTCACTCTTCTTGTACTTAAGTCGGCACTGTGTCTTTTATATTCAATTCCGATGCGATTTCTGTGTTTCATTGTCAATGTGAAGGTCCAAGGGATACAGTAAACCTGCACTGGTGCATCGAATCCAATACTGGTCTCCCAGGAGCCGCTCAAAGCAGAAACTCTTAGGAGACTCACTCTTCTTGTACTTAAGTCGGCACTGTGCCTTTTATATTCAATTCCGATGCGATTTCTGTGTTTCATTGTCAATGTGAAGGTCCAAGGGATACAGTAAACCTGCACTGGTGCATCGGAATCCAATACTGGTCTCCCAGGAGCCGCTCAAAGCACAAACTCTTAGGAGACCCACTCTTCTTGTACTTAAGTCGGCACTGTGTCTTTTATATTCAATTCCAATGCGATTTCTGTGTTTAATTGTCAATGTGAAGGTCCAAGGGATACAGTAAACCTGCACTGGTGCATCGGAATCCAATACTGGTCTCCCAGGAGCCGCTCAAAGCACAAACTCTTAGGAGACTCACTCTTCTTGTACTTAAGTCGGCACTGCGCATTTTATATTCAATTCCGATGCGATTTCTGTGTTTCATCGTCAATGTGAAGGTCCAAGGGATACAGTAAACCTGCACTGGTGGATCGGAATCCAATACTGGTCTCCCAGGAGCCGCTCAAACCACAAACTCTTAGGAGACTCACTCTTCTTGTACTTAAGTCGGCACTGTGTCTTTTATATTCAATTCCGATGCGAATTCTGTGTTTCATCGTCAATGTGAAGGTCGAAGGGATACAGTAAACCTGCACTGGTGTATCGGAATCCAATACTGGTCTCCCAGGAGCCGCTCAAACCACAAACTCTTAGGAGACTCACTCTTCTTGTACTTAAGTCTGCACTGTGTCTTTTACATTCAATTCCGATGCGATTTCTGTGTTTCATTGTCAATGTGAAGGTCCAAGGGATACAGTAAACCTGCACTGGTGCATCGGAATCCAATACTGGTCTCCCAGGAGCCGCTCATACCACAAACTCTAAGGAGACTCACTCTTCTTGTACTTAAGTCGGCACTGTGTCTTTTATATTCAATTCCGATTCGATTTCTGTGTTTCATCGTCAATGTGAAGGTCCAAGGGATACAGTAAACCTGCAGTGGTGCATCGGAATCCAATACTGGTCTCCCAGGATACGCTCAAACCGCAAACTCTTAGGAGACTCACTCTTCTTGTACTTTAGTCGGCATTGTGCCTTTTATATACAATTCCGATGCGATTTCTGTGTTTCATCGTCAATTTGAAGGTCCAAGGGATACAGTAAACCTGCACTGGTGCATCGGAATCCAATACTGGTCTCCCAGGAGCCGCTCAAACCACAAACTCTTAGGAGACTCACTCTTCTTGTACTTAAGTCGGCACTGTGCCTTTTATATTCAATTCCGATGCGATTTCTGTGTTTCATTGTCAATGTGAAGGTCCAAGGGATACAGTAAACCTGCACTGGTGCATCGGAATCCAATACTGGTCTCCCAGGAGCCGCTCAAACCACAAACTCTTAGGAGACTCACTCTTCTTGTACTTAAGTCGGCACTGTGTCTTTTATAATCAATTCCGATGCGATTTCCGTGTTTCATTGGCAATGTGAAGGTCCAAGGGATACAGTAAACCTGCACTGGTGCATCGGAATCCAATACTGGTCCCCCAGGAGCCGCTCAATCCACAAACTCTTAGGAGACTCACTCTTCTTGTACTTAAGTCGGCACTGTGTCTTTTATATTCAATTCCGATGCGATTTCTGTGTTTCATTGTCAATGTGAAGGTCCAAGGGATACAGTAAACCTGCACTGGTGCATCGGAATTCAATACTGGTCTCCCAGGAGCCGCTCAAACCACAAACTCTTAGGAGACTCACTCTTCTTGTACTTAAGTCGGCACTGTGACTTTTATATTCAATTCCGATGCGATTTCTGTGTTTCATTGCCAATGTGAAGATCCAAGGGATACAGTAAACCTGCACTGGTGCATCGGAATCCAATACTGGTCTCCCAGGAGCCGCTCAAACCACAAACTCTTAGGAGACTCACTCTTCTTGTACTTAAGTCGGCACTGTGTCTTTTATATTCAATTCCGATGCGATTTCTGTGTTTCATCGTCAATGTGAAGGTCCAAGGGATACAGTAAACCGGCACTGGTGCATCGGAATCCAATACTGGTCTCCCAGGAGCCGCTCAAACCATAAACTCTTAGGAGACTCACTCTTCTTGTACTTAAGTCGGCACTCTGCCTTTTATATTCAATTCCGATGCGATTTCTGTGTTTCATCGTCAATGTGAAGGTCCAAGGGATACAGTAAACCCGCACTGGTGCATCGGAATCCAATACTGGTCTCCCAGGATCCGCTCAAAGCACAAACTCTTAGGAGACCCACTCTTCTTGTACTTAAGTCGGCACTGTGTCTTTTATATTCAATTCCGATGCGATTTCTGTGTTTCATTGTCAATGTGAAGGTCCAAGGGATACAGTAAACCTGCACTGGTGCATCGGAATCCAATACTGGTCTCCCAGGAGCCGCTCAAACCACAAACTCTTAGGAGACTCACTCTTCTTGTACTTAAGTCGGCACTGTGTCTTTTATATTCAATTCCGATGCGATTTCTGTGTTTCATTGTCAATGTGAAGGTCCAAGGGATACAGTAAACCTGCACTGGTGCATCGGAATCCAATACTGGTCTCCCAGGAGCCGCTCAAAGCGCAAACTCTTAGGAGACTCACTCTTCTTGTACTTAAGTCGGCACTGTGTCTTTTATATTCAATTCCGATGCGATTTCTGTGTTTCATTGGCAATGTGAAGGTCCAAGGGATACGGTAAACCTGCACTGGTGCATCGGAATCCAATACTGGTCTCCCAGGAGCCGCTCAAACCACAAACTCTTAGGAGACTCACTCTTCTTGTACTTACGTCGGCACTGTGCCTTTTATATTCAATTCCGATGCGATTTCTGTGTTTCATCGTCAATTTGAAGGTCCAAGGGATACAGTAAACCTGCACTGGTGCATCGGAATCCAATACTGGTCTCCCACGAGCCGCTCAAACCACAAACTCTTAGGAGACTCACTCTTCTTGTACTTAAGTCGGCACTGTGTCTTTTATATTCAATTCCGATGCGATTACTGTGTTTCATTGTCAATGTGAAGGTCCAAGGGATACAGTAAACCTGCACTGGTGCATCGGAATCCAATACTGGTCTCCCAGGAGCCGCTCAAAGCACAAACTGTTAGGAGACTCACTCTTCTTGTACTTAAGTCGGCACTGTGTCTTTTATATTCAATTCCGATGCGATTTCTGTGTTTCATTGTCAATGTGAAGGTCCAAGGGATACAGTAAACCTGCACTGGTGCATCGGAATCCAATACTGGTCTCCCAGGAGCCGCTCAAAGCACAAACTCTTAGGAGACTCACTCTTCTTGTACTTAAGTCGGCACTGTGTCTTTTATATTCAATTCCGCTGCGATTTCTGTGTTTCATCGTCAATGTGAAGGTCCAATGGATACAGTAAACCGGCACTGGTGCATCGGAATCCAATACTGGTCTCCCAGGAGCCGCTCAAACCACAAACTCTTAGGAGACTCACTCTTCTTGTACTTAAGTCGGCACTGTGCCTTTTATATTCAATTCCGATGCGATCTCTGTGTTTCATCGTCAATTTGAAGGTCCAAGGGATACAGTAAACCTGCATTGGTGCATCGGAATCCAATACTGGTGTCCCAGGAGCCGCTCAAACCACAAACTCTTAGGAGACTCACTCTTCTTGTACTTAAGTCGGCACTGTGCCTTTTATATTCAATTCCGATGCGATTTCTGTGTTTCATCGTCAATGTGAAGGTCCAAGGGATACAGTAAACCTGCACTGGTGCATCGGAATCCAATACTGGTCTCCCAGGAGCCGCCCAAAGCACAAACTCTGAGAAGATTCACTCTTCTTGTACTTAAGTCGGCACTGTGTCTTTTATATTCAATTCCGATGCGATTTCTGTGTTTCATCGTCAATGTGAAGGTCCAAGGGATACAGTAAACCGGCACTGGTGCATCGGAATCCAATACTGGTCTCCCAGGAGCCGCTCAAAGCACAAACTCTTAGGAGACTCACTCTTCTTGTACTTAAGTCGGCACTGTGCCTTTTATATTCAATTCCGATGCGATCTCTGTGTTTCATCGTCAATTTGAAGGTCCAAGGGATACAGTAAACCTGCATTGGTGCATCGGAATCCAATACTGTTGTCCCAGGAGCCGCTCAAAGCACAAACTCTTAGGAGACTCACTCTTCTTGTACTTAAGTCGGCACTGTGCCTTTTATATTCAATTCCGATGCGATTTCTGTGTTTCATCGTCAATGTGAAGGTCCAAGGGATACAGTAAACCTGCACTGGTGCATCGGAATCCAATACTGGTCTCCCAGGAGCCGCCCAAAGCACAAACTCTGAGAAGATTCACTCTTCTTGTACTTAAGTCGGCACTGTGCCTTTTATATTCAATTCCGATGCGATTTCTGTGTTTCATCGTCAATGTGAAGGTCGAAGGGATACAGTAAACCTGCACTGGTGCATCGGAATCCAATACTGGTGTCCCAGAAGCCGCTCAAACCACAAACTCTTAGGAGACTCACTCTTCTTGTACTTAAGTCGTCACTGTGTCTTTTATATTCAATTCCGATGCGATTTCAGTGTTTCATTGTCAATGTGAAGGTCCAAGGGATACAGTAAACCTGCACTGGTGCATCGGAATCCAATACTGGTCTCCCAGGAGCCGCTCAAACCACAAACTCTTAGGAGACTCACTCTTCTTGTACTTAAGTCGGCACTGTGTTTTTATATTCAATTCCGATGCGATTTCTGTGTTTCATTGTCAATGTGAATGTCCAAGGGATACAGTAAACCTGCACTCGTGCATCGGAATCCAATACTGGTCTCCCAGGAGCCGCTCAAACCACAAACTCTTAGGAGACTCACTCTTCTTGTACTTAAGTCGGCACTGTGCCTTTTATATTCAATTCCGATGCGATTTCTGTGTTTCATTGTCAATGTGAAGTTCCAAGGGATACAGTAAACCTGCACTGGTGGATCGGAATCCAATACTGGTCTCCCAGGAGCCGCTCAAACCACAAACTCTTAGGAGACTCACTCTTCTTGTACTTAAGTCGGCACTGTGTCTTTTATATTCAATTCCGATGCGATTTCTGTGTTTCATTGTCAATGTGAAGGTCCAAGGGATACAGTAAACCTGCACTGGTGCATCGGAATCCAATACTGGTCTCCCAGGAGCCGCTCAAAGCGCAAACTCTTAGGAGACTCACTCTTCTTGTACTTAAGTCGGCACTGTGCCTTTTATATTCAATTCCGATGCGATTTCTGTGTTTCATTGTCAATGTGAAGGTCCAAGGGATACAGTAAACCTGCACTGGTGCATCGGAATCCAATACTGGTCTCCCAGGAGCCGCTCAAAGCACAAACTCTTACGAGACTCACTCTTCTTGTACTTAAGTCGGCACTGTGTCTTTTATATTCAATTCCGATGCGATTTCTGTGTTTCATCGTCAATGTGAAGCTCGAAGGGATACAGTAAACCTGCACTGGTGCATCGGAATCCAATACTGGTCTCCCAGGAGCCGCTCAAACCACAAACTCTTAGGAGACTCACTCTTCTTGTACTTAAGTCGGCACTGTGCCTTTTATATTCAATTCCGATGCCATTTCTGTGTTTCATTGTCAATGTGAAGGTCCAAGGGATACAGTAAACCTGCACTGGTGCATCGGAATCCAATACTGGTCTCCCAGGAGCCGCTCAAAGCACAAACTCTTAGGAGACTCACTCTTCTTGTACTTAAGTCGGCACTGTTTCTTTAATATTCAATTCCGATGCGATTTCTGTGTTTCATTGTCAATGTGAAAATCCAAGGGATACAGTAAACCTGCACTGGTGCATCGGAATCCAATACTGGTCTCCCAGGAGCCGCTCAAAGCACAAACTCTTAGGAGACTCACTCTTCTTGTACTTAAGTCGGCACTGTGTCTTTTATATTCAATTCCGATGCGATTTCTGTGTTTCATCGTCAATGTGAAGGTCGAAGGGATACAGGAAACCTGCACTGGTGCATCGGAATCCAATACTGGTCTCCCAGGAGCCGCTCAAACCACAAACTCTTAGGAGACTCACACTTCTTGTACTGAAGTCGGCATTGTGCCTTTTCTATTCAATTCCGATGCGATTTCTGTGTTTCATTGTCAATGTGAAGGTCCAAGGGATACAGTAAACCTGCACTGGTGCATCGGAATCCAATACTGGTCTCCCAGGAGCCGCTCAAAGCACAAACTCTTAGGAGACTCACTCTTCTTGTACTTAAGTCGGCACTGTGTCTTTTATATTCAATTCCGATGCGATTTCTGTGTTTCATTGTCAATGTGAAGGTCCAAGGGATACAGTAAACCTGCACTGGTGCATCGGAATCCAATACTGGTCTCCCAGGAGCCGCTCAAAGCACAAACTCTTAGGAGACTCACTCTTCTTGTACTTAAGTCGGCACTGTGTCTTTTATATTCAATTCCGCTGCGATTTCTGTGTTTCATTCTCAATGTGAAGGTCCAAGGGATACAGTAAACCTGCACTGGTGCATCGGAATCCAATACTGGTCTCCCAGGAGCCGCTCAAACCACAAACTCTTAGGAGACTCACTCTTCTTGTACTTAAGTCGGCACTGTGTCTTTCATATTCAATTCCGATGCGATTTCTGTGTTTCATTGTCAATGTGAAGGTCCAAGGGATACAGTAAACTTGCACTGGTGCATCGGAATCCAATACTGGTCTCCCAGGAGCCGCTCAAAGCACAAACTCTTAGGAGACTCACTCTTCTTGTACTTAAGTCGGCTTTGTGCCTTTTATATTCAATTCCGATGCGATTTCTGTGTTTCATCGTCAATGTGAAGGTCCAAGGGATACAGTAAACCTGCACTGGTGCATCGGAATCCAATACTGGTCTCCCAGGATCCGCTCAAACCACAAACTCTTAGGAGACTCACTCTTCTTGTACTTAAGTCGGCACTGTGTCTTTTATATTCAATTCCAATGCGATTTCTGTGTTTAATTGTCAATGTGAAGGTCCAAGGGATACAGTAAACCTGCACTGGTGCATCGGAATCCAATACTGGTCTCCCAGGAGCCGCTCAAAGCACAAACTCTTAGAAGACTCACTCTTCTTGTACTTAAGTCGGCACTGCGCCTTTTATATTCAATTACGATGCGACTTCTGTGTTTCATCGTCAATGTGAAGGTCCAAGGGATACAGTAAACCTGCACTGGTGGATCGGAATCCAATACTGGTCTCCCAGGAGCCGCTCAAACCACAAACTCTTAGGAGACTCACTCTTCTTGTACTTAAGTCGGCACTGTGTCTTTTATATTCAATTCCTATGCGAATTCTGTGTTTCATCGTCAATGTGAAGGTCGAAGGGATACAGTAAACCTGCACTGGTGTATCGGAATCCAATACTGGTCTCCCAGGAGCCGCTCAAACCACAAACTCTTAGGAGACTCACTCTTCTTGTACTTAAGTCTGCACTGTGTCTTTTATATTCAATTCCGATGCGATTTCTGTGTTTCATTGTCAATGTGAAGGTCCAAGGGATGTAGTAAACCTGCACTGGTGCATCGGAATCCAATACTGGTCTCCCAGGATCCGCTCAAAGCACAACCTCTTAGGAGACTCACTCTTCTTGTACCTAAGTCGGCACTGTGACTGTTATATTCAATTCCGATGCGATTTCTGTGTTTCATCGTCAATTTGAAGGTCGAAGGGATACAGTAAACCTGCACTGGTGCATCGGAATCCGATACTGGTCTCCCAGGAGCCGCTAAAAGCACAAACTCTTAGGAGACTCACTCTTCTTGTACTTAAGTCGGCACTGTGTCTTTTATATTCAATTCCGATGCGATTTCTGTGTTTCATTGTCAATGTGAAGGTCCAACGGATACAGTAAACCTGCACTGGTGCATCGGAATCCAATACTGGTCTCCCAGGAGCCGCTCAAACCACAAACTCTTAGGAGACTCACTCTTCTTGTACTTAAGTCGGGACTGTACCTTTTATATTCAATTCCGATGCGATTTCTGTGTTTCATTGTCAATGTGAAGGTCCAAGGGATACAGTAAACCTGCACTGGTGCATCGGAATCCAATACTGGTCTCCTAGGAGCCGCTCAAACCACAAACTCTTAGGAGACTCACTCTTCTTTTACTTAAGTCGGCACTGTGTCTTTTATCTTCAATTCCGATTCGATTTCTGTGTTTCATCGTCAATGTGAAGGTCCAAGGGATACAGTAAACCTGCACTGGTGCATCGGAATCCAATACTGGTCTCCCAGGAGCCGCTCAAACCACAAACTCTTAGGAGACTCACTCTTCTTGTACTTAAGTCGGCATTGTGCCTTTTATATACAATTCCGATGCGATTTCTGTGTTTCATCGTCAATTTGAAGGTCCAAGGGATACAGTAAACCTGCACTGGTGCATCGGAATCCAATACTGTTCTCCCAGGATCCGCTCAAAGCACAAACTCTTAGGAGACTCACTCTTCTTGTACTTAAGTCTGCACTGTGTCTTTTATGTTCAATTCCGATGCGATTTCTGTGTTTCATTGTCAATGTGAAGGTCCAAGGGATATAGTAAACCTGCACTGGTGCATCGGAATCCAATACTGGTCTCCCAGGATCCGATCAAAGCACAACCTCTTAGGAGACTCACTCTTCTTGTACCTAAGTCGGCACTGTGACTGTTATATTCAATTCCGATGCGATTTCTGTGTTTCATCGTCAATTTGAAGGTCCAAGGGATACAGTAAACCTGCACTGGTGCATCGGAATCCGATACTGGTCTCCCAGGAGCCGCTCAAAGCATAAACTCTTAGGAGACTCACTCTTCTTGTACTTAAGTCGGCACTGTGTCTTTTATATTCAATTCCGATGCGATTTCTGTGTTTCATTGTCAATGTGAAGGTCCAAGGGATACAGTAAACCTGCACTGGTGCATCGGAATCCAATACTGGTCTCCCAGGAGCCGCTCAAGCCACAAACTCTTAGGAGACTCACTCTTCTTGTACTTAAGTCGGGACTATACCTTTTATATTCAATTCCGATGCGATTTCTGTGTTTCATCGTCAATTTGAAGGTCCAAGGGATACAGTAAACCTGCACTGGTGCATCGGAATCCAATACTGGTCTCCCAGGAGCCGCTCAAACCACAAACTCTTAGGAGACTCATTCTTCTTGTACTGAAGTCGGCACTGTGCCTTTTATATTCAATTCCGATGCGATTTCTGTGTTTCATTGTCAATGTGAAGGTCCAAGTGATACAGTAAACCTGCACTGGTGCATCGGAATCCAATACTGGTCTTCCAGGAGCCGCTCAAAGCACAAACTCTTAGGAGACTCACTCTTCTTGTACTTAAGTCGGCACTGTGTCTTTTATATTCAATTCCGATGCGATTTCTGTGTTTCATTGTCAATGTGAAGGTCCAAGGGATACAGTAAACCTGCACTGGTGCATCGGAATCCAATACTGGTCTCCCAGGAGCCGCTCAAACCACAAACTCTTAGGAGACTCACTCTTCTTGTACTTAAGTCGGCACTGTGTCTTTTATATTCAATTCCGATTCGATTTCTGTGTTTCATCGTCAATGTGAAGGTCCAAGGGATACAGTAAACCTGCACTGGTGCATCGGAATCCAATACTGGTCTCCCAGGAGCCGCTCAAACCACAAACTCTTAGGAGACTCACTCTTCTTGTACTTAAGTCGGCATTGTGCCTTTTATATTCAATTCCGATGCGATTTCTGTGTTTCATTGTCAATGTGAAGGTCCAAGGGATACAGTAAACCTGCACTGGTGCATCGGAATCCAATACTGGTCTCCCAGGAGCCGCTCAAACCACAAACTCTTAGGAGACTCACTCTTCTTGTACTTAAGTCGGCATTGTGCCTTTTATATTCAATTCCGATGCGATTTCTGTGTTTCATTGTCAATGTGAAGGTCCAAGGGATACACTAAACCTGCACTGGTGCATCGGAATCCAATACTGGTCTCCCAGGAGCCGCTCAAACCACAAACTCTTAGGAGACTCACTCTTCTTGTACTTAAGTCGGCACTGTGCCTTTTATATTCAATTCCGATGCGATTTCTGTGTTTCATTGTCAATGTGAAGGTCCAAGGGATACAGTAAACCTGCACTGGTGCATCGGAATCCAATACTGGTCTCCCAGGAGCCGCTCAAACCACAAACTCTTAGGAGACTCACTCTTCTTGTACTTAAGTCGGCATTGTGCCTTTTATATTCAATTCCGATGCGATTTCTGTGTTTCATTGTCAATGTGAAGGTCCAAGGGATACAGTAAACCTGCACTGGTGCATCGGAATCCAATACTGGTCTCCCAGGAGCCGCTCAAACCACAAACTCTTAGGAGACTCACTCTTCTTGTACTTAAGTCGGCATTGAACCTTTTATATTCAATTCCGATGCGATTTCTGTGTTTCATTGTCAATGTGAAGGTCCAAGGGATACAGTAAACCTGCACTGGTGCATCGGAATCCAATACTGGTCTCCCAGGAGCCGCTCAAACCACAAACTCTTAGGAGACTCACTCTTCTTGTACTTAAGTCGGCACTGTGCCTTTTATATTCAATTCCGATGCGATTTCTGTGTTTCATTGTCAATGTGAAGGTCCAAGGGATACAGTAAACCTGCACTGGTGCATCGGAATCCAATACTGGTCTCCCAGGAGCCGCTCAAACCACAAACTCTTAGGAGACTCACTCTTCTTGTACTTAAGTCGGCACTGTGCCTTTTATATTCAATTCCGATGCGATTTCTGTGTTTCATTGGCAATGTGATGGTCCAAGGGATACGGGAAACCTGCACTGGTGCATCGGAATCTAATACTGGTCTCCCAGGAGCCGCTCAAACCACAAACTCTTAGGAGACTCACTCTTCTTGTACTTAAGTCGGCACTGTGCCTTTTATATTCAATTCCGATGCGATTTCTGTGTTTCATCGTCAATTTGAAGGTCCAAGGGATACAGTAAACCTGCACTGGTGCATCGGAATCCAATACTGGTCTCCCAGGAGCCGCTCAAACCACAAACTCTTAGGAGACTCACTCTTCTTGTACTTAAGTCGGCACTGTGTCTTTTACATTCAATTCCGATGCGATTTCTGTGTTTCATCGTCAATGTGAAGGTCGAAGGGATACAGTAAACCTGCACTGGTGCATCGGAATCCAATACTGGTCTCCCAGGAGCCGCTCAAACCACAAACTCTTAGGAGACTCACTCTTCTTGTACTTAAGTCGGCACTGTGCTTTTGTATTCAATTCCGATGCGATCTCTGTGTTTCATCGTCAATTTGAAGGTCCAAGGGATACAGTAAACCGGCATTGGTGCATCGGAATCCAATACTGGTCTCCCAGGAGCCGCTCAAACCACAAACTCTTAGGAGACTCACTCGACTTGTACTTAAGTCGGCACTGTGCCTTTTATATTCAATTCCGATGCGATTTCTGTGTTTCATTGTCAATGTGAAGGTCCAAGGGATACAGTAAACCTGCACTGGTGCATCGGAATCCAATACTGGTCTCCCAGAAGCCGCTCAAACCACAAACTCTTAGGAGACTCACTCTTCTTGTACTTAAGTCGGCACTGTGTCTTTTATATTCAATTGCAATGCGATTTCTGTGTTTAATTGTCAATGTGAAGGTTCAAGGGATACAGTAAACCTGCACTGGTGCATCGGAATCCAATACTGGTCTCCCAGGAGCCGCTCAAAGCACAAACTCTTAGGAGACTCACTCTTCTTGTACTTAAGTCGGCATTGTGTCTTTTATATTCAATTCCGATTCGATTTCTGTGTTTCATCGTCAATGTGAAGGTCCAAGGGATACAGTAAACCTGCACTGGAGCATCGGAATCCAATACTGGTCTCCCAGGAGCCGCTCAAACCACAAACTCTTAGGAGACTCACTCTTCTTGTACCTAAGTCGGCACTGTGACTGTTATATTCAATTCCGATGCGATTTCTGTGTTTCATCGTCAATTTGAAGGTCCAAGGGAAACAGTAAACCTGCACTGGTGCATCGGAATCCGATACTGGTCTCCCAGGAGCCGCTCAAAGCACAAACTCTTAGGAGACTCACTCTTCTTGTACTTAAGTCGGCACTGTGTCTTTTATATTCAATTCCGATTCGATATCTGTGTTTCATCGTCAATGTGAAGGTCCAAGGGATACAGTAAACCTGCACTGGAGCATCGGAATCCAATACTGGTCTCCCAGGAGCCGCTCAAACCACAAACTCTTAGGAGACTCACTCTTCTTGTACTTAAGTCGGCATTGTGTCTTTTATGTTCAATTCCGATGCGATTTCTGTGTTTCATTGTCAATGTGAAGGTCCAAGGGATATAGTAAACCTGCACTGGTGCATCGGAATCCAATACTGGTCTCCCAGGATCCGCTCAAAGCACAATCTCTTAGGAGACTCACTCTTCTTGTACCTAAGTCGGCACTGTGACTGTTATATTCAATTCCGATGCGATTTCTGTGTTTAATTGTCAATGTGAAGGTTCAAGGGATACAGTAAACCTGCACTGGTGCATCGGAATCCAATACTGGTCTCCCAGGAGCCGCTCAAAGCACAAACTCTTAGGAGACTCACTCTTCTTGTACTTAAGTCTGCACTGCGCCTTTTATATTCAATTCCGATGCGACTTCTGTGTTTCATCGTCAATGTGAAGGTCCAAGGGATACAGTAAACCTGCACTGGTGGATCGGAATCCAATACTGGTCTCCCAGGAGCCGCTCAAACCACAAACTCTTAGGAGACTCACTCTTCTTGTACTTAAGTCGGCACTGTGTCTTTTATATTCAATTCCGATGCGATTTCTGTGTTTCATCGTCAATGTGAAGGTCCAAGGGATACAGTAAACCTGCACTGGTGCATCGGAATCCAATACTGGTCTCCCAGGAGCCGCTCAAAGCACAAACTCTTAGGAAACTCACTCTTCTTGTACTTACGTCGGCACTGTGCCTTTTATATTCAATTCCGATGCGATTTCTGTGTTTCATTGTCAATGTGAAGGTCCAAGGGATACAGTAAACCTGCACTGGTGCATCGGAATCCAATACTGGTCTCCCAGGAGCCGCCCAAAGCACAAACTCTGAGAAGATTCGCTCTTCTTGTACTTAAGTCGGCACTGTGCCTTTTATATTCAATTCCGATGCGATTTCTGTGTTTCATCGTTAATGGGAAGGTCCAAGGGATACAGTAAACCTGCACTGGTGCATCGGAATCCGATACTGGTCTCCCAGGAGCCGCTCAAAGCACAAACTCTTAGGAGACTCACTCTTCTTGTACTTAAGTCGGCACTGTGTCTTTTATATTCAATTCCGATGCGATTTCTGTGTTTCATTGTCAATGTGAAGGTCAAAGGGATACAGTAAACCTGCACTGGTGCATCGGAATCCAATACTGGTCTCCCAGGAGCCGCTCAAACCACAAACTCTTAGGAGACTCACTCTTCTTGTACTTAAGTCGGTACTGTACCTTTTATATTCAATTCCGATGCGATTTCTGTGTTTCATCGTCAATTTGAAGGTCCAAGGAATACAGTAAACCTGCACTGGTGCATCGGAATCCAATACTGGTCTCCCAGGACCCGCTCAAACCACAAACTCTTAGGAGACTCACTCTTCTTGTACTGAAGTCGGCACTGTGCCTTTTATATTCAATTCCGATGCGATTTCTATGTTTCATTGTCAATGTGAAGGTCCAAGGGATACAGTAAACCTGCACTGGTGCATCGGAATCCAATACTGGTCTTCCAGGAGCCTCTCAAAGCACAAACTCTTAGGAGACTCACTCTTCTTGTACTTAAGTCGGCACTGTGTCTTTTATATTCAATTCCTATGCGATTTCTGTGTTTCATTGTCAATGTGAAGGTCCAAGGGATACAGTAAACCTGCACTGGTGCATCGGAATCCAATACTGGTCTCCCAGGAGCCGCTCAAAGCACAAACTCTTAGGAGACTCACTCTTCTTGTACTTATGTCGGCACTGTGTCTTTTATATTCAATTCCGATTCGATTTCTGTGTTTCATCGTCAATGTGAAGGTCCAAGGGATACAGTAAACCTGCACTGGTGCATCGGAATCCAATACTGGTCTCCCAGGAGCCGCTCAAACCACAAACTCTTAGGAGACTCACTCTTCTTGTACTTAAGTCGGCATTGTGCCTTTTATATTCAATTCCGATGCGATTTCTGTGTTTCATTGTTAATGTGAAGGTCCAAGGGATACAGTAAACCTGCACTGGTGCATCGGAATCCAATACTGGTCTCCCAGGAGCCGCTCAAACCACAAACTCTTAGGAGACTCACTCTTCTTGTACTTAAGTCGGCATTGTGCCTTTTATATTCAATTCCGATGCGATTTCTGTGTTTCATTGTCAATGTGAAGGTCCAAGGGATACAGTAAACCTGCACTGGTGCATCGGAATCCAATACTGGTCTCCCAGGAGCCGCTCAAACCACAAACTCTTAGGAGACTCACTCTTGTTGTACTTAAGTCGGCACTGTGCCTTTTATATTCAATTCCGATGCGATTTCTGTGTTTCATTTTCAATGTGAAGGTCCAAGGGATACAGTAAACCTGCACTGGTGCATCGGAATCCAATACTGGTCTCCCAGGAGCCGCTCAAACCACAAACTCTTAGGAGACTCACTCTTCTTGTACTTAAGTCGGCATTGTGCCTTTTATATTCAATTCCGATGCGATTTCTGTGTTTCATTGTCAATGTGAAGGTCCAAGGGATACAGTAAACCTGCACTGGTGCATCGGAATCCAATACTGGTCTCCCAGGAGCCGCTCAAACCACAAACTCTTAGGAGACTCACTCTTCTTGTACTTAAGTCGGCACTGAGCCTTTTATATTCAATTCCGATGCGATTTCTGTGTTTCATTATCAATGTAAAGGTCCAAGGGATACAGTAAACCTGCACTGGTGCATCGGAATCCAATACTGGTCTCCCAGGAGCCGCTCAAACCACAAACTCTTAGGAGACTCACTCTTCTTGTACTTAAGTCGGCATTGTGCCTTTTATATTCAATTCCGATGCGATTTCTGTGTTTCATTGTCAATGTGAAGGTCCAAGGGATACAGTAAACCTGCACTGGTGCATCGGAATCCAATACTGGTCTCCCAGGAGCCGCTCAAACCACAAACTCTTAGGAGACTCACTCTTCTTGTACTTAAGTCGGCACTGCGCCTTTTATATTCAATTCCGATGTGATTTCTGTGTTTCATTGTCAATGTGAAGGACCAAGGGATACAGTAAACCTGCACTGGTGCATCGGAATCCAATACTGGTCTCCCAGGAGCCGCTCAAACCACAAACTCTTAGGAGACTCACTGTTCTTGTACTTAAGTCGGCACTGTGTCTTTTATATTCAATTCCGATTCGATTTCTGTGTTTCATTGTCAATGTGAAGGTCCAAGGGATACAGTAAACCTGCACTGGTGCATCGGAATCCAATACTGGTCTCCCAGGAGCCGCTCAAACCACAAACTCTTAGGAGACTCACTCTTCTTGTACTTAAGTCGGCATTGTGCCTTTTATATTCAATTCCGATGCGATTTCTGTGTTTCATTGTCAATGTGAAGGTCCAAGGGATACAGTAAACCTGCACTGGTGCATCGGAATCCAATACTGGTCTCCCAGGAGCCGCTCAAACCACAAACTCTTAGGAGACTCACTCTTCTTGTACTTAAGTCGGCATTGTGCCTTTTATATTCAATTCCGATGCGATTTCTGTGTTTCATCGTCAATGTGAAGGTCGAAGGGATACAGTAAACCTGCACTGGTGCATCGGAATCCAATACTGGTCTCCCAGGAGCCGCTCAAACCACAAACTCTTAGGAGACTCACTCTTCTTGTACTTAAGTCGGCACTGTGCCTTTTATATTCAATTCCGATGCGATTTCTGTGTTTCATTGTCAATGTGAAGGTCCAAGGGATACAGTAAACCTGCACTGGTGCATCGGAATCCAATACTGGTCTCCCAGGAGCCGCTCAAAGCACAAACTCTTAGGAGACTCACTCTTCTTGTACTTAAGTCGGCACTGTGTCTTTTATATTCAATTCCGATGCGATTTCTGTGTTTCATTGGCAATGTGAAGGTCCAAGGGATACGGTAAACCTGCACTGGTGCATCGGAATCCAATACTGGTCTCCCAGGAGCCGCTCAAACCACAAACTCTTAGGAGACTCACTCTTCTTGTACTTAAGTCGGCACTGTGTCTTTTATATTCAATTCCGATGCGATTTCTGTGTTTCATCGTCAATGTGAAGGTCCAAGGGATACAGTAAACCTGCACTGGTGCATCGGAATCCAATACTGGTCTCCCAGGAGCCGCTCAAACCACAAACTCTTAGGAGACTCACTCATCTTGTACTTAAGTCGGCACTGTGCCTTTTATATTCAATTCCGATGCGATCTCTGTGTTTCATCGTCAATTTGAAGGTCCAAGGGATACAGTAAACCTGCATTGGTGCATCGGAATCCAATACTGGTCTCCCAGGAGCCGCTCAAACCACAAACTCTTAGGAGACTCACTCTTCTTGTACTTAAGACGGCACTGTGCCTTTTATATTCAATTCCGATGCGATTTCTGTGTTTCATTGTCAATGTGAAGGTCCAAGGGATACAGTAAACCTGCACTGGTGCATCGGAATCCAATACTGGTCTCCCAGGAGCCGCTCAAACCACAAACTCTTAGGAGACTCACTCTTCTTGTACTTAAGTCGGCACTGTGCCTTTTATATTCAATTCTGATGCGATTTCTGTGTTCCATCGTCAATGTGAAGGTCAAAGGGATACAGTAAACCTGCACTGGTGCATCGGAATCCAATACTGGTCTCCCAGAAGCCGCTCAAACAACAAACTCTTAGGAGACTCACTCTTCTTGTACTAAAGTCGGCACTGTGTCTTTTATATTCAATTCCGATGCGATTTCTGTGTTTCATTGTCAATGTGAAGGTCCAAGGGATACAGTAAACCTGCACTGGTGCATCGGAATCCAATACTGGTCTCCCAGGAGCCGCTCAAACCACAAACTGTTAGGAGACTCACTCTTCTTGTACTTAAGTCGGCACTGTGTCTTTTATATTCAATTCCGATGCGATTTCTGTGTTTCATTGTCAATGTGAAGGTCCAAGGGATACAGTAAACCTGCACTGGTGCATCGGAATCCAATACTGGTCTCCCAGGAGCCGCTCAAACCACAAACTCTTAGGAGACTCACTCTTCTTGTACTTAGGTCGGCACTGTGTCTTTTATATTCAATTCCGATGCGATTTCTGTGTTTCATTGTCAATGTGAAGGGCCAAGGGATACAGTAAACCTGCACTGGTGCATCGGAATCCAATACTGGTCTCCCAGGAGCCGCTCAAAGCACAAACTCTTAGGAGACTCACTCTTCTTGTACTTAAGTCGGCACTGTGTCTTTTAAAATTAAATCCGGTGCGATTTCTGTGTTTCATTGTCAATGTGAATGTCCAAGGGATACAGTAAACCTGCACTGGTGCATCGGAATCCAATACTGGTCTCCCAGGAGCCGCTCAAAGCACAAACTCTTAGGAGACTCACTCTTCTTGTACTTAAGTCGGCACTGTGCCTTTTATATTCAATTCCGATGCGATTTCTGTGTTTCATTGTCAATGTGAAGGTCCAAGGGATACAGTAAACCTGCACTGGTGCATCGGAATCCAATACTGGTCTCCCAGGAGCCGCTCAAAGCACAAACTCTTAGGAGACTCACTCTTTTTGTACTTAAGTCGGCACTGTGTCTTTTATATTCAATTCCGATGCGATTTCTGTGTTTCCACGTCAATGTGAAGGTCGAAGGGATACAGTAAACCTGCACTGGTGCATCGGAATCCAATACTGGTCTCCCAGGAGCCACTCAAACCACAAACTCTTAGGAGACTCACTCTTCTTGTACTTAAGTCGGCACTGTGCCTTTTATATTCAATTCCGATGCGATTTCTGTGTTTCATTGTCAATGTGAAGGTCCAAGGGATACAGTAAACCTGCACTGGTGCATCGGAATCCAATACTGGTCTCCCAGGAGCCGCTCAAAACACAAACTCTTAGGAGACTCACTCTTCTTGTACTTAAGTCGGCACTGTGTCTTTTATATTCAATTCCGATGCGATTTCTGTATTTCATTGTCAATGTGAAGGTCCAAGGGATACAGTAAACCTGCACTGGTGCATCGGAATCCAATACTGGTCTCCCAGGAGCCGCTCAAAGCACAAACTCTTAGGAGACTCACTCTTCTTGTACTTAAGTCGCCACTGTGTCTTTTATATACAATTCCGATGCGATTTCTGTGTTTCATTGTCAATGTGAAGGTCCAAGGGATACAGTAAACCTGCACTGGTGCATCGGAATCCAATACTGGTCTCCCAGGAGCCGCTCAAAGCACAAACTCTTAGGAGACTCACTCTTCTTGTACTTAAGTCGGCACTGTGTCTTTTATATTCAATTCCGATGCGATTTCTGTGTTTCATCGTCAATGTGAAGGTCGAAGGGATACAGTAAACCTGCACTGGTGGATCGGAATCCAATACTGGTCTCCCAGGAGCCGCTCAAACCACAAACTCTTAGGAGACTCACTCTTCTTGTACTTAAGTCGGCACTGTGTCTTTTATATTCAATTCCGATGCGATTTCTGTGTTTCATTGTCAATGTGAAGGTCCAAGGGATACAGTAAACCTGCACTGGTGCATCGGAATCCAATACTGGTCTCCCAGGAGCCGCTCAAACCACAAACTCTTAGGAGACTCACTCTTCTTGTACTTAAGTCGGCACTGTGCCTTTTATATTCAATTCCGATGCGATTTCTGTGTTTCATTGTCAATGTGAAGGTTCAAGGGATACAGTAAACCTGCACTGGTGCATCGGAATCCAATACTGGTCTCCCAGGAGCCGCTCAAACCACAAACTCTTAGGAGACTCACTCTTCTTGTACTTAAGTCGGAACTGTGCCTTTTATATTCAATTCCGATGCGATTTCTGTGTTTCGTTGTCAATGTGAAGGTCCAAGGGATACAGTAAACCTGCACTGGTGCATCGGAATCCAATACTGGTCTCCCAGGAGCCGCTCAAACCACAAACTCTTAGGAGACTCACTCTTCTTGTACTTAAGTCGGCACTGTGTCTTTTATATTCAATTCCGATGCGATTTCTGTGTTTCATTGTCAATGTGAAGGTCCAAGGGATACAGTAAACCTGCACTGGTGCATCGGAATCCAATACTGGTCTCCCAGGAGCCGCTCAAAGCACAAACTCTTAGGAGACTCACTCTTCTTGTACTTAAGTCGGCACTGTGTCTTTTATATTCAATTCTGATGCGATTTCTGTGTTTCATTGTCAATGTGAAGGTCCAAGGGATACAGTAAACCTGCACTGCTGCATCGGAATCCAATACTGGTCTCCCAGGAGCCGCTCAAAGCACAAACTCTGAGAAGATTCACTCCTCTTGTACTTAAGTCGTCACTGTGCCTTTTATATTCAATTCCGATGCGATTTCTGTGTTTCATTGTCAATGTGAAGGTCCAAGGGATACAGTAAACCTGCACTGGTGCATCGGAATCCAATACTGGTCTCCCAGGAGCCGCGCAAACCACAAACTCTTAGGAGACTCACTCTTCTTTTACTTAAGTCGGCACTGTGTCTTTTATATTCAATTCCGATGCGATTTCTGTGTTTCATTGTCAATGTGAAGGTCCAAGGGATACAGTAAACCTGCACTGGTGCATCGGAATCCAATACTGGTCTCCCAGGAGCCGCTCAAAGCACAAACTCTTAGGAGACTCACTCTTCTTGTACTTAAGTCGGCACAGTGCCTTTTATATTCAATTCCGATGCGATTTCTGTGTTTCATCGTCAATGTGAAGGTCCAAGGGATACAGTAAACCTGCACTGGTGCATCGGAATCCAATACTGGTCTCCCAGGAGCCGCTCAAACCACAAACTCTTAGGAGACTCACTCTTCTTGTACTTAAGTCGGCACTGTGTCTTTTATATTCAATTCCGATGCGATTTCTGTGTTTCATTGGCAATGTGAAGGTCCAAGGGATACGGTAAACCTGCACTGGTGCATCGGAATCCAATACTGGTCTCCCAGGAGCCGCTCAAACCACAAACTCTTAGGAGACTCACTCTTCTTGTACTTAAGTCGGCACTGTGTCTTTTATATTCAATTCCGATGCGATTTCTGTGTTTCATTGTCAATGTGAAGGTCCAAGGGATACAGTAAACCTGCACTGGTGCATCGGAATCCAATACTGGTCTCCCAGGAGCCGCTCAAAACACAAACTCTTAGGAGACTCACTCTTCTTGTACTTAAGTCGGCACTGTGTCTTTTATATTCAATTCCGATGCGATTTCTGTATTTCATTGTCAATGTGAAGGTCCAAGGGATACAGTAAACCTGCACTGGTGCATCGGAATCCAATACTGGTCTCCCAGGAGCCGCTCAAACCACAAACTCTTAGGAGACTCACTCTTCTTGTACTTAAGTCGGCACTGTGTCTTTTATATTCAATTCCGATGCGATTTCTGTGTTTCATTGTCAATGTGAAGGTCCAAGGGATACAGTAAACCTGCACTGGTGCATCGGAATCCAATACTGGTCTCCCAGGAGCCGCTCAAAGCACAAACTCTTAGGAGACTCACTCTTCTTGTACTTAAGTCGGCACTGTGTCTTTTATATTCAATTCTGATGCGATTTCTGTGTTTCATTGTCAATGTGAAGGTCCAAGGGATACAGTAAACCTGCACTGGTGCATCGGAATCCAATACTGGTCTCCCAGGAGCCGCTCAAAGCACAAACTCTGAGAAGATTCACTCATCTTGTACTTAAGTCGTCACTGTGCCTTTTATATTCAATTCCGATGCGATTTCTGTGTTTCATTGTCAATGTGAAGGTCCAAGGGATACAGTAAACCTGCACTGTTGCATCGGAATCCAATACTGGTCTCCCAGGAGCCGCTCAAACCACAAACTCTTAGGAGACTCACTCTTCTTGTACTTAAGTCGGCACTGTGTCTTTTATATTCAATTCCGATGCGATTTCTGTGTTTCATTGTCAATGTGAAGGTCCAAGGGATACAGTAAACCTGCACTGGTGCATCGGAATCCAATACTGGTCTCCCAGGAGCCGCTCAAACCACAAACTCTTAGGAGACTCACTCTTCTTGTACTTAAGTCGGCACAGTGCCTTTTATATTCAATTCCGATGCGATTTCTGTGTTTCATCGTCAATGTGAAGGTCCAAGGGATACAGTAAACCTGCACTGGTGCATCGGAATCCAATACTGGTCTCCCAGGAGCCGCTCAAAGCACAAACTCTTAGGAGACTCACTCTTCTTGTACTTAAGTCGGCACTGTGTCTTTTATATTCAATTCCGATGCGATTTCTGTGTTTCATTGTCAATGTGAAGGTCCAAGGGATACAGTAAACCTGCACTGGTGCATCGGAATCCAATACTGGTCTCCCAGGAGCCGCTCAAACCACAAACTCTTAGGAGACTCACTCTTCTTGTACTTAAGTCGGCACTGTGTCTTTTATATTCAATTCCGATGCGATTTCTGTGTTTCATTGGCAATGTGAAGGTCCAAGGGATACGGTAAACCTGCACTGGTGCATCGGAATCCAATACTGGTCTCCCAGGAGCCGCTCAAACCAGAAACTCTTAGGAGACTCACTCTTCTTGTACTTAAGACGGCACTGTGCCTTTTATATTCAATTCCGATGCGATTTCTGTGTTTCATCGTCAATTTGAAGGTCCAAGGGATACAGTAAACCTGCACTGGTGCATCGGAATCCAATACTGGTCTCCCAGGAGCCGCTCAAACCACACACACTCTTAGGAGACTCACTCTTATTGTACTTAAGTCGGCACTGTGTCCTTTATATTCAATTCCGATGCGAATTCTGTGTTTCATTGTCAATGTGAAGGTCCAAGGGATACAGTAAACCTGCACTGGTGCATCGGAATCCAATACTGGTCTCCCAGGAGCCGCTCAAACCACAAACTCTTAGGAGACTCACTCTTCTTGTACTTAAGTCGGCACTGTGTCTTTTATATTCAATTCCGATGCGATTTCTGTGTTTCATTGTCAATGTGAAGGTCCAAGGGATACAGTAAACCTGCACTGGTGCATCGGAATCCAATACTGGTCTCCCAGGAGCCGCTCAAACCACAAACTCTTAGGAGACTCACTCTTCTTGTACTTAAGTCGGCACTGTGTCTTTTATATTCAATTCCGATGCGATTTCTGTGTTTCATCGTCAATGTGAAGGTCAAAGGGATACAGTAAACCTGCACTGGTGCATCGGAATCCAATACTGGTCTCCCAGAAGCCGCTCAAACCACAAACGCTTAGGAGACTCACTCTTCTTGTACTTAAGTCGGCACTGTGTCTTTTATATTCAATTCCGATGCGATTTCTGTGTTTCATTGTCAATGTGAAGGTCCAAGGGATACAGTAAACCTGCACTGGTGCATCGGAATCCAATACTGGTCTCCCAGGAGCCGCTCAAACCACAAACTGTTAGGAGACTCACTCTTCTTGTACTTAAGTCGGCACTGTGTCTTTTATATTCAATTCCGATGCAATTTCTGTGTTTCATTGTGAATGTGAAGGTCCAAGGGATACAGTAAACCTGCACTGGTGCATCGGAATCCAATACTGGTCTCCCAGGAGCCGCTCAAACCACAAACTCTTAGGAGACTCACTCTTCTTGTACTTAAGTCGCCACTGTGTCTTTTATATTCAATTCCGATGCGATTTCTGTGTTTCATTGTCAATGTGAAGGGCCAAGGGATACAGTAAACCTGCACTGGTGCATCGGAATCCAATACTGGTCTCCCAGGAGCCGCTCAAAGCACAAACTCTTAGGAGACTCAATCTTCTTGTACTTAAGTCGGCACTGTGTCTTTTAAAATTAAATCCGGTGCGATTTCTGTGTTTCATTGTCAATGTGAATGTCCAAGGGATACAATAAACCTGCACTGGTGCATCGGAATCCAATACTGGTCTCCCAGGAGCCGCTCAAAGCACAAACTCTTAGGAGACTCACTCTTCTTGTACTTAAGTCGGCACTGTGCCTTTTATATTCAATTCCGATGCGATTTCTGTGTTTCATCGTCAATGTGAAGGTCCAAGGGACACAGTAAACCTGCACTGGTGCATCGGAATCCAATACTGGTCTCCCAGGAGCCGCTCAAAGCACAAACTCTTAGGAGACTCACTCTTCTTGTACTTAAGTCGGCACTGTGCCTTTTATATTCAATTCCGATGCGATTTCTGTGTTTCATTGTCAATGTGAAGGTCCAAGGGATACAGTAAACCTGCACTGGAGGATCGGAATCCAATACTGGTCTCCCAGGAGCCGCTCAAACCACAAACTCTTAGGAGACTCACTCTTCTTGTACTTAAGTCGGCACTGTGTCTTTTATATTCAATTCCGATGCGATTTCTGTGTTTCATTGTCAATGTGAAGGTCCAAGGGATACAGTAAACCTGCACTGGTGCATCGGAATCCAATACTTGTCTCCCAGGAGCCGCTCAAACCACAAACTCTTAGGAGACTCACTCTTCTTGTACTTTGATCGGCACTGTGCCTTTTATATTCAATTCCGATGCGATTTCTGTGTTTCATTGTCAATGTGAAGGTCCAAGGGATACAGTAAACCTGCACTGGTGCATCGGAATCCAATACTGGTCTCCCAGGAGCCGCTCAAAGCACAAACCCTTAGGAGACTCACTCTTTTTGTACTTAAGTCGGCACTGTGTCTTTTATATTCAATTCCGATGCGATTTCTGTGTTTCATCGTCAATGTGAAGGTCGAAGGGATACAGTAAACCTGCACTGGTGCATCGGAATCCAATACTGGTCTCCCAGGAGCCGCTCAAACCACAAACTCTTAGGAGACTCACTCATCTTGTACTTAAGTCGGCACTGTGCCTTTTATATTCAATTCCGATGCGATTTCTGTGTTTCATTGTCAATGTGAAGGTCCAAGGGATAAGGTAAGCCTGCACTGGTGCATCGGAATCCAATACTGATCTCCCAGGAGCCGCTCAAAACACAAACTCTTAGGAGACTCACTCTTCTTGTACTTAAGTCGGCACTGTGTCTTTTATATTCAATTCCGATGCGATTTCTGTGTTTCATTGTCAATGTGAAGGTCCAAGGGATACAGTAAACCTGCACTGGTGCATCGGAATCCAATACTGGTCTCCCAGGAGCCGCTCAAAGCACAAACTCTTAGGAGACTCACTCTTCTTGTACTTAAGTCGCCACTGTGTCTTTTATATTCAATTCCGATGCGATTTCTGTGTTTCATCGTCAATGTGAAGGTCGAAGGGATACAGTCAACCTGCACTGGTGGATCGGAATCCAATACTGGTCTCCCAGGAACCGCTCAAACCACAAACTCTTAGGAGACTCACTCTTCTTGTACTTAAGTCGGCACTGTGCCTTTTATATTAAATTCCGATGCGATTTCTGTGTTTCATTGTCAATGTGAAGGTCCAAGGGATACAGTAAACCTGCACTGGTGCATCGGAATCCAATACTGGTCTCCCAGGAGCCGCTCAAACCACAAACTCTTAGGAGACTCACTCTTCTTGTACTTGAGTCGGCACTGTGTCTTTTATATTCAATTCCGATGCGATTTCTGTGTTTCATCGTCAATGTGAAGGTTCAAGGGATACAGTAAACCTGCACTGGTGCATCGTAATCCAATACTGGTCTCCCAGGAGCCGCTCAAAGCACAAACTCTTAGGAGACTCACTCTTCTTGTACTTAAGTCGGCACTGTGTCTTTTATATTCAATTCCGATGCGATTTCTGTGTTTCATCGTCAATGTGAAGGTCGAAGGGATACAGTAAACATGCACTGGTGCATCGGAATCCAATACTGGTCTCCCAGGAGCCGCTCAAACCACAAACTCTTAGGAGACTCACTCTTCTTGTACTTAAGTCGGAACTGTGCCTTTTATATTCAATTCCGATGCGATTTCTGTGTTTCATTGTCAATGTGAAGGTCCAAGGGATACAGTAAACCTGCACTGGTGCATCGGAATCCAATACTGGTCTCCCAGGAGCCGCTCAAACCACAAACTCTTAGGAGACTCACTCTTCTTGTACTTAAGTCGGCACTGTGTCTTTTATATTCAATTCCGATGCGATTTCTGTGTTTCATTGTCAATGTGAAGGTCCAAGGGATACAGTACACCTGCACTGGTGCATCGGAATCCAATACTGTTCTCCCAGGAGCCGCTCAAAGCACAAACTCTTAGGAGACTCACTCTTCTTGTACTTAAGTCGGCACTGTGTCTTTTATATTCAATTCCGATGCGATTTCTGTGTTTCATTGTCAATGTGAAGGTCCAAGGGATACAGTAAACCTGCACTGGTGCATCGGAATCCAATACTGGTCTCCCAGGAGCCGCTCAAAGCACAAACTCTGAGAAGATTCACTCCTCTTGTACTTAAGTCGTCACTGTGCCTTTTATGTTCAATTCCGATGCGATTTCTGTGTTTCATTGTCAATGTGAAGGTCCAAGGGATACAGTAAACCTGCACTGGTGCATCGGAATCCTATACTGGTCTCCCAGGAGCCGCTCAAACCACAAACTCTTAGGAGACTCACTCTTCTTGTACTTAAGTCGGCACTGCGCCTTTTATATTCAATTCCGATGCGATTTCTGTGTTTCATTGTCAATGTGAAGGTCCAAGGGATACAGTAAACCTGCACTGGTGCATCGGAATCCAATACTGGTCTTCCAGGAGCCGCTCAAAGCACAAACTCTTAGGAGACTCACTCTTCTTGTACTTAAGTCGGCACAGTGCCTTTTATATTCAATTCCGATGCGATTTCTGTGTTTCATCGTCAATGTGAAGGTCCAAGGGATACAGTAAACCTGCTCTGGTGTATCGGAATCCAATACTGGTCTCCCAGGAGCCGCTCAAAGCACAAACTCTTAGGAGACTCACTCTTCTTGTACTTAAGTCGGCACCGTGCCTTTTATATTCAATTCCGATGCGATTTCTGTGTTTCATTGTCAATGTGAAGGTCCAAGGGATACAGTAAACCTACACTGGTGCATCGGAATCCAATACTGGTCTCCCAGGAGCCGCTCAAACCACAAACTCTTAGGAGACTCACTCTTCTTGTACTTAAGTCGGCACTGTGCTTTTTATATTCAATTCCGATGCGATTTCTGTGTTTCATTGTCAATGTGAAGGTCCAAGGGATACAGTAAACCTGCACTGGTGCATCGGAATCCAATACTGGTCTCCCAGGAGCCGCTCAAAGCACAAACTCTTAGGAGACTCACTCTTCTTGTACTTAAGTCGGCACTGTGTCTTTTATATTCAATTCCGATGCGATTTCTGTGTTTCATCGTCAATGTGAAGGTCGAAGGGATACAGTAAACCTGCACTGGTGCATCGGAATCCAATACTGGTCTCCCAGGAGCCGCTCAAAGCACAAACTCTTAGGAGACTCACTCTTCTTGTACTTAAGTCGGCACTGTGTCTTTTATATTCCATTCCGATGCGATTTCTGTGTTTCATTGTCAATGTGAAGGTCCAAGGGATACAGTAAACCTGCACTGGTGCATCGGAATCCAATACTGGTCTCCCAGGAGCCGCTCAAACCACAAACACTTAGGAGACTCACTCTTCTTGTACTTAAGTCGGCACTGTGTCTTTTATATTCAATTCCGATGCGATTTCTGTGTTTCATCGTCAATGTGAAGGTCCAAGGGATACAGTAAACCTGCACTGGTGCATCGGAATCCAATACTGGTCTCCCAGGAGCCGCTCAAACCACAAACTCTTAGGAGACTCACTCTTCTTGTACTTAAGTCGGCACTGTGTCTTTTATATTCAATTCCGATGCGATTTCTGTGTTTCATCGTCAATGTGAAGGTCGAAGGGATACAGTAAACCTGCACTGGTGCATCGGAATCCAATACTGGTCTCCCAGGAGCCGCTCAAACCACAAACTCTTAGGAGACTCACTCTTCTTGTACTTAAGTCGGCACTGTGCCTTTTATATTCAATTCCGATGCGATTTCTGTGTTTCATCGTCAATTTGAAGGTCCAAGGGATACAGTAAACCTGCACTGGTGCATCGGAATCCAATACTGGTCTCCCAGGAGCCGCTCAAACCACAAACTCTTAGGAGACTCACTCTTCTTGTACTTAAGTCGGCACTGTGTCTTTTATATTCAATTCCGATGCGATTTCTGTGTTTCATTGTCAATGTGAAGGTCCAAGGGATACAGTAAACCTGCACTGGTGCATCGGAATCCAATACTGGTCTCCCAGGAGCCGCTCAAAGCACAAACTCTTAGGAGACTCACTCTTCTTGTACTTAAGTCGGCACTGTGTCTTTTATATTCAATTCCGATGCGATTTCTGTGGTTCATTGTCAATGTGAAGGTCCAAGGGATACAGTAAACCTGCTCTGGTGCATCGGAATCCAATACTGGTCTCCCAGGAGCCGCTCAAACCACAAACTCTTAGGAGACACACTCTTCTTGTACTTAAGTCGGCACTGTGTCTTTTATATTCAATTCCGATGCGATTTCTGTGTTTCATCGTCAATGTGAAGGTCCAAAGGATACAGTAAACCTGCACTGGTGCATCGGAATCCAATACTGGTCTCCCAGGAGCCGCTCAAAGCACAAACTCTTAGGAGACTCACTCTTCTTGTACTTAAGTCGGCACTGTGTCTTTTATATTCAATTCCGATGCGATTTCTGTGTTTCATTGTCAATGTGAAGGTCCAAGGGATACAGTAAACCTGCACTGGTGCATCGGAATCCAATACTGGTCTCCCAGAAGCCGCTCAAACCACAAACTCTTAGGAGACTCACTCTTCTTGTACTTAAGTCGGCACTGTGTCTTTTATATTCAATTCCGATGCGATTTCTGTGTTTCATTGTCAATGTGAAGGTCCAAGGGATACAGTAAACCTGCACTGGTGCATCGGAATCCAATACCGGTCTCCCAGGAGCCGCTCAAAGCACAAACTGTTAGGAGACTCACTCTTCCTGTACTTAAGTCGGCACTGTGCCTTTTATATTCAATTCCGATGCGATTTCTGTGTTTCATTGTCAATGTGAAGGTCCAAGGGATACAGTAAACCTGCACTGGTGCATCGGAATCCAATACTGGTCTCCCAGGAGCCGCTCAAACCACAAACTCTTAGGAGACTCACTCTTCTTGTACTTAAGTCGGCACTGTGTCTTTTATATTCAATTCCGATGCGATTTCTGTGTTTCATTGTCAATGTGAAGGTCCAAGGGATACAGTAAACCTGCACTGGTGCATCGGAATCCAATACTGGTCTCCCAGGAGCCGCTCAAACCACAAACTCTTAGGAGACTCACTCTTCTTGTACTTAAGTCGGCACTGTGTCTTTTATATTCAATTCCGATGCGATTTCTGTGTTTCATTGTCTATGTGAAGGTCCAAGGGATACAGTAAACCTGCACTGGTGCATCGGAATCCAATACTGGTCTCCCAGGAGCCGCTCAAAGCACAAACTCTTAGGAGACTCACTCTTCTTGTACTTAAGTCGGCACTGTGCCTTTTATATTCAATTCCGATGCGATTTCTGTGTTTCATCGTCAATGTGAAGGTCCAAGGGATACAGTAAACCTGCACTGGTGCATCGGAATCCAATACTGGTCTCCCGGGATCCGCTCAAAGCACAAACTCTTAGGAGACTCACTCTTCTTGTACTTAAGTCGGCACTGTGTCTTTTATATTCAATTCCGATGCGATTTCTGTGTTTCATTGTCAATGTGAAGGTCCAAGGGATACAGTAAACCTGCACTGGTGCATCGGAATCCAATACTGGTCTCCCAGGAGCCGCTCAAACCACAAACTCTTAGGAGACTCACTCTTCTTGTACTTAAGTCGGCACTGTGTCTTTTATATTCAATTCTGATGCGATTTCTGTGTTTCATCGTCAATGTGAAGGTCGAAGGGATACAGTAAAGCTGCACTGGTGCATCGGAATCCAATACTGGTCTCCCAGGAGCCGCTCAAACCACAAACTCTTAGGAGACTCACTCTTCTTGTACTTAAGTCGGCACTGTGCCTTTTATATTCAATTCCGATGCGATTTCTGTGTTTCATCGTCAATTTGAAGGTCCAAGGGATACAGTAAACCTGCACTGGTGCATCGGAATCCAATACTGGTCTCCCAGGAGCCGCTCAAAGCACAAACTGTTAGGAGACTCACTCTTCCTGTACTTAAGTCGGCACTGTGCCTTTTATATTCAATTCCGATGCGATTTCTGTGTTTCATTGTCAATGTGAAGGTCCAAGGGATACAGTAAACCTGCACTGGTGCATCGGAATCCAATACTGGTCTCCCAGGAGCCGCTCAAACCACAAACTCTTAGGAGACTCACTCTTCTTGTACTTAAGTCGGCACTGTGTCTTTTATATTCAATTCCGATGCGATTTCTGTGTTTCATTGTCAATGTGAAGGTCCAAGGGATACAGTAAACCTGCACTGGTGCATCGGAATCCAATACTGGTCTCCCAGGAGCCGCTCAAACCACAAACTCTTAGGAGACTCACTCTTCTTGTACTTAAGTCGGCACTGTGTCTTTTATATTCAATTCCGATGCGATTTCTGTGTTTCATTGTCTATGTGAAGGTCCAAGGGATACAGTAAACCTGCACTGGTGCATCGGAATCCAATACTGGTCTCCCAGGAGCCGCTCAAAGCACAAACTCTTAGGAGACCCACTCTTCTTGTACTTAAGTCGGCACTGTGCCTTTTATATTCAATTCCGATGCGATTTCTGTGTTTCATCGTCAATGTGAAGGTCCAAGGGATACAGTAAACCTGCACTGGTGCATCGGAATCCAATACTGGTCTCCCGGGATCCGCTCAAACCACAAACTCTTAGGAGACTCACTCTTCTTGTACTTATGTCGGCACTGTGCCTTTTATATTCAATTCCGATGCGATTTCTGTGTTTAATTGTCAATGTGAAGGTCCAAGGGATACAGTAAACCTGCACTGGTGCAACGGAATCCAATGCTGGTCTCCCAGGAGCCGCTCAAAGCACAAACTCTTAGGAGACTCACTCTTCTTGTACTTAAGTCGGCACTGTGCCTTTTATATTCAATTCCGATGCGATTTCTGTGTTTCATTGTCAATGTGAAGGTCCAAGGGATACAGTAAACCTGCACTGGTGGATCGGAATCCAATACTGGTATCCCAGGAGCCGCTCAAACCACAAACTCTTAGGAGACTCACTCTTCTTGTACTTAAGTCGGCACTGTGTCTTTTATATTCAATTCCGATGCGATTTCTGTGTTTCATTGTCAATGTGAAGGTCCAAGGGATACAGTAAACCTGCACTGGTGCATCGGAATCCAATACTGGTCTCCCAGGAGCCGCTCAAACCACAAACTCTTAGGAGACTCACTCTTCTTGTACTTAAGTCGGCACTGTGTCTTTTATATTCAATTCTGATGCGATTTCTGTGTTTCATCGTCAATGTGAAGGTCGAAGGGATACAGTAAAGCTGCACTGGTGCATCGGAATCCAATACTGGTCTCCCAGGAGCCGCTCAAACCACAAACTCTTAGGAGACTCACTCTTCTTGTACTTAAGTCGGCACTGTGCCTTTTATATTCAATTCCGATGCGATTTCTGTGTTTCATCGTCAATTTGAAGGTCCAAGGGATACAGTAAACCTGCACTGGTGCATCGGAATCCAATACTGGTCTCCCAGGAGCCGCTCAAACCACAAACTCTTAGGAGACTCACTCTTGTTGTACTTAAGTCGGCACTGTGTCTTTTATATTCAATTCCGATGCGATTTCTGTGTTTCATTGTCAATGTAAAGGTCCAAGGGATACAGTAAACCTGCACTGGTGCATCGGAATCCAATACTGGTCTCCCAGGAGCCGCTCAAAGCACAAACTCTTAGGAGACTCACTCTTCTTGTACTTAAGTCGGCACTGTGTCTTTTATATTCAATTCCGATGCGATTTCTGTGTTTCATTGTCAATGTGAAGGTCCAAGGGATACAGTAAACCTGCACTGGTGCATCGGAATCCAATACTGGTCTCCCAGGAGCCGCTCAAAGCACAAACTGTTAGGAGACTCACTCTTCCTGTACTTAAGTCGGCACTGTGCCTTTTATATTCAATTCCGATGCGATTTCTGTGTTTCATCGTCAATGTGAAGGTCCAAGGGATACAGTAAACCTGCACTGGTGCATCGGAATCCAATACTGGTCTCCCAGGAGCCGCTCAAACCACAAACTCTTAGGAGACTCACTCTTCTTGTACTTAAGTCGGCACTGTGTCTTTTATATTCAATTCCGATGCGATTTCTGTGTTTCATTGTCAATGTGAAGGTCCAAGGGATACAGTAAACCTGCACTGGTGCATCGGAATCCAATACTGGTCTCCCAGGAGCCGCTCAAACCACAAACTCTTAGGAGACTCACTCTTCTTGTACTTAAGTCGGCACTGTGTCTTTTATATTCAATTCCGATGCGATTTCTGTGTTTCATTGTCTATGTGAAGGTCCAAGGGATACAGTAAACCTGCACTGGTGCATCGGAATCCAATACTGGTCTCCCAGGAGCCGCTCAAAGCACAAACTCTTAGGAGACTCACTCTTCTTGTACTTAAGTCGGCACTGTGCCTTTTATATTCAATTCCGATGCGATTTCTGTGTTTCATCGTCAATGTGAAGGTCCAAGGGATACAGTAAACCTGCACTGGTGCATCGGAATCCAATACTGGTCTCCCGGGATCCGCTCAAAGCACAAACTCTTAGGAGACTCACTCTTCTTGTACTTATGTCGGCACTGTGCCTTTTATATTCAATTCCGATGCGATTTCTGTGTTTAATTGTCAATGTGAAGGTCCAAGGGATACAGTAAACCTGCACTGGTGCAACGGAATCCAATGCTGGTCTCCCAGGAGCCGCTCAAAGCACAAACTCTTAGGAGACTCACTCTTCTTGTACTTAAGTCGGCACTGTGCCTTTTATATTCAATTCCGATGCGATTTCTGTGTTTCATTGTCAATGTGAAGGTCCAAGGGATACAGTAAACCTGCACTGGTGGATCGGAATCCAATACTGGTATCCCAGGAGCCGCTCAAACCACAAACTCTTAGGAGACTCACTCTTCTTGTACTTAAGTCGGCACTGTGTCTTTTATATTCAATTCCGATGCGATTTCTGTGTTTCATTGTCAATGTGAAGGTCCAAGGGATACAGTAAACCTGCACTGGTGCATCGGAATCCAATACTGGTCTCCCAGGAGCCGCTCAAACCACAAACTCTTAGGAGACTCACTCTTCTTGTACTTAAGTCGGCACTGTGTCTTTTATATTCAATTCCGATGCGATTTCTGTGTTTCATCGTCAATGTGAAGGTCGAAGGGATACAGTAAAGCTGCACTGGTGCATCGGAATCCAATACTGGTCTCCCAGGAGCCGCTCAAACCACAAACTCTTAGGAGACTCACTCTTCTTGTACTTAAGTCGGCACTGTGCCTTTTATATTCAATTCCGATGCGATTTCTGTGTTTCATCGTCAATTTGAAGGTCCAAGGGATACAGTAAACCTGCACTGGTGCATCGGAATCCAATACTGGTCTCCCAGGAGCCGCTCAAACCACAAACTCTTAGGAGACTCACTCTTCTTGTACTTAAGTCGGCACTGTGTCTTTTATATTCAATTCCGATGCGATTTCTGTGTTTCATTGTCAATGTAAAGGTCCAAGGGATACAGTAAACCTGCACTGGTGCATCGGAATCCAATACTGGTCTCCCAGGAGCCGCTCAAAGCACAAACTCTTAGGAGACTCACTCTTCTTGTACTTAAGTCGGCACTGTGTCTTTTATATTCAATTCCGATGCGATTTCTGTGTCTCATTGTCAATGTGAAGGTCCAAGGGATACAGTAAACCTGCACTGGTGCATCGGAATCCAATACTGGTCTCCCAGGAGCCGCTCAAACCACAAACTCTTTGGAGACTCACTCTTCTTGTACTTAAGTCGGCACTGTGTCTTTTATATTCAATTCCGATGCGATTTCTGTGTTTCATCGTCAATGTGAAGGTCCAAGGGATACAGTAAACCAGCACTGGTGCATCGGAATCCAATACTGGTCTCCCAGGAGCCGCTCAAACCACAAACTCTTAGGAGACTCACTCTTCTTGTACTTAAGTCGGCACTGTGTCTTTTATATTCAATTCCGACGCGATTTCTGTGTTTCATTGTCAATGTGAAGGTCCAAGGGATACAGTAAACCTGCACTGGTGCATCGGAATCCAATACTGGTCTCCCAGGAGCCGCTCAAACCACAAACTCTTAGGAGACTCACTCTTATTGTACTTAAGTCGGCACTGTGTCTTTTATATTCAATTCCGATGCGATTTCTGTGTTTCATCGTCAATGTGAAGGTCCAAGGGATACAGTACACCTGCACTGGTGCATCGGAATCCAATACTGGTCTCCCAGGAGCCCCCAAACCACAAACTCTTAGGAGACTCACTCTTCTTGTACTTAAGTCGGCACTGTGCCTTTTATATTCAATTCCGATGCGATCTCTGTGTTTCATCGTCAATTTGAAGGTCCAAGGGATACAGTAAACCTGCACTGGTGCATCGGAATCCAATACTGGTCTCCCAGGAGCCGCTCAAACCACAAACTCTTAGGAGACTCACTCTTCTTGTACTTAAGTCGGCACTGTGCCTTTTATATTCAATTCCGATGCGATTTCTGTGTTTCATTGTCAATGTGAAGGTCCAAGGGATACAGTAAACCTGCACTGGTGCATCGGAATCCAATACTGGTCTCCCAGGAGCCGCTCAAAGCACAAACTCTTAGGAGACTCACTCTTCTTGTACTTAAGTCGGCACTGTGTCTTTTATATTCAATTCCGATGCGATTTCTGTGTTTCATCGTCAATGTGAAGGTCGAAGGGATACAGTAAACCTGCACTGGTGCATCGGAATCCAATACTGGTCTCCCAGAAGCCGCTCAAACCACAAACTCTTAGGAGACTCACTCTTCTTGTACTTAAGTCGGCACTGTGTCTTTTATATTCAATTCCGATGCGATTTCTGTGTTTCATTGTCAATGTGAAGGTCCAAGGGATACAGTAAACCTGCACTGGTGCATCGGAATCCAATACTGGTCTCCCAGGAGCTGCTCAAACCACAAACTCTTAGGAGACTCACTCTTATTGTACTTAAGTCGGCACTGTGTCTTTTATATTCAATTCCGATGCGATTTCTGTGTTTCATCGTCAATGTGAAGGTCCAAGGGATACAGTAAACCTGCACTGGTGCATCGGAATCCAATACTGGTCTCCCAGGAGCCGCTCAAACCACAAACTCTTAGGAGACTCACTCTTCTTGTACTTAAGTCGGCACTGTGTCTTTTATATTCAATTCCGATGCGATTTCTGTGTTTCATTGTCAATGTGAAGGTCCAAGGGATACAGTAAACCTGCACTGGTGGACGGGAATCCAATACTGGTCTCCCAGGAGCCGCTCAAACCACAAACTCTTAGGAGACTCACTCTTCTTGTACTTAAGTCGGCACTGTGTCTTTTATATTCAATTCCGATGCGATTTCTGTGTTTCATTGTCAATGTGAAGGTCCAAGGGATACAGTAAACCTGCACTGGTGCATCGGAATCCAATACTGGTCTCCCAGGATCCGCTCAAAGCACAAACTCTTAGGAGACTCACTCTTCTTGTACTTAAGTCGGCACTGTGTCTTTTATATTCAATTCCGATGCGATTTCTGTGTTTCATTGTCAATGTGAAGGTCCAAGGGATACAGTAAACCTGCACTGGTGCATCGGAATCCAATACTGGTCTCCCAGGAGCCGCTCAAACCACAAACTCTTAGGAGACTCACTCTTCTTGTACTTAAGTCGGCACTGTGTCTTTTATATTCAATTCCGATGCAATTTCTGTGTTTCATTGTCTATGTGAAGGTCCAAGGGATACAGTAAACCTGCACTGGTGCATCGGAATCCAATACTGGTCTCCCAGGAGCCGCTCAAAGCACAAACTCTTAGGAGACTCACTCTTCTTGTACTTAAGTCGGCACTGTGCCTTTTATATTCAATTCCGATGCGATTTCTGTGTTTCATCGTCAATGTGAAGGTCCAAGGGATACAGTAAACCTGCACTGGTGCATCGGAATCCAATACTGGTCTCCCGGGATCCGCTCAGAGCACAAACTCTTAGGAGACTCACTCTTCTTGTACTTATGTCGGCACTGTGCCTTTTATATTCAATTCCGATGCGATTTCTGTGTTTAATTGTCAATGTGAAGGTCCAAGGGATACAGTAAACCTGCACTGGTGCATCGGAATCCAATGCTGGTCTCCCAGGAGCCGCTCAAAGCACAAACTCTTAGGAGACTCACTCTTCTTGTACTTAAGTCGGCACTGTGCCTTTTATATTCAATTCCGATGCGATTTCTGTGTTTCATTGTCAATGTGAAGGTCCAAGGGATACAGTAAACCTGCACTGGTGGATCGGAATCCAATACTGGTATCCCAGGAGCCGCTCAAACCACAAACTCTTAGGAGACTCACTCTTCTTGTACTTAAGTCGGCACTGTGTCTTTTATATTCAATTCCGATGCGATTTCTGTGTTTCATTGTCAATGTGAAGGTCCAAGGGATACAGTAAACCTGCACTGGTGCATCGGAATCCAATACTGGTCTCCCAGGAGCCGCTCAAACCACAAACTCTTAGGAGACTCACTCTTCTTGTACTTAAGTCGGCACTGTGTCTTTTATATTCAATTCCGATGCGATTTCTGTGTTTCATCGTCAATGTGAAGGTCGAAAGGATACAGTAAACCTGCACTGGTGCATCGGAATCCAATACTGGTCTCCCAGGAGCCGCTCAAACCACAAACTCTTAGGAGACTCACTCTTCTTGTACTTAAGTCGGCACTGTTCCTTTTATATTCAATTCCGATGCGATTTCTGTGTTTCATCGTCAATTTGAAGGTCCAAGGGATACAGTAAACCTGCACTGGTGCATCGGAATCCAATACTGGTCTCCCAGGAGCCGCTCAAACCACAAACTCTTAGGAGACTCACTCTTCTTGTACTTAAGTCGGCACTGTGTCTTTTATATTCAATTCCGATGCGATCTCTGTGTTTCATTGTCAATGTAAAGGTCCAAGGGATACAGTAAACCAGCACTGGTGCATCGGAATCCAATACTGGTCTCCCAGGAGCCGCTCAAAGCACAAACTCTTAGGAGACTCACTCTTCTTGTACTTAAGTCGGCACTGTGTCTTTTATATTCAATTCCGATGCGATTTCTGTGTTACATTGTCAATGTGAAGGTCCAAGGGATACAGTAAACCTGCACTGGTGCATCGGAATCCAATACTGGTCTCCCAGGAGCCGCTCAAACCACAAACTCTTAGGAGACTCACTCTTCTTGTACTTAAGTCGGCACTGTGTCTTTTATATTCAATTCCGATGCGATTTCTGTGTTTCATCGTCAATGTGAAGGTCCAAGGGATACAGTAAACCAGCACTGGTGCATCGGAATCCAATACTGGTCTCCCAGGAGCCGCTCAAACCACAAACTCTTAGGAGACTCACTCTTCTTGTACTTAAGTCGGCACTGTGCCTTTTATATTCAATTCCGATGCGATTTCTGTGTTTCATCGTCAATGTGAAGGTCCAAGGGATACAGTAAACCTGCACTGGTGCATCGGAATCCAATACTGGTCTCCCGGGATCCGCTCAGAGCACAAACTCTTAGGAGACTCACTCTTCTTGTACTTATGTCGGCACTGTGCCTTTTATATTCAATTCCGATGCGATTTCTGTGTTTAATTGTCAATGTGAAGGTCCAAGGGATACAGTAAACCTGCACTGGTGCATCGGAATCCAATGCTGGTCTCCCAGGAGCCGCTCAAAGCACAAACTCTTAGGAGACTCACTCTTCTTGTACTTAAGTCGGCACTGTGCCTTTTATATTCAATTCCGATGCGATTTCTGTGTTTCATTGTCAATGTGAAGGTCCAAGGGATACAGTAAACCTGCACTGGTGGATCGGAATCCAATACTGGTATCCCAGGAGCCGCTCAAACCACAAACTCTTAGGAGACTCACTCTTCTTGTACTTAAGTCGGCACTGTGTCTTTTATATTCAATTCCGATGCGATTTCTGTGTTTCATTGTCAATGTGAAGGTCCAAGGGATACAGTAAACCTGCACTGGTGCATCGGAATCCAATACTGGTCTCCCAGGAGCCGCTCAAACCACAAACTCTTAGGAGACTCACTCTTCTTGTACTTAAGTCGGCACTGTGTCTTTTATATTCAATTCCGATGCGATTTCTGTGTTTCATCGTCAATGTGAAGGTCGAAGGGATACAGTAAACCTGCACTGGTGCATCGGAATCCAATACTGGTCTCCCAGGAGCCGCTCAAACCACAAACTCTTAGGAGACTCACTCTTCTTGTACTTAAGTCGGCACTGTGCCTTTTATATTCAATTCCGATGCGATTTCTGTGTTTCATCGTCAATTTGAAGGTCCAAGGGATACAGTAAACCTGCACTGGTGCATCGGAATCCAATACTGGTCTCCCAGGAGCCGCTCAAACCACAAACTCTTAGGAGACTCACTCTTCTTGTACTTAAGTCGGCACTGTGTCTTTTATATTCAATTCCGATGCGATTTCTGTGTTTCATTGTCAATGTAAAGGTCCAAGGGATACAGTAAACCAGCGCTGGTGCATCGGAATCCAATACTGGTCTCCCAGGAGCCGCTCAAAGCACAAACTCTTAGGAGACTCACTCTTCTTGTACTTAAGTCGGCACTGTGTCTTTTATATTCAATTCCGATGCGATTTCTGTGTTACATTGTCAATGTGAAGGTCCAAGGGATACAGTAAACCTGCACTGGTGCATCGGAATCCAATACTGGTCTCCCAGGAGCCGCTCAAACCACAAACTCTTAGGAGACTCACTCTTCTTGTACTTAAGTCGGCACTGTGTCTTTTATATTCAATTCCGATGCGATTTCTGTGTTTCATCGTCAATGTGAAGGTCCAAGGGATACAGTAAACCAGCACTGGTGCATCGGAATCCAATACTGGTCTCCCAGGAGCCGCTCAAACCACAAACTCTTAGGAGACTCACTCTTCTTGTACTTAAGTCGGCACTGTGTCTTTTATATTCAATTCCGATGCGATTTCTGTGTTTCATTGTCAATGTGAAGGTCCAAGGGATACAGTAAACCTGCACTGGTGCATCGGAATCCAATACTGGTCTCCCAGGAGCCGCTCAAACCACAAACTCTTAGGAGACTCACTCTTATTGTACTTAAGTCGGCACTGTGTCTTTTATATTCAATTCCGATGCGATTTCTGTGTTTCATCGTCAATGTGAAGGTCCAAGGGATACAGTAGACCTGCACTGGTGCATCGGAATCCAATACTGGTCTCCCAGGAGCCCCCAAACCACAAACTCTTAGGAGACTCACTCTTCTTGTACTTAAGTCGGCACTGTGCCTTTTATATTCAATTCCGATGCGATCTCTGTGTTTCATCGTCAATTTGAAGGTCCAAGGGATACAGTAAACCTGCACTGGTGCATCGGAATCCAATACTGGTCTCCCAGGAGCCGCTCAAACCACAAACTCTTAGGAGACTCACTCTTCTTGTACTTAAGTCGGCACTGTGCCTTTTATATTCAATTCCGATGCGATTTCTGTGTTTCATTGTCAATGTGAAGGTCCAAGGGATACAGAAAACCTGCACTGGTGCATCGGAATCCAATACTGGTCTCCCAGGAGCCGCTCAAAGCACAAACTCTTAGGAGACTCACTCTTCTTGTACTTAAGTCGGCACTGTGTCTTTTATATTCAATTCCGATGCGATTTCTGTGTTTCATCGTCAATGTGAAGGTCGAAGGAATACAGTAAACCTGCACTGGTGCATCGGAATCCAATACTGGTCTCCCAGAAGCCGCTCAAACCACAAACTCTTAGGAGACTCACTCTTCTTGTACTTAAGTCGGCACTGTGTCTTTTATATTCAATTCCGATGAGATTTCTGTGTTTCATTGTCAATGTGAAGGTCCAAGGGATACAGTAAACCTGCACTGGTGCATCGGAATCCAATACTGGTCTCCCAGGAGCCGCTCAAACCACAAACTCTTAGGAGACTCACTCTTCTTGTACTTAAGTCGGCACTGTGTCTTTTATATTCAATTCCGATGCGATTTCTGTGTTTCATTGTCAATGTGAAGGTCCAAGGGATACAGTAAACCTGCACTGGTGGATCGGAATCCAATACTGGTCTCCCAGGAGCCGCTCAAACCACAAACTCTTAGGAGACTCACTCTTCTTGTACTTAAGTCGGCACTGTGTCTTTAATATTCAATTCCGATGCGATTTCTGTGTTTCATTGTCAATGTGAAGCTCCAAGGGATACAGTAAACCTACACTGGTGCATCGGAATCCAATACTGGTCTCCCAGGAGCCGCTCAAACCACAAACTCTTAGGAGACTCACTCTTCTTGTACTTAAGTCGGCACTGTGCTTTTTATATTCAATTCCGATGCGATTTCTGTGTTTCATTGTCAATGTGAAGGTCCAAGGGATACAGTAAACCTGCACTGGTGCATCGGAATCCAATACTGGTCTCCCAGGAGCCGCTCAAAGCACAAACTCTTAGGAGACTCACTCTTCTTGTACTTAAGTCGGCACAGTGTCTTTTATATTCAATTCCGATGCGATTTCTGTGTTTCATTGTCAATGTGATGGTCCAAGGGATACAGTAAACCTGCACTGGTGCATCGGAATCCAATACTGGTCTCCCAGGAGCCGCTCAAAGCACAAACTCTTAGGAGACTCACTCTTCTTGTACTTAAGTCGGCACTGTGTCTTTTATATTCCATTCCGATGCGATTTTTGTGTTTCATTGTCAATGTGAAGGTCCAAGGGATACAGTAAACCTGCACTGGTGCATCGGAATCCAATACTGGTCTCCCAGGAGCCGCTCAAACCACAAACACTTAGGAGACTCACTCTTCTTGTACTTAAGTCGGCACTGTGTCTTTTATATTCAATTCCGATGCGATTTCTGTGTTTCATCGTCAATGTGAAGGTCCAAGGGATACAGTAAACCTGCACTGGTGCATCGGAATCGAATACTGGTCACCCAGGAGCCGCTCAAACCACAAACTCTTAGGAGACTCACTCTTCTTGTACTTAAGTCGGCACTGTGTCTTTTATATTCAATTCCGATGCGATTTCTGTGTATCATTGTCAATGTGAAGGTCCAAGGGATACAGTAAACCTGCACTGGTGCATCGGAATCCAATACTGGTCTCCCAGGAGCCGCTCAAACCACAAACTCTTAGGAGACTCACTCTTCTTGTACTTAAGTCGGCACTGTGTCTTTTATATTCAATTCCGATGCGATTTCTGTGTTTCATCGTCAATGTGAAGGTCCAAGGGATACAGTAAACCTGCACTGGTGCATCGGAATCCAATACTGGTCTCCCAGGAGCCGCTCAAACCACAAACTCTTAGGAGACTCACTCTTCTTGTACTTAAGTCGGCACTGTGTCTTTTATATTCAATTCCGATGCGATTTCTGTGTTTCATTGTCAATGTGAAGGTCCAAGGGATACAGTAAACCTGCACTGGTGCATCGGAATCCAATACTGGTCTCCCAGGAGCCGCTCAAACCACAAACTCTTAGGAGACTCACTCTTCTTGTACTTAAGTCGGCACTGTGTCTTTTATATTCAATTCCGATGCGATTTCTGTGTTTCATTGTCAATGTGAAGGTCCAAGGGATACAGTAAACCTACACTGGTGCATCGGAATCCAATACTGGTCTCCCAGGAGCCGCTCAAACCACAAACTCATAGGAGACTCACTCTTCTTGTACTTAAGTCGGCACTGTGTCTTTTATATTCAATTCCGATGCGATTTCTGTGTTTCATCGTCAATGTGAAGGTCCAAGGGATACAGTAAACCTGCACTGGTGCATCGGAATCCAATACTGGTCTCCCAGGAGCCGCTCAAACCACAAACTCTTAGGAGACTCACTCTTCTTGTACTTAAGTCGGCACTGTGTCTTTTATATTCAATTCCGATGCGATTTCTGTGTTTCATCGTCAATGTGAAGGTCGAAGGGATACAGTAAACCTGCACTGGTGCATCGGAATCCAATACTGGTCTCCCAGGAGCCGCTCAAACCACAAACTCTTAGGAGACTCACTCTTCTTGTACTTAAGTCGGCACTGTGCCTTTTATATTCAATTCCGATGCGATTTCTGTGTTTCATCGTCAATTTGAAGGTCCAAGGGATACAGTAAACCTGCACTGGTGCATCGGAATCCAATACTGGTCTCCCAGGAGCCGCTCAAACCACAAACTCTTAGGAGACACACTCTTCTTGTACTTAAGTCGGCACTGTGTCTTTTATATTCAAATCCGATGCGATTTCTGTGTTTCATCGTCAATATGAAGGTCGAAGGGATACAGTAAACCTGCACTGGTGCATCGGAATCCAATACTGGTCTCCCAGAAGCCGCTCAAACCACAAACTCTTAGGAGACTCACTCTTCTTGTACTTAAGTCGGCACTGTGTCTTTTATATTCAATTCCGATGCGATTTCTGTGTTTCATTGTCAATGTGAAGGTCCAAGGAATACAGTAAACCTGCACTGGTGCATCGGAATCCAATACTGGTCTCCCAGGAGACGCTCAAACCACAAACTCTTAGGAGACTCACTCTTCTTGTACTTAAGTCGGCACTGTGTCTTTTATATTCAATTCCGATGCGATTTCTGTGTTTCATCGTCAATGTGAAGGTCCAAGGGATACAGTAAACCTGCACTGGTGCATCGGAATCCAATACTGGTCTCCCAGGAGCCGCTCAAACCACAAACTCTTAGGAGACTCACTCTTCTTGTACTTAAGTCGGCACTGTGTCTTTTATATTCAATTCCGATGCGATTTCTGTGTTTCATTGTCAATGTGAAGGTCCAAGGGATACAGTAAACCTGCACTGGTGGATCGGAATCCAATACTGGTCTCCCAGGAGCCGCTCAAAGCACAAACTCTTAGGAGACTCACTCTTCTTGTACTTAAGTCGGCACTGTGTCTTTTATATTCAATTCCGATGCGATTTCTGTGTTTCATTGTCAATGTGAAGGTCCAAGGGATACAGTAAACCTGCACTGGTGCATCGGAATCCAATACTGGTCTCCCAGGAGCCGCTCAAACCACAAACACTTAGGAGACTCACTCTTCTTGTACTTAAGTCGGCACTGTGTCTTTTATATTCAATTCCGATGCGATTTCTGTGTTTCATCGTCAATGTGAAGGTCCAAGGGATACAGTAAACCTGCACTGGTGCATCGGAATCCAATACTGGTCTCCCAGGAGCCGCTCAAACCACAAACTCTTAGGAGACTCACTCTTCTTGTACTTAAGTCGGCACTGTGTCTTTTATATTCAATTCCGATGCGATTTCTGTGTTTCATCGTCAATGTGAAGGTCGAAGGGATACAGTAAACCTGCACTGGTGCATCGGAATCCAATACTGGTCTCCCAGGAGCCGCTCAAACCACAAACTCTTAGGAGACTCACTCTTCTTGTTCTTAAGTCGGCACTGTGCCTTTTATATTCAATTCCGATGCGATTTCTGTGTTTCATCGTCAATTTGAAGGTCCAAGGGATACAGTAAACCTGCACTGGTGCATCGGAATCCAATACTGGTCTCCCAGGAGCCGCTCAAACCACAAACTCTTAGGAGACACACTCTTCTTGTACTTAAGTCGGCACTGTGTCTTTTATATTCAATTCCGATGCGATTTCTGTGTTTCATCGTCAATGTGAAGGTCCAAGGGATACAGTAAACCTGCACTGGTGCATCGGAATCCAATACTGGTCTCCCAGGAGCCGCTCAAAGCACAAACTCTTAGGAGACTCACTCTTCTTGTACTTAAGTCGGCACTGTGTCTTTTATATTCAATTCCGATGCGATTTCTGTGTTTCATTGTCAATGTGAAGGTCCAAGGGATACAGTAAACCTGCACTGGTGCATCGGAATCCAATACTGGTCTCCCAGGAGCCGCTCAAACCACAAACTCTTAGGAGACTCACTCTTCTTGTACTTAAGTCGGCACTGTGTCTTTTATATTCAATTCCGATGCGATTTCTGTGTTTCATCGTCAATGTGAAGGTCCAAGGGATACAGTAGACCTGCACTGGTGCATCGGAATCCAATACTGGTCTCCCAGGAGCCGCTCAAAGCACAAACTCTTCGGAGACTCACTCTTCTTGTACTTAAGTCAGCACTGTGTCTTTTGTATTCGATTCCGATGCGATTTCTGTGTTTCATCGTCAATGTGAAGGTCGAAGGGATACAGTAAACCTGCACTGGTGCATCGGAATCCAATACTGGTCTCCCAGGAGCCGCTCAAACCACAAACTCTTAGGAGACTCACTCTTCTTGTACTTAAGTCGGCACTGTGCCTTTTATATTCAATTCCGATGCGATTTCTGTGTTTCATCGTCAATTTGAAGGTCCAAGGGATACAGTAAACCTGCACTGGTGCATCGGAATCCAATACTGGTCTCCCAGGAGCCGCTCAAACCACAAACTCTTAGGAGACTCACTCTTCTTGTACTTAAGTCGGCACTGTGTCTTTTATATTCAATTCCGATGCGATTTCTGTGTTTCATCGTCAATGTGAAGGTCCAAGGGATACAGTAAACCTGCACTGGTGCATCGGAATCCAATACTGGTCTCCCAGGAGCCGCTCAAACCACAAACTCTTAGGAGACACACTCTTCTTGTACTTAAGTCGGCACTGTGTCTTTTATATTCAATTCCGATGCGATTTCTGTGTTTCATCGTCAATGTGAAGGTCCAAGGGATACAGTAAACCTGCACTGGTGCATCGGAATCCAATACTGGTCTCCCAGGAGCCGCTCAAAGCACAAATTCTTAGGAGACTCACTCTTCTTGTACTTAAGTCGGCACTGTGTCTTTTATATTCAATTCCGATGCGATTTCTGTGTTTCATTGTCAATGTGAAGGTCCAAAGGATACAGTAAACCTGCACTGGTGCATCGGAATCCAATACTGGTCTCCCAGGAGCCGCTCAAACCACAAACTCTTAGGAGACTCACTCTTCTTGTACTTAAGTCGGCACTGTGCCTTTTATATTCAATTCCGATGCGATTTCTGTGTTTCATCGTCAATTTGAAGGTCCAAGGGATACAGTAGACCTGCACTGGTGCATCGGAATCCAATACTGGTCTCCCAGGAGCCGCTCAAACCACAAACTCTTAGGAGACTCACTCTTCTTGTACTTAAGTCGGCACTGTGCCTTTTATATTCAATTCCGATGCGATCTCTGTGTTTCATCGTCAATGTGAAGGTCCAAGGGATACAGTAAACCTGCACTGGTGCATCGGAATCCAATACTGGTCTCCCAGGAGCCGCTCAAACCACAAACTCTTAGGAGACTCACTCTTCTTGTACTTAAGTCGGCACTGTGCCTTTTATATTGAATTCCGATGCGATTTCTGTGTTTCATTGTCAATGTGAAGGTCCAAGGGATACAGTAAACCTGCACTGGTGCATCGGAATCCAATACTGGTCTCCCAGGAGCCGCTCAAAGCACAAACTCTTAGGAGACTCACTCTTCTTGTACTTAAGTCGGCACTGTGTCTTTTATATTCAATTCCGATGCGATTTCTGTGTTTCATCGTCAATGTGAAGGTCGAAGGGATACAGTAAACCTGCACTGGTGCATCGGAATCCAATACTGGTCTCCCAGAAGCCGCTCAAACCACAAACTCTTAGGAGACTCACTCTTCTTGTACTTAAGTCGGCACTGTGTCTTTTATATTCAATTCCGATGCGATTTCTGTGTTTCATTGTCAATGTGAAGGTCCAAGGGATACAGTAAACCTGCACTGGTGAATCGGAATCCAATACTGGTCTCCCAGGAGCCGCTCAAAGCACAAACTGTTAGGAGACTCACTCTTCCTGTACTTAAGTCGGCACTGTGCCTTTTATATTCAATTCCGATGCGATTTCTGTGTTTCATTGTCAATGTGAAGGTCCAAGGGATACAGTAAACCTGCACTGGTGCATCGGAATCCAATACTGGTCTCCCAGGAGCCGCTCAAACCACAAACTCTTAGGAGACTCACTCTTCTTGTACTTAAGTCGGCACTGTGTCTTTTATATTCAATTCCGATGCGATTTCTGTGTTTCATCGTCAATGTGAAGGTCCAAGGGATACAGTAAACCTGCACTGGTGCATCGGAATCCAATACTGGTCTCCCAGGAGCCGCTCAAAGCACAAACTCTTAGGAGACTCACTCTTCTTGTACTTAAGTCGGCACTGTGTCTTTTATATTCAATTCCGATGCGATTTCTGTGTTTCATTGTCAATGTGAAGGTCCAAGGGATACAGTAAACCTGCACTAATGCATCGGAATCCAATACTGGTCTCCCAGGAGCCGCTCAAACCACAAACTCTTAGGAGACTCACTCTTCTTGTACTTAAGTCGGCACTGTGCCTTTTATATTCAATTCCGATGCGATTTCTGTGTTTCATCGTCAATTTGAAGGTCCAAGGGATATAGTAGACCTGCACTGGTGCATCGGAATCCAATACTGGTCTCCCAGGAGCCGCTCAAACCACAACCTCTTAGGAGACTCACTCTTCTTGTACTTAAGTCGGCACTGTGCCTTTTATATTCAATTCCGATGCGATCTCTGTGTTTCATCGTCAATTTGAAGGTCCAAGGGATACAGTAAACCTGCACTGGTGCATCGGAATCCAATACTGGTCTCCCAGGAGCCGCTCAAACCACAAACTCTTAGGAGACTCACTCTTCTTGTACTTAAGTCGGCACTGTGCCTTTTATATTGAATTCCGATGCGATTTCTGTGTTTCATTGTCAATGTGAAGGTCCAAGGGATACAGTAAACCTGCACTGGTGCATCGGAATCCAATACTGGGCTCCCAGGAGCCGCTGAAAGCACAATCTCTTAGGAGACTCACTCTTCTTGTACTTAAGTCGGCACTGTGTCTTTTATATTCAATTCCGATGCGATTTCTGTGTTTCATCGTCAATGTGAAGGTCGAAGGGATACAGTAAACCTGCACTGGTGCATCGGAATCCAATACTGGTCTCCCAGAAGCCGCTCAAACCACAAACTCTTAGGAGACTCACTCTTCTTGTACTTAAGTCGGCACTGTGTCTTTTATATTCAATTCCGATGCGATTTCTGTGTTTCATTGTCAATGTGAAGGTCCAAGGGATACAGTAAACCTGCACTGGTGAATCGGAATCCAATACTGGTCTCCCAGGAGCCGCTCAAAGCACAAACTGTTAGGAGACTCACTCTTCCTGTACTTAAGTCGGCACTGTGCCTTTTATATTCAATTCCGATGCGATTTCTGTGTTTCATTGTCAATGTGAAGGTCCAAGGGATACAGTAAACCTGCACTGGTGCATCGGAATCCAATACTGGTCTCCCAGGAGCCGCTCAAACCACAAACTCTTAGGAGACTCACTCTTCTTGTACTTAAGTCGGCACTGTGTCTTTTATATTCAATTCCGATGCGATTTCTGTGTTTCATTGTCAATGTGAAGGTCCAAGGGATACAGTAAACCTGCACTGGTGCATCGGAATCCAATACTGGTCTCCCAGGAGCCGCTCAAAGCACAAACTCTTAGGAGACTCACTCTTCTTGTACTTAAGTCGGCACTGTGTCTTTTATATTCAATTCCGATGCGATTTCTGTGTTTCATTGTCAATGTGAAGGTCCAAGGGATACAGTAAACCTGCACTGGTGCATCGGAATCCAATACTGGTCTCCCAGGAGCCGTTCAAACCACAAACTCTTAGGAGACTCACTCTTCTTGTACTTAAGTCGGCACTGTGTCTTTTATATTCAATTCCGATGCGATTTCTGTGTTTCATCGTCAATGTGAAGGTCCAAGGGATACAGTAAACCTGCACTGGTGCTTCGGAATCCAATACTGGTCTCCGAGGAGCCGCTCAAACCACAAACTCTTAGGAGACTCACTCTTCTTGTACTTAAGTCGGCACTGTGTCTTTTATATTCAATTCCGATGCGATTTCTGTGTTTCATTGTCAATGTGAAGGTCCAAGGGATACAGTAAACCTGCACTGGTGCATCGGAATCCAATACTGGTCTCCCAGGAGCCGCTCAAACCACAAACTCTTAGGAGACTCACTCTTCTTGTACTTAAGTCGGCACTGTGTCTTTTATATTCAATTCCGATGCGATTTCTGTGTTTCATCGTCAATGTGAAGGTCCAAGGGATACAGTAGACCTGCACTGGTGCATCGGAATCCAATACTGGTCTCCCAGGAGCCCCCAAACCACAAACTCTTAGGAGACTCACTCTTCTTGTACTTAAGTCGGCACTGTGCCTTTTATATTCAATTCCGATGCGATCTCTGTGTTTCATCGTCAATTTGAAGGTCCAAGGGATACAGTAAACCTGCACTGGTGCATCGGAATCCAATACTGGTCTCCCAGGAGCCGCTCAAACCACAAACTCTTAGGAGACTCACTCTTCTTGTACTTAAGTCGGCACTGTGCCTTTTATATTCAATTCCGATGCGATTTCTGTGTTTCATTGTCAATGTGAAGGTCCAAGGGATACCGTAAACCTGCACTGGTGCATCGGAATCCAATACTGGTCTCCCAGGAGCCGCTCAAAGCACAAACTCTTAGGAGACTCACTCCTCTTGTACTTAAGTCGGCACTGTGTCTTTTATATTCAATTCCGATGCGATTTCTGTGTTTCATCGTCAATGTCAAGGTCGAAGGGATACAGTAAACCTGCACTGGTGCATCGGAATCCAATACTGGTCTCCCAGAAGCCTGCTCAAACCACAAACTCTTAGGAGACTCACTCTTCTTGTACTTAAGTCGGCACTGTGTCTTTTATATTCAATTCCGATGCGATTTCTGTGTTTCATTGTCAATGTGAAGGTCCAAGGGATACAGTAAACCTGCACTGGTGCATCGGAATCCAATACTGGTCTCCCAGGAGCCGCTCAAACCACAAACTCTTAGGAGACTCACTCTTCTTGTACTTAAATCGGCACTGTGTCTTTTATATTCAATTCCGATGCGATTTCTGTGGTTCATTGTCAATGTGAAGGTCCAAGGGATACAGTAAACCTGCACTGGTGGATCGGAATCCAATACTGGTCTCCCAGGAGCCGCTCAAACCACAAACTCTTAGGAGACTCACTCTTCTTGTACTTAAGTCGGCACTGTGTCTTTTATATTCAATTCCGATGCGATTTCTGTGTTTCATTGTCAATGTGAAGGTCCAAGGGGTACAGTAAACCTACACTGGTGCATCGGAATCCAATACTGGTCTCCCAGGAGCCGCTCAAACCACAAACTCTTAGGAGACTCACTCTTCTTGTACTTAAGTCGGCACTGTGCTTTTTATATTCAATTCCGATGCGATTTCTGTGTTTCATTGTCAATGTGAAGGTCCAAGGGATACAGTAAACCTGCACTGGTGCATCGGAATCCAATACTGGTCTCCCAGGAGCCGCTCAAAGCACAAACTCTTAGGAGACTCACTCTTCTTGTACTTAAGTCGGCACTGTGTCTTTTGTATTCAATTCCGATGCGATTTCTGTGTTTCATCGTCAATGTGAAGGTCGAAGGGATACAGTAAACCTGCACTGGTGCATCGGAATCCAATACTGGTCTCCCAGGAGCCGCTCAAACCACAAACTCTTAGGAGACTCACTCTTCTTGTACTTAAGTCGGCACTGTGCCTTTTATATTCAATTCCGATGCGATTTCTGTGTTTCATCGTCAATTTGAAGGTCCAAGGGATACAGTAAACCTGCACTGGTGCATCGGAATCCAATACTGGTCTCCCAGGAGCCGCTCAAACCACAAACTCTTAGGAGACTCACTCTTCTTGTACTTAAGTCGGCACTGTGTCTTTTATATTCAATTCCGATGCGATTTCTGTGTTTCATCGTCAATGTGAAGGTCCAAGGGATACAGTAAACCTGCACTGGTGCATCGGAATCCAATACTGGTCTCCCAGGAGCCGCTCAAACCACAAAGTCTTAGGAGACACACTCATCTTGTACTTAAGTCGGCACTGTGTCTTTTATATTCAATTCCGATGCGATTTCTGTGTTTCATCGTCAATGTGAAGGTCCAAGGGATACAGTAAACCTGCACTGGTGCATCGGAATCCAATACTGGTCTCCCAGGAGCCGCTCAAAGCACAAACTCTTAGGAGACTCACTCTTCTTGTACGTAAGTCGGCACTGTGTCTTTTATATTCAATTCCGATGCGATTTCTGTGTTTCATTGTCAATGTGAAGGTCCAAGGGATACAGTAAACCTGCACTGGTGCATCGGAATCCAATACTGGTCTCCCAGGAGCCGCTCAAACCACAAAGTCTTAGGAGACTCACTCTTCTTGTACTTAAGTCGGCACTATGCCTTTTATATTCAATTCCGATGCGATTTCTGTGTTTCATCGTCAATTTGAAGGTCCAAGGGATACAGTAGACCTGCACTGGTGCATCGGAATCCAATACTGGTCTCCCAGGAGCCGCTCAAACCACAAACTCTTAGGAGACTCACTCTTCTTGTACTTAAGTCGGCACTGTGCCTTTTATATTCAATTCCGATGCGATTTCTGTGTTTCATTGTCAATGTGAAGGTCCAAGGGATACAGTAAACCTGCACTGGTGCATCGGAATCCAATACTGGTCTCCCAGGAGCCGCTCAAACCACAAACTCTTAGGAGACTCACTCTTCTTGTACTTAAGTCGGCACTGTGCCTTTTATATTGAATTCCGATGCGATTTCTGTGTTTCATTGTCAATGTGAAGGTCCAAGGGATACAGTAAACCTGCACTGGTGCATCGGAATCCAATACTGGTCTCCCAGGAGCCGCTCAAAGCACAAACTCTTAGGAGACTCACTCTTCTTGTACTTAAGTCGGCACTGTGTCTTTTATATTCAATTCCGATGCGATTTCTGTGTTTCATCGTCAATGTGAAGGTCGAAGGGATACAGTAAACCTGCACTGGTGCATCGGAATCCAATACTGGTCTCCCAGAAGCCGCTCAAACCACAAACTCTTAGGAGACTCACTCTTCTTGTACTTAAGTCGGCACTGTGTCTTTTATATTCAATTCCGATGCGATTTCTGTGTTTCATTGTCAATGTGAAGGTCCAAGGGGTACAGAAAACCTGCACTGGTGAATCGGAATCCAATACTGGTTTCCCAGGAGCCGCTCAAAGCACAAACTGTTAGGAGACTCACTCTTCCTGTACTTAAGTCGGCACTGTGCCTTTTATATTCAATTCCGATGCGATTTCTGTGTTTCATTGTCAATGTGAAGGTCCAAGGGATACAGTAAACCTGCACTGGTGCATCGGAATCCAATACTGGTCTCCCAGGAGCCGCTCAAACCACAAACTCTTAGGAGACTCACTCTTCTTGTACTTAAGTCGGCATGTGTCTTTTATATTCAATTCCGATGCGATTTCTGTGTTTCATTGTCAATGTGAAGGTCCAAGGGATACAGTAAACCTGCACTGGTGCATCGGAATCCAATACTGGTCTCCCAGGAGCCGCTCAAACCACAAACTCTTAGGAGACTCACTCTTCTTGTACTTAAGTCGGCACTGTGTCTTTTATATTCAATTCCGATGCGATTTCTGTGTTTCATTGTCTATGTGAAGGTCCAAGGGATACAGTAAACCTGCACTGGTGCATCGGAATCCAATACTGGTCTCCCGGGATCCGCTCAAAGCACAAACTCTTAGGAGACTCACTCTTCTTGTACTTATGTCGGCACTGTGCCTTTTATATTCAATTCCGATGCGATTTCTGTGTTTAATTGTCAATGTGAAGGTCCAAGGGATACAGTAAACCTGCACTGGTGCATCGGAATCCAATGCTGGTCTCCCAGGAGCCGCTCAAAGCACAAACTCGTAGGAGACTCACTCTTCTTGTACTTAAGTCGGCACTGTGCCTTTTATATTCAATTCCGATGCGATTTCTGTGTTTCATTGTCAATGTGAAGGTCCAAGGGATACAGTAAACCTGCACTGGGGGATCGGAATCCAATACTGGTATCCCAGGAGCCGCTCAAACCACAAACTCTTAGGAGACTCACTCTTCTTGTACTTAAGTCGGCACTGTGACTTTTATATTCAATTCCGATGCGATTTCTGTGTTTCATTGTCAATGTGAAGGTCCAAGGGATACAGTAAACCTGCACTGGTGCATCGGAATCCAATACTGGTCTCCCAGGAGCCGCTCAAACCACAAACTCTTAGGAGACTCACTCTTCTTGTACTTAAGTCGGCAGTGTGTCTTTTATATTCAATTCCGATGCGATTTCTGTGTTTCATCGTCAATGTGAAGGTCGAAGGGATACAGTAAACCTGCACTGGTGCATCGGAATCCAATACTGGTCTCCCAGGAGCCGCTCAAACCACAAACTCTTAGGAGACTCACTCTTCTTGTACTTAAGTCGGCACTGTGCCTTTTATATTCAATTCCGATGCGATTTCTGTGTTTCATCGTCAATTTGAAGGTCCAAGGGATACAGTAAACCTGCACTGGTGCATCGGAATCCAATACTGGTCTCCCAGGAGCCGCTCAAAGCACAAACTCTTAGGAGACTCACTCTTCTTGTACTTAAGTCGGCACTGTGTCTTTTATATTCAATTCCGATGCGATTTCTGTGTTTCATTGTCAATGTAAAGGTCCAAGGGATACAGTAAACCTGCACTGGTGCATCGGAATCCAATACTGGTCTCCCAGGAGCCGCTCAAAGCACAAACTCTTAGGAGACTCACTCTTCTTGTACTTAAGTCGGCACTGTGTCTTTTATATTCAATTCCGATGCGATATCTGTGTTTCATTGTCAATGTGAAGGTCCAAGGGATACAGTAAACCTGCACTGGTGCATCGGAATCCAATACTGGTCTCCCAGGAGCCGCTCAAACCACAAACTCTTAGGAGACTCACTCTTCTTGTACTTAAGTCGGCACTGTGTCTTTTATATTCAATTCCGATGCGATTTCTGTGTTTCATCGTCAATGTGAAGGTCCAAGGGATACAGTAAACCTGCACTGGTGCATCGGAATCCAATACTGGTCTCCCAGGAGCCGCTCAAACCACAAACTCTTAGGAGACTCACTCTTCTTGTACTTAAGTCGGCACTGTGTCTTTTATATTCAATTCCGATGCGATTTCTGTGTTTCATTGTCAATGTGAAGGTCCAAGGGATACAGTAAACCTGCACTGGTGCATCGGAATCCAATACTGGTCTCCCAGGAGCCGCTCAAACCACAAACTCTTAGGAGACTCACTCTTCTTGTACTTAAGTCGGCACTGTGTCTTTTATATTCAATTCCGATGCGATTTCTGTGTTTCATCGTCAATGTGAAGGTCCAAGTGATACAGTAGACCTGCACTGGTGCATCGGAATCCAATACTGGTCTCCCAGGAGCCCCCAAACCACAAACTCTTAGGAGACTCACTCTTCTTGTACTTAAGTCGGCACTGTGCCTTTTATATTCAATTCCGATGCGATCTCTGTGTTTCATCGTCAATTTGAAGGTCCAAGGGATACAGTAAACCTGCACTGGTGCATCGGAATCCAATACTGGTCTCCCAGGAGCCGCTCAAACCACAAACTCTTAGGAGACTCACTCTTCTTGTACTTAAGTCGGCACTGTGCCTTTTATATTCAATTCCGATGCGATTTCTGTGTTTCATTGTCAATGTGAAGGTCCAAGGGATACAGTAAACCTGCACTGGTGCATCGGAATCCAATACTGGTCTCCCAGGAGCCGCTCAAAGCACAAACTCTTAGGAGACTCACTCTTCTTGTACTTAAGTCGGCACTGTGTCTTTTATATTCAATTCCGATGCGATTTCTGTGTTTCATCGTCAATGTGAAGGTCCAAGGGATACAGTAAACCTGCACTGGTGCATCGGAATCCAATACTGGTCTCCCAGAAGCCGCTCAAACCACAAACTCTTAGGAGACTCACTCTTCTTGTACTTAAGTCGGCACTGTGTCTTTTATATTCAATTCCGATGCGATTTCTGTGTTTCATTGTCAATGTGAAGGTCCAAGGGATACAGTAAACCTGCACTGGTGCATCGGAATCCAATACTGGTCTCCCAGGAGCCGCTCAAACCACAAACTCTTAGGAGACTCACTCTACTTGTACTTAAGTCGGCACTGTGTCTTTTATATTAAATTCCGATGCGATTTCTGTGTTTCATCGTCAATGAGAAGGTCCAAGGGATACAGTAAACCTGCACTGGTGCATCGGAATCCAATACTGGTCTCCCAGGAGCCGCTCAAACCACAAACTCTTAGGAGACTCACTCTTCTTGTACTTAAGTCGGCACTGTGTCTTTTATATTCAATTCCGATGCGATTTCTGTGTTTCATTGTCAATGTGAAGGTCCAAGGGATACAGTAAACCTGCACTGGTGCATCGGAATCCAATACTGGCCTCCCAAGGTGCCGCTCAAAGCACAAACTCTTAGGAGACTCACTCTTCTTGTACTTAAGTCGGCACTGTGCCTTTTATATTCAATTCCGATGCGATTTCTGTGTTTCATCGTCAATGTGAAGGTCCAAGGGATACAGTAAACCTGCACTGGTGCATCGGAATCCAATACTGGTCTCCCAGGATCCGCTCAAAGCACAAACTCTTAGGAGACTCACTCTTCTTGTACTTATGTCGGCACTGTGCCTTTTATATTCAATTCCGATGCGATTTCTGTGTTTAATTGTCAATGTGAAGGTCCAAGGGATACAGTAAACCTGCACTGGTGCATCGGAATCCAATGCTGGTCTCCCAGGAGCCGCTCAAAGCACAAACTCTTAGGAGACTCACTCTTCTTGTACTTAAGTCGGCACTGTGCCTTTTATATTCAATTCCGATGCGATTTCTGTGTTTCATTGTCAATGTGATGGTCCAAGGGATACAGTAAACCTGCACTGGTGGATCGGAATCCAATACTGGTATCCCAGGAGCCGCTCAAACCACAAACTCTTAGGAGACTCACTCTTCTTGTACTTAAGTCGGCACTGTGTCTTTTATATTCAATTCCGATGCGATTTCTGTGTTTCATTGTCAATGTGAAGGTCGAAGGGATACAGTAAACCTGCACTGGTGCATCGGAATCCAATACTGGTCTCCCAGGAGCCGCTCAAACCACAAACTCTTAGGAGACTCACTCTTCTTGTACTTAAGTCGGCACTGTGCCTTTTATATTCAATTCCGATGCGATTTCTGTGTTTCATTGTCAATGTGAAGGTCCAAGGGATACAGTAAACCAGCACTGGTGCATCGGAATCCAATACTGGTCTCCCAGGAGCCGCTCAAAGCACAAACTCTTAGGAGACTCACTCTTCTTGTACTTAAGTCGGCACTGTGTCTTTTATATTCAATTCCGATGCGATTTCTGTGTTTCATCGTCAATGTGAAGGTCGAAGGGATACAGTAAACCTGCACTGGTGCATCGGAATCCAATACTGGTCTCCCAGGAGCCGCTCAAAGCACAAACTCTTAGGAGACTCACTCTTCTTGTACTTAAGTCGGCACTGTGTCTTTTATATTCAATTCCGATGCGATTTCTGTGTTTCATTCTCAATGTGAAGGTCCAAGGGATACAGTAAACCAGCACTGGTGCATCGGAATCCAATACTGGTCTCCCAGGATCCGCTCAAAGCACAACCTCTTAGGAGACTCACTCTTCTTGTACCTAAGTCGGCACCGTGCCTTTTATATTCAATTCCGATGCGATTTCTGTGTTTCATCGTCAATTTGAAGGTCCAAGGGATACAGTAAACCTGCACTGGTGCATCGGAATCCAATACTGGTCTCCCAGGAGCCGCTCTAAGCACAAACTCTGAGAAGATTCACTCTTCTTGTACTTAAGTCGGCACTGTGCCTTTTATATTCAATTCCGATGCGATTTCTGTGTTTCATCGTCAATGTGAAGGTCCAAGGGATACAGTAAACCTGCACTGGTGCATCGGAATCCAATACTGGTCTCCCAGGATCCGCTCAAAGCACAAAATCTTAGGAGACTCACTCTTCTTGTACTTAAGTCGGCACTGTGCCTTTTATATTCAATTCCGATGCGATTTCTGTGTTTCATCGTCAATGTGAAGGTCCAAGGGATACAGTAAACCTGCACTGGTGCATCGGAATCCAATACTGGTCTCCCAGGAGCCGCCCGAACACAAACTCAGAGAAGATTCACTCTTCTTGTACTTAAGTCGGCACTGTGTCTTTTATATTCAATTCCGATGCGATTTCTGTGTTTCATTGTCAATGTGAAGGTCCAAGGGATACAGTAAACCTGCACTGGTGCATCGGAATCCAATACTGGTCTCCCAGGAGCCGCTCAAAGCACAAACTCTTAGGAGACTCACTCTTCTTGTACTTAAGTCGGCATTGTGCCTTTTATATTCAATTCCGATGCGATTTCTGTGTTTCATCGTCAATTTGAAGGTCCAAGGGATACAGTAAACCTGCACTGGTGCATCGGAATCCAATACTGGTCTCCCAGGAGAAGCTCAAACCACAAACTCTTCGGAGACTCACTCTTCTTGTACTTAAGTCGGCACTGTGTCTGTTATATTCAATTCCGATGCGATTTCTGTGTTTCATTGTCAATGTGAAGGTCCAAGGGATACAGTAAACCTGCACTGGTGCATCGGAATCCAATACTGGTCTCCCAGGAGCCGCTCAAAGCACAAACTCTGAGAAGGTTCACTCTTCTTGTACTCTAGTCGGCACTGTGCCTTTTATATTCAATTCCGATGCGATTTCTGTGTTTCATTGTCAATGTGAAGGTCCAAGGGATACAGTAAACCTCCACTGGTGCATCGGAATCCAATACTGGTCTCCCAGGAGCCGCTCAAACCACAAACTCTTAGGAGACTCACTCTTCTTGTACTTAAGTCGGCACTGTGTCTTTTATATTCAATTCCGATGCGATTTCTGTGTTTCATTGTCAATGTGAAGGTCCAAGGGATACAGTAAACCTGCACTGGCGCATCGGAATCCAATATTGGTCTCATAGGAGCCGTTCAAACCACAAACTCTTAGAGACTCACTCTTCTTGCACTTAAGTCGGCACTGTGCCTTTTATATTCAATTCCGATGCGATTTCTGTGTTTCAACGTCAATGTGAAGGTCCAAGGGATACAGTAAACCTGCACTGGTGCATCGGAATCCAATACTGGTCTCCCAGGAGCCGCCCAAAGCACAAACTCTGAGAAGATTCACTCTTCTTGTACTTAAGTCGGCACTGTGCCTTTTATATTCAATTCCGATGCGATTTCTGTGTTTCATCGTCAATGTGAAGGTCCAAGGGATACAGTAAACCTGCACTTGTGCATCGGAATCCAATACTGGTCTCCCAGGAGCCGCCCAAAGCACAAACTCTGAGAAGATTCACTCTTCTTGTACTTAAGTCGGCACTGTGCCTTTTATATTCAATTCCGATGCGATTTCTGTGTTTCATCGCCAATGTGTAGGTCCAAGGGATACAGTAAACCTGCACTGGTGCATCGGAATCCAATACTGGTCTCCCAGGAGCCGCCCAAAGCACAAACTCTGAGAAGATACACTCTTCTTGTACTTAAGTCGGCACTGTGTCTTTTATATTCAATTCCGATGCGATTTCTGTGTTTCATTCTCAATGTGAAGGTCCAAGGGATACAGTAAACCTGCACTGGTGCATCGGAATCCAATACTGGTCTCCCAGGATATGCTCAAAGCACAACCTCTTAGGAGACTCACTCTTCTTATACCTAAGTCGGCACTGTGCCTTTTATATTCAATTCCGATGCGATTTCTGTGTTTCATCGTCAATTTGAAGGTCCAAGGGATACAGTAAACCTGCAATGGTGCATCGGAATCCAATACTGGTCTCCCAGGAGCCGCTCAAACACAAACTCTGAGAAGATTCACTCTTCTTGTACTTAAGTCGGCACTGTGCCTTTTATATTCAATTCCGATGCGATTTCTGTGTTTCATCGTCAATGTGAAGGTCCAAGGGATACAGTAAACCTGCACTGGTGCATCGGAATCCAATACTGGTCTCCCAGGATCCGCTCAAAACACAAAATCTTAGGAGACTCACTCTTCTTGTACTTAAGTCGGCAATGTGCCATTTATATTCAATTCCGATGCGATTTCTGTGTTTCATCGTCAATGTGAAGGTCCAAGGGATACAGTAAACCTGCACTGGTGCATCGGAATCCAATACTGGTTTCCCAGGAGCCGCCCAAAGCACAAACTCTGAGAAGATTCATTCTTCTTGTACTTAAGTCGGCACTGTGTCTTTTATATTCAATTCCGATTCGATTTCTGTGTTTCATTGTCAATGTGAAGGTCCAAGGGATACAGTAAATCTGCACTGCTGCATCGGAATCCAATACTGGTCTCCCAGGAGCCGCTCAAAGCACAAACTCTTAGGAGACTCACTCTTCTTGTACTTAAGTCGGCATTGTGCCTTTTATATTCAATTCCGATGCGATTTCTGCGTTTCATCGTCAATTTGAAGGTCCAAGGGATACAGTAAACCTGCACTGGTGCATCGGAATCCAATATTGGTCTCCCAGGAGCCGCTCAAACCACAAACTCTTAGGAGACTCACTCTTCTTGTACTTAAGTCGGCACTGTGCCTTTTATATTCAATTCCGATGCGATTTCTGTGTTTCAACGTCAATGTGAAGGTCCAAGGGATACAGCAAACCTGCACTGGTGCATCGGAATCCAATACTGGTCTCCCAGGAGCCGCCCAAAGCACAAACTCTGAGAAGATTCACTCTTCTTGTACTTAAGTCGGCACTGTGCCTTTTATATTCAATTCCGATGCGATTTCTGTGTTTCATCGTCAATGTGTAGGTCCAAGGGATACAGTAAACCTGCACTGGTGCATCGGAATCCAATACTTGTCTCCCAGGAGCCGCCCAAAGCACAAACTCTGAGAAGATTCACTCTTCTTGTACTTTAGTCGGCACTGTGCCTTTTATATTCAATTCCGATGCGATTTCTGTGTTTCATCGTCAATGTGAAGGTCCAAGGGATACAGTAAACCTGCACTGGTGCATCGGAATCCAATACTGGTCTCCCAGGAGCCGCCCAAAGCACAAACTCTGAGAAGATTCACTCTTCTTGTACTTAAGTCGGCACTGTGCCTTTTATATTCAATTCCGATGCGATTTCTGTGTTTCATCGTCAATGTGAAGGTCCAAGGGATACAGTAAACCTGCACTGGTGCATCGGAATCCAATACTGGTCTCCCAGGAGCCGCCCAAAGCTCAAACTCTGAGAAGATTCACTCTTCTTGTACTTAAGTCGGCACTGTGCCTTTTATATTCAATTCCGATGCGATTTCTGTGTTTCATTGTCAATGTGAAGGTCCAAGGGATACAGTAAACCTGCACTGGTGCATCGGAATCCAATACTGGTTTCCCAGGAGCAGCCCAAAGCACAAACTCTGAGAAGATTCACTCTTCTTGTACTTAAGTCGGCATTGTGCCTTTTATATTCAATTCCGATGCGATTTCTGTGTTTCATCGTCAATGTGAAGGTCCAAGGGATACAGTAAACCTGCACTAGTGCATCGGAATCCAATACTAGTCTCCCAGGAGCCGCCCAATGCACAAACTCTGAGAAGATTCACTCTTCTTGTACTTAAGTCGGCACCGTGCCTTTTATATTCAATTCCGATGCGATTTCTGTGTTTCATCGTCAATGTGAAGGTCTAAGGGATACAGTAAACCTGCAGTGGTGCATCGGAATCCAATACTGGTCTCCCAGGAGCCGCCCAAAGCACAAACTCTGAGAAGATTCACTCTTCTTGTACTTAAGTCGGCACTGTGCCTTTTATATTCAATTCCGATGCGATTTCTGTGTTTCATCGTCAATGTGAAGGTCCAAGGGATACAATAAACCTGCACTGGTGCATCGTAATCCAATACTGGTCTCCCAGGAGCCGCCCAAAGCACAAACTCTGCGAAAATCACTCTTCTTGTACTTAAGTCGGCACTGTGTCTTTTATATTCAATTCCGATGCGATTTCTGTGTTTCATTGTCAATGTGAAGGTCCAAGGGATACAGTAAACCTGCACTGGTGCATCGGAATCCAATACTGGTCTCCCAGGAGCCGCCCAAAGCACAAACTCTGAGAAGATTCACTCCTCTTGTACTTAAGTCGTCACTGTGCCTTTTATATTCAATTCCGATGCGATTTCTGTGTTCCATCGTCAATGTGAAGGTCCAAGGGATACAGTAAACCTGCACTGGTGCATCGGAATCCAATACTGGTCTCCCAGGAGCCGCCCAATGCACAAAATCTGAGAAGATTCACTCTTCTTGTACTTAAGTCGGCGCTGTGCCTTTTATATTCAATTCCGATGCGATTTCTGTGTTTCATCGTCAATGTGAAGGTCCAAGGGATACAGTAAACCTGCACTGGTGCATCGGAATCCAATACTGGTCTCCCAGGAGCCGCTCAAACACAAACTCTGAGAAGATTCACTCTTCTTGTACTTAAGTCGGCACTGTGCCTTTTATATTCAATTCCGATGCGATTTCTGTGTTTCATCGTCAATGTGAAGGTCCAAGGGATACAGTAAACCTGCACTGGTGCATCGGAATCCAATACTGGCCTCCCAGGATCCGCTCAAAGCACAAAATCTTAGGAGACTCACTCTTCTTGTACTTAAGTCGGCACTGTGCCTTTTATATTCAATTCCGATGCGATTTCTGTGTTTCATCGTCAATGTGAAGGTCCAAGGGATACAGTAAACCTGCACTGGTGCATCGGAATCCAATACTGGTCTCCCAGGAGCCGCCCGAAGCACAAACTCTGAGAAGATTCACTCTTCTTGTACTTAAGTCGGCACTGTGTCTTTTATATTCAATTCCGATGCGATTTCTGTGTTTCATTGTCAATGTGAAGGTCCAAGGGATACAGTAAACCTGCACTGGTGCATCGGAATCCAATACTGGTCTCCCAGGAGCCGCTCAAAGCACAAACTCTTAGGAGACTCACTCTTCTTGTACTTAAGTCGGCATTGTGCCTTTTATATTCAATTCCGATGCGATTTCTGTGTTTCATCGTCAATTTGAAGGTCCAAGGGATACAGTAAACCTGCACTGGTGCATCGGAATCCAATACTGGTCTCCCAGGAGCCGCTCAAACCACAAACTCTTCGGAGACTCACTCTTCTTGTACTTAAGTCGGCACTGTGTCTTTTATATTCAATTCCGATGCGATTTCTGTGTTTCATTCTCAATGTGAAGTTCCAAGGGATACAGTAAACCTGCACTGGTGCATCGGAATCCAATACTGGTCTCCCAGGATCCGCTCAAAGCACAACCTCTTAGGAGACTCACTCTTCTTATACCTAAGTCGGCACTGTGCCTTTTATATTCAATTCCGATGCGATTTCTGTGTTTCATCGTCAATTTGAAGGTCCAAGGGATACAGTAAACCTGCACTGGTGCATCGGAATCCAATACTGGTCTCCCAGGCGCCGCTCAAACACAAACTCTGAGAAGATTCACTCTTCTTGTACTTAAGTCGGCACTGTGCCTTTTATATTCAATTCCGATGCAATTTCTGTGTTTCATCGTCAATGTGAAGGTCCAAGGGATACAGTAAACCTGCACTGGTGCATCGGAATCCAATACTGGTCTCCCAGGATCCGCTCAAAGCACAAAATCTTAGGAGACTCACTCTTCTTGTACTTAAGTCGGCAATGTGCCATTTATATTCAATTCCGATGCGATTTCTGTGTTTCATCCTCAATGTGAAGGTCCAAGGGATACAGTAAACCTGCACTGGTGCATCGGAATCCAATACTGGTCTCCCAGGAGCCGCCCAAAGCACAAACTCTGAGAAGATTCACTCTTCTTGTACTTAAGTCGGCACTGTGTCTTTTATATTCAATTCCGATGCGATTTCTGTGTTTCATTGTCAATGTGAAGGTCCAAGGGATACAGTAAATCTGCACTGCTGCATCGGAATCCAATACTGGTCTCCCAGGAGCCGCTCAAAGCAGAAACTCTTAGGAGACTCACTCTTCTTGTACTTAAGTCGGCATTGTGCCTTTTATATTCAATTCCGATGCGATTTCTGCGTTTCATCGTCAATTTGAAGGTCCAAGGGATACAGTAAACCTGCACTGGTGCATCGGAATCCAATATTGGTCTCCCAGGAGCCGCTCAAACCACAAACTCTTAGGAGACTCACTCTTCTTGTACTTAAGTCGGCACTGTGCCTTTTATATTCAATTCCGATGCGATTTCTGTGTTTCAACGTCAATGTGAAGGTCCAAGGGATACAGTAAACCTGCACTGGTGCATCGGAATCCAATACTGGTCTCCCAGGAGCCGCCCAAAGCACAAACTCTGAGAAGATTCACTCTTCTTGTACTTAAGTCGGCACTGTGCCTTTTATATTCAATTCCGTTGCGATTTCTGTGTTTCATCGTCAATGTGTAGGTCCAAGGGATACAGTAATCCTGCACTGGTGCATCGGAATCCAATACTTGTCTCCCAGGAGCCGCCCAAAGCACAAACTCTGAGAAGATTCACTCTTCTTGTACTTTAGTCGGCACTGTGCCTTTTATATTCAATTCCGATGCGATTTCTGTGTTTCATCGTCAATGTGAAGGTCCAAGGGATACAGTAAACCTGCACTGGTGCATCGGAATCCAATACTGGTCTCCCAGGAGCCGCCCAAAGCACAAACTCTGAGAAGATTCACTCTTCTTGTACTTAAGTCGGCACTGTGCCTTTTATATTCAATTCCGATGCGATTTCTGTGTTTCATCGTCAATGTGAAGGTCCAAGGGATACAGTAAACCTGCACTTGTGCATCGGAATCCAATACTGGTCTCCCAGGAGCCGCCCAAAGCTCAAACTCTGAGAAGATTCACTCTTCTTGTACTTAAGTCGGCACTGTGCCTTTTATATTCAATTCCGATGCGATTTCTGTGTTTCATTGTCAATGTGAAGGTCCAAGGGATACAGTAAACCTGCACTGGTGCATCGGAATCCAATACTGGTCTCCCAGGAGCAGCCCAAAGCACAAACTCTGAGAAGATTCACACTTCTTGTACTTAAGTCGGCATTGTGCCTTTTATATTCAATTCCGATGCGATTTCTGTGTTTCATCGTCAATGTGAAGGTCCAAGGGATACAGTAAACCTGCACTGGTGCATCGGAATCCAATACTAGTCTCCGAGGAGCCACCCAATGCACAAACTCTGAGAAGATTCACTCTTCTTGTACTTAAGTCGGCACTGTGCCTTTTATATTCAATTCCGATGCGATTTCTGTGTTTCATCGTCAATGTGAAGGTCTAAGGGATACAGTAAACCTGCAGTGGTGCATCGGAATCCAATACTGGTCTCCCAGGAGCCGCCCAAAGCACAAAATCTGAGAAGATTCACTCTTCTTGTACTTAAGTCGGCACTGTGCCTCTTATATTCAATTCCGATGCGATTTCTGTGTTTCATCGTCAATTTGAAGGTCCAAGGGATACAGTAAACCTGCACTGGTGCATCGGAATCCAATACTGGTCTCCCAGGATCCGCTCAAAGCACAACCTCTTAGGAGACTCACTCTTCTTATACCTAAGTCGGCACTGTGCCTTTTATATTCAATTCCGATGCGATTTCTGTGTTTCATCGTCAATGTGAAGGTCCAAGGGATACAGTAAACCTGCACTGGTGCATCGGAATCCAATACTGGTCTCCCAGGAGCCGCCCAAAGCACAAACTCTGAGAAGATTCACTCTTCTTGTACTTAAGTCGGCACTGTGTCTTTTATATTCAATTCCGATGCGATTTCTGTGTTTCATTGTCAATGTGAAGGTCCAAGGGATACAGTAAATCTGCACTGCTGCATCGGAATCCAATACTGGTCTCCCAGGAGCCGCTCAAAGCACAAACTCTTAGGAGACTCACTCTTCTTGTACTTAAGTCGGCATTGTGCCTTTTATATTCAATTCCGATGCGATTTCTGCGTTTCATCGTCAATTTGAAGGTCCAAGGGATACAGTAAACCTGCACTGGTGCATCGGAATCCAATATTGGTCTCCCAGGAGCCGCTCAAACCACAAACTCTTAGGAGACTCACTCTTCTTGTACTTAAGTCGGCACTGTGCCTTTTATATTCAATTCCGATGCGATTTCTGTGTTTCAACGTCAATGTGAAGGTCCAAGGGATACAGTAAACCTGCACTGGTGCATCGGAATCCAATACTGGTCTCCCAGGAGCCGCCCAAAGCACAAACTCTGAGAAGATTCACTCTTCTTGTACTTAAGTCGGCACTGTGCCTTTTATATTCAATTCCGATGCGATTTCTGTGTTTCATCGTCAATGTGTAGGTCCAAGGGATACAGTAAACCTGCACTGGTGCATCGGAATCCAATACTTGTCTCCCAGGAGCCGCCCAAAGCACAAACTCTGAGAAGATTCACTCTTCTTATACTTTAGTCGGCACTGGGCCCTTTATATTCAATTCCGATGCGATTTCTGTGTTTCATCGTCAATGTGAAGGTCCAAGGGATACAGTAAACCTGCACTGGTGCATCGGAATCCAATACTGGTCTCCCAGGAGCCGCCCAAAGCACAAACTCTGAGAAGATTCACTCTTCTTGTACTTAAGTCGGCACTGTGCCTTTTATATTCAATTCCGATGCGATTTCTGTGTTTCATCGTCAATGTGAAGGTCCAAGGGATACAGTAAACCTGCACTTGTGCATCGGAATCCAATACTGGTCTCCCAGGAGCCGCCCAAAGCTCAAACCCTGAGAAGATTCACTCTTCTTGTACTTAAGTCGGCACTGTGCCTTTTAAATTCAATTCCGATGCGATTTCTGTGTTTCATTGTCAATGTGAAGGTCCAAGGGATACAGTAAACCTGCACTGGTGCATCGGAATCCAATACTGGTCTCCCAGGAGCAGCCCAAAGCACAAACTCTGAGAAGATTCACTCTTCTTGTACTTAAGTCGGCATTGTGCCTTTTATATTCAATTCCGATGCGATTTCTGTGTTTCATCGTCAATGTGAAGGTCCAAGGGATACAGTAAACCTGCACTGGTGCATCGGAATCCAATACTAGTCTCCCAGGAGCCGCCCAATGCACAAACTCTGAGAAGATTCACTCTTCTTGTACTTAAGTCGGCACTGTGCCTTTTATATTCAATTCCGATGCGATTTCTGTGTTTCATCGTCAATGTGAAGGTCTAAGGGATACAGTAAACCTGCAGTGGTGCATCGGAATCCAATACTGGTCTCCCAGGAGCCGCCCAAAGCACAAACTCTGAGAAGATTCACTCTTCTTGTACTTAAGTCGGCACTGTGCCTTTTATATTCAATTCCGATGCGATTTCTGTGTTTCATCGTCAATTTGAAGGTCCAAGGGATACAGTAAACCTGCACTGGTGCATCGGAATCCAATACTGGTCTCCCAGGATCCGCTCAAAGCACAACCTCTTAGGAGACTCACTCTTCTTATACCTAAGTCGGCACTGTGCCTTTTATATTCAATTCCGATGCGATTTCTGTGTTTCATCGTCAATTTGAAGGTCCAAGGGATACAGTAAACCTGCACTGGTGCATCGGAATCCAATACTGGTCTCCCAGGAGCCGCTCAAACACAAACTCTGAGAAGATTCACTCTTCTTGTACTTAAGTCGGCACTGTGCCTTTTATATTCAATTCCGATGCGATTTCTGTGTTTCATCGTCAATGTGAAGGTCCAAGGGATACAGTAAACCTGCACTGGTGCATCGGAATCCAATACTGGTCTCCCAGGATCCGCTCAAAGCACAAAATCTTAGGAGACTCACTCTTCTTGTACTTAAGTCGGCAATGTGCCCCTTATATTCAATTCCGATGCGATTTCTGTGTTTCATCGTCAATGTGAAGGTCCAAGGGATACAGTAAACCTGCACTGGTGCATCGGAATCCAATACTGGTCTCCCAGGAGCCGCCCAAAGCACAAACTCTGAGAAGATTCACTCTTCTTGTACTTAAGTCGGCACTGTGTCTTTTATATTGAATTCCGATGCGATTTCTGTGTTTCATTGTCAATGTGAAGGTCCAAGGGGTACAGTAAACCTGCACTGGTGCATCGGAATCCAATACTGGTCTCCCAGGAGCCGCTCAAAGCACAAACTCTGAGAAGGTTCACTCTTCTTGTACTTTAGTCAGCACTGTGCCTTTTATATTCAATTCCGATGCGATTTCTGTGTTTCATTGTCAATGTGAAGGTCCAAGGGATACAGTAAACCTGCACTGCTGCATCGGAATCCAATACTGGTCTCCCAGGAGCCGCTCAAAGCACAAACTCTTAGGAGACTCACTCTTCTTGTACTTAAGCCGGCACTGTGTCTTTTACATTCATTTCCGATGCGATTTCTGTGTTTCATTGTCAATGTGAAGGTCCAAGGGATACAGTAAACCTGCACTGGTGCATCGGAATCCAATACTGGTCTCCCAGGAGCCGCTCAAACCACAAACTCTTAGGAGACTCACTCTTCTTGTACTTAAGTCGGCACTGTGTCTTTTATATTCAATTCCGATGCGATTTCTGTGTTTCATTGTCAATGTGAAGGTCCAAGGGATACAGTAAACCTGCACTGGTGCATCGGAATCCAATATTGGTCTCCCAGGAGCCGCTCAAACCACAAACTCTTAGGAGACTCACTCTTCTTGTACTTAAGTCGGCACTGTGCCTTTTATATTCAATTCCGATGCGATTTCTGTGTTTCAACGTCAATGTGAAGGTCCAAGGGATACAGTAAACCTGCACTGGTGCATCGGAATCCAATACTGGTCTCCCAGGAGCCGCCCAAAGCACAAACTCTGAGAAGATTCACTCTTCTTGTACTTAAGTCGGCACTGTGCCTTTTATATTCAATTCCGATGCGATTTCTGTGTTTCATCGTCAATGTGTAGGTCCAAGGGATACAGTAAACCTGCACTGGTGCATCGGAATCCAATACTGGTCTCCCAGGAGCCGCCCAAAGCACAAACTCTGAGAAGATTCACTCTTCTTGTACTTTAGTCGGCACTGTGCCCTTTATATTCAATTCCGATGCGATTTCTGTGTTTCATCGTCAATGTGAAGGTCCAAGGGATACAGTAAACCTGCACTGGTGCATCGGAATCCAATACTGGTCTCCCAGGAGCCGCCCAAAGCACAAACTCTGAGAAGATTCACTCTTCTTGTACTTAAGTCGGCACTGTGCCTTTTATATTCAATTCCGATGCGATTTCTGTGTTTCATCGTCAATGTGAAGGTCCAAGGGATACAGTAAACCTGCACTTGTGCATCGGAATCCAATACTGGTCTCCCAGGAGCCGCCCAAAGCTCAAACTCTGAGAAGATTCACTCTTCTTGTACTTAAGTCGGCACTGTGCCTTTTATATTCAATTCCGATGCGATTTCTGTGTTTCATTGTCAATGTGAAGGTCCAAGGGATACAGTAAACCTGCACTGGTGCATCGGAATCCAATACTGGTCTCCCAGGAGCCGCTCAAAGCACAAACTCTTAGGAGACTCACTCTTCTTGTACTTAAGTCGGCATTGTGCCTTTTATATTCAATTCCGATGCGATTTCTGCGTTTCATCGTCAATTTGAAGGTCCAAGGGATACAGTAAACCTGCACTGGTGCATCGGAATCCAATATTGGTCTCCCAGGAGCCGCTCAAACCACAAACTCTTAGGAGACTCACTCTTCTTGTACTTAAGTCAGCACTGTGCCTTTTATATTCAATTCCGATGCGATTTCTGTGTTTCAACGTCAATGTGAAGGTCCAAGGGATACAGTAAACCTGCACTGGTGCATCGGAATCCAATACTGGTCTCCCAGGAGCCGCCCAAAGCACAAACTCTGAGAAGATTCACTCTTCTTGTACTTAAGTCGGCACTGTGCCTTTTATATTCAATTCCGATGCGATTTCTGTGTTTCATCGTCAATGTGTAGGTCCAAGGGATACAGTAAACCTGCACTGGTGCATCGGAATCCAATACTTGTCTCCCAGGAGCCGCCAAAGCACAAACTCTGAGAAGATTCACTCTTCTTATACTTTAGTCGGCACTGTGCCTTTTATATTCAATTCCGATGCGATTTCTGTGTTTCATCGTCAATGTGAAGGTCCAAGGGATACAGTTAACCTGCACTGGTGCATCGGAATCCAATACTGGTCTCCCAGGAGCCGCCCAAAGCACAAACTCTGAGAAGATTCACTCTTCTTGTACTTAAGTCGGCACTGTGCCTTTTATATTCAATTCCGATGCGATTTCTGTGTTTCATCGTCAATGTGAAGGTCCAAGGGATACAGTAAACCTGCACTTGTGCATCGGAATCCAATACTGGTCTCCCAGGAGCCGCCCAAAGCTCAAACCCTGAGAAGATTCACTCTTCTTGTACTTAAGTCGGCACTGTGCCTTTTAAATTCAATTCCGATGCGATTTCTGTGCTTCATTGTCAATGTGAAGGTCCAAGGGATACAGTAAACCTGCACTGGTGCATCGGAATCCAATACTGGTCTCCCAGGAGCAGCCCAAAGCACAAATTCTGAGAAGATTCACTCTTCTTGTACTTAAGTCGGCATTGTGCCTTTTATATTCAATTCCGATGCGATTTCTGTGTTTCATCGTCAATGTGAAGGTCCAAGGGATACAGTAAACCTGCACTGGTGCATCGGAATCCAATACTAGTCTCCCAGGAGCCGCCCAATGCACAAACTCTGAGAAGATTCACTCTTCTTGTACTTAAGTCGGCACCGTGCCTTTTATATTCAATTCCGATGCGATTTCTGAGTTTCATCGTCAATGTGAAGGTCTAAGGGATACAGTAAACCTGCAGTGGTGCATCGGAATCCAATACTGGTCTCCCAGGAACCGCCCAAAGCACAAACTCTGAGAAGATTCACTCTTCTTGTACTTAAGTCGGCACTGTGCCTTTTATATTCAATTCCGATGCGATTTCTGTGTTTCATCGTCAATGTGAAGGTCCAAGGGATACAATAAACCTGCACTGGTGCATCGGAATCCAATACTGGTCTCCCAGGAGCCGCCCAAAGCACAAACTCTGCGAAGATCACTCTTCTTGTACTTAAGTCGGCACTGTGTCTTTTATATTCAATTCTGATGCGATTTCTGTGTTTCATTGTCAATGTGAAGGTCCAAGGGATACAGTAAACCTGCCCTGGTGCATCGGAATCCAATACTGGTCTCCCAGGAGCCGCCCAAAGCACAAACTCTGAGAAGATTCACTCCTCTTGTACTTAAGTCGTCACTGTGCCTTTTATATTCAATTCCGATGCGATTTCTGTGTTCCATCGTCAATGTGAAGGTCCAAGGGATACAGTAAACCTGCACTGGTGCATCGGAATCCAATACTGGTCCCCCAGGAGCCGCCCAATGCACAAAATCTGAGAAGATTCACTCTTCTTGTACTTAAGTCGGCGCTGTGCCTTTTATATTCAATTCCGATGCGATTTCTGTGTTTCATTGTCAATGTGAAGGTCCAAGGGATACAGTAAATCTGCACTGCTGCATCGGAATCCAATACTGGTCTCCCAGGAGCCGCTCAAAGCACAAACTCTTAGGAGACTCACTCTTCTTGTACTTAAGTCGGCATTGTGCCTTTTATATTCAATTCCGATGCGATTTCTGCGTTTCATCGTCAATTTGAAGGTCCAAGGGATACAGTAAACCTGCACTGGTGCATCGGAATCCAATACTGGTCTCCCAGGAGCCGCTCAAACCTCAAACTCTTCGGAGACTCACTCTTCTTGTACTTAAGTCGGCACTGTGTCTTTTATATTCAATTCCGATGCGATTTCTGTGTTTCATTGTCAATGTGAAGGTCCAAGGGATACAGTAAACCTGCACTGGTGCATCGGAATCCAATACTGGTCTCCCAGGAGCCGCTCAAAGCACAAACTCTGAGAAGGTTCACTCTTCTTGTACTTTAGTCAGCACTGTGCCTTTTATATTCAATTCCGATGCGATTTCTGTGTTTCATTGTCAATGTGAAGGTCCAAGGGATACAGTAAACCTGCACTGCTGCATCGGAATCCAATACTGGTCTCCCAGGAGCCGCTCAAAGCACAAACTCTTAGGAGACTCACTCTTCTTGTACTTAAGTCGGCACTGTGTCTTTTACATTCATTTCCGATGCGATTTCTGTGTTTCATTGTCAATGTGAAGGTCCAAGGGATACAGTAAACCTGCACTGGTGCATCGGAATCCAATACTGGTCTCCCAGGAGCCGCTCAAACCACAAACTCTTAGGAGACTCACTCTTCTTGTACTTAAGTCGGCACTGTGTCTATTATATTCAATTCCGATGCGATTTCTGTGTTTCATTGTCAATGTGAAGGTCCAAGGGATACAGTAAACCTGCACTGGTGCATCGGAATCCAATATTGGTCTCCCAGGAGCCGCTCAAACCACAAACTCTTAGGAGACTCACTCTTCTTGTACTTAAGTCGGCACTGTGCCTTTTATATTCAATTCCGATGCGATTTCTGTGTTTCAACGTCAATGTGAAGGTCCAAGGGATACAGTAAACCTGCACTGGTGCATCGGAATCCAATACTGGTCTCCCAGGAGCCGCCCAAAGCACAAACTCTGAGAAGATTCACTCTTCTTGTACTTAAGTCGGCACTGTGCCTTTTATATTCAATTCCGATGCGATTTCTGTGTTTCATCGTCAATGTGTAGGTCCAAGGGATACAGTAAACCTGCACTGGTGCATCGGAATCCAATACTGGTCTCCCAGGAGCCGCCCAAAGCACAAACTCTGAGAAGATTCACTCTTCTTGTACTTTAGTCGGCACTGTGCCCTTTATATTCAATTCCGATGCGATTTCTGTGTTTCATCGTCAATGTGAAGGTCCAAGGGATACAGTAAACCTGCACTGGTGCATCGGAATCCAATACTGGTCTCCCAGGAGCCGCCCAAAGCACAAACTCTGAGAAGATTCACTCTTCTTGTACTTAAGTCGGCACTGTGCCTTTTATATTCAATTCCGATGCGATTTCTGTGTTTCATCGTCAATGTGAAGGTCCAAGGGATACAGTAAACCTGCACTTGTGCATCGGAATCCAATACTGGTCTCCCAGGAGCCGCCCAAAGCTCAAACTCTGAGAAGATTCACTCTTCTTGTACTTAAGTCGGCACTGTGCCTTTTATATTCAATTCCGATGCGATTTCTGTGTTTCATTGTCAATGTGAAGGTCCAAGGGATACAGTAAACCTGCACTGGTCCATCGGAATCCAATACTGGTCTCCCAGGAGCAGCCCAAAGCACAAACTCTGAGAAGATTCACTCTTCTTGTACTTAAGTCGGCATTGTGCCCTTTATATTCAATTCCGATGCGATTTCTGTGTTTCATCGTCAATGTGAAGGTCCAAGGGATACAGTAAACCTGCACTGGTGCATCGGAATCCAATACTAGTCTCCCAGGAGCCGCCCAATGCACAAACTCTGAGAAGATTCACTCTTCTTGTACTTAAGTCGGCACCGTGCCTTTTATATTCAATTCCGATTCGATTTCTGTGTTTCATCGTCAATGTGAAGGTCTAAGGGATACAGTAAACCTGCAGTGGTGCATCGGAATCCAATACTGGTCTCCCAGGAGCCGCCCAAAGCACAAACTCTGAGAAGATTCACTCTTCTTGTACTTAAGTCGGCACTGTGCCTTTTATATTCAATTCCGATGCGATTTCTGTGTTTCATCGTCAATGTGAAGGTCCAAGGGATACAATAAACCTGCACTGGTGCATCGGAATCCAATACTGGTCTTCCAGGAGCCGCCCAAAGCACAAACTCTGCGAAGATCACTCTTCTTGTACTTAAGTCGGCACTGTGTCTTTTATATTCAATTCCGATGCGATATCTGTGTTTCATTGTCAATGTGAAGGTCCAAGGGATACAGTAAACCTGCACTGGTGCATCGGAATCCAATACTGGTCTCCCAGGAGCCGCCCAAGGCACAAACTCTGAGAAGATTCACTCCTCTTGTACTTAAGTCGTCACTGTGCCTTTTATATTCAATTCCGATGCGATTTCTGTGATCCATCGTCAATGTGAAGGTCCAAGGGATACAGTAAACCTGCACTGGTGCATCGGAATCCAATACTGGTCTCCCAGGAGCCGCCCAATGCACAAAATCTGAGAAGATTCACTCTTCTTGTACTTAAGTCGGCGCTGTGCCTTTTATATTCAATTCCGATGCGATTTCTGTGTTTCATCGTCAATGTGAAGGTCCAAGGGATACAGTAAACCTGCACTGGTGCATCGGAATCCAATACTGGTCTCCCAGGAGCCGCCCAAAGACAAACTCTGAGAAGATTCACTCTTCTTGTACTTGAGTCGGCATTGTGCTTTCTATATTCAATTCCGATGCGATTTCTGTGTTTCATCGTCAATGTGAAGGTCCAAGGGATACAGTAAACCTGCACTGGTGCATCGGAATCCAATACTGGTCTTCCAGGAGCCGCCCAAAGCACAAACTCTGAGAAGATTCACTCCTCTTGTACTTAAGTCGTCACTGTGCCTTTTATATTCAATTCCGATGCGATTTCTGTGTTCCATCGTCAATGTGAAGGTCCAAGGGATACAGTAAACCTGCACTGGTGCATCGGAATCCAATACTGGTCCCCCAGGAGCCGCCCAATGCACAAAATCTGAGAAGATTCACTCTTCTTGTACTTAAGTCGGCGCTGTGCCTTTTATATTCAATTCCGATGCGATTTCTGTGTTTCATTGTCAATGTGAAGGTCCAAGGGATACAGTAAATCTGCACTGCTGCATCGGAATCCAATACTGGTCTCCCAGGAGCCGCTCAAAGCACAAACTCTTAGGAGACTCACTCTTCTTGTACTTAAGTCGGCATTGTGCCTTTTATATTCAATTCCGATGCGATTTCTGCGTTTCATCGTCAATTTGAAGGTCCAAGGGATACAGTAAACCTGCACTGGTGCATCGGAATCCAATACTGGTCTCCCAGGAGCCGCTCAAACCTCAAACTCTTCGGAGACTCACTCTTCTTGTACTTAAGTCGGCACTGTGTCTTTTATATTCAATTCCGATGCGATTTCTGTGTTTCATTGTCAATGTGAAGGTCCAAGGGATACAGTAAACCTGCACTGGTGCATCGGAATCCAATACTGGTCTCCCAGGAGCCGCTCAAAGCACAAACTCTGAGAAGGTTCACTCTTCTTGTACTTTAGTCAGCACTGTGCCTTTTATATTCAATTCCGATGCGATTTCTGTGTTTCATTGTCAATGTGAAGGTCCAAGGGATACAGTAAACCTGCACTGCTGCATCGGAATCCAATACTGGTCTCCCAGGAGCCGCTCAAAGCACAAACTCTTAGGAGACTCACTCTTCTTGTACTTAAGTCGGCACTGTGTCTTTTACATTCATTTCCGATGCGATTTCTGTGTTTCATTGTCAATGTGAAGGTCCAAGGGATACAGTAAACCTGCACTGGTGCATCGGAATCCAATACTGGTCTCCCAGGAGCCGCTCAAACCACAAACTCTTAGGAGACTCACTCTTCTTGTACTTAAGTCGGCACTGTGTCTATTATATTCAATTCCGATGCGATTTCTGTGTTTCATTGTCAATGTGAAGGTCCAAGGGATACAGTAAACCTGCACTGGTGCATCGGAATCCAATATTGGTCTCCCAGGAGCCGCTCAAACCACAAACTCTTAGGAGACTCACTCTTCTTGTACTTAAGTCGGCACTGTGCCTTTTATATTCAATTCCGATGCGATTTCTGTGTTTCAACGTCAATGTGAAGGTCCAAGGGATACAGTAAACCTGCACTGGTGCATCGGAATCCAATACTGGTCTCCCAGGAGCCGCCCAAAGCACAAACTCTGAGAAGATTCACTCTTCTTGTACTTAAGTCGGCACTGTGCCTTTTATATTCAATTCCGATGCGATTTCTGTGTTTCATCGTCAATGTGTAGGTCCAAGGGATACAGTAAACCTGCACTGGTGCATCGGAATCCAATACTGGTCTCCCAGGAGCCGCCCAAAGCACAAACTCTGAGAAGATTCACTCTTCTTGTACTTTAGTCGGCACTGTGCCCTTTATATTCAATTCCGATGCGATTTCTGTGTTTCATCGTCAATGTGAAGGTCCAAGGGATACAGTAAACCTGCACTGGTGCATCGGAATCCAATACTGGTCTCCCAGGAGCCGCCCAAAGCACAAACTCTGAGAAGATTCACTCTTCTTGTACTTAAGTCGGCACTGTGCCTTTTATATTCAATTCCGATGCGATTTCTGTGTTTCATCGTCAATGTGAAGGTCCAAGGGATACAGTAAACCTGCACTTGTGCATCGGAATCCAATACTGGTCTCCCAGGAGCCGCCCAAAGCTCAAACTCTGAGAAGATTCACTCTTCTTGTACTTAAGTCGGCACTGTGCCTTTTATATTCAATTCCGATGCGATTTCTGTGTTTCATTGTCAATGTGAAGGTCCAAGGGATACAGTAAACCTGCACTGGTCCATCGGAATCCAATACTGGTCTCCCAGGAGCAGCCCAAAGCACAAACTCTGAGAAGATTCACTCTTCTTGTACTTAAGTCGGCATTGTGCCTTTTATATTCAATTCCGATGCGATTTCTGTGTTTCATCGTCAATGTGAAGGTCCAAGGGATACAGTAAACCTGCACTGGTGCATCGGAATCCAATACTAGTCTCCCAGGAGCCGCCCAATGCACAAACTCTGAGAAGATTCACTCTTCTTGTACTTAAGTCGGCACCGTGCCTTTTATATTCAATTCCGATTCGATTTCTGTGTTTCATCGTCAATGTGAAGGTCTAAGGGATACAGTAAACCTGCAGTGGTGCATCGGAATCCAATACTGGTCTCCCAGGAGCCGCCCAAAGCACAAACTCTGAGAAGATTCACTCTTCTTGTACTTAAGTCGGCACTGTGCCTTTTATATTCAATTCCGATGCGATTTCTGTGTTTCATCGTCAATGTGAAGGTCCAAGGGATACAATAAACCTGCACTGGTGCATCGGAATCCAATACTGGTCTTCCAGGAGCCGCCCAAAGCACAAACTCTGCGAAGATCACTCTTCTTGTACTTAAGTCGGCACTGTGTCTTTTATATTCAATTCCGATGCGATATCTGTGTTTCATTGTCAATGTGAAGGTCCAAGGGATACAGTAAACCTGCACTGGTGCATCGGAATCCAATACTGGTCTCCCAGGAGCCGCCCAAGGCACAAACTCTGAGAAGATTCACTCCTCTTGTACTTAAGTCGTCACTGTGCCTTTTATATTCAATTCCGATGCGATTTCTGTGTTCCATCGTCAATGTGAAGGTCCAAGGGATACAGTAAACCTGCACTGGTGCATCGGAATCCAATACTGGTCTCCCAGGAGCCGCCCAATGCACAAAATCTGAGAAGATTCACTCTTCTTGTACTTAAGTCGGCGCTGTGCCTTTTATATTCAATTCCGATGCGATTTCTGTGTTTCATCGTCAATGTGAAGGTCCAAGGGATACAGTAAACCTGCACTGGTGCATCGGAATCCAATACTGGTCTCCCAGGAGCCGCCCAAAGACAAACTCTGAGAAGATTCACTCTTCTTGTACTTGAGTCGGCATTGTGCTTTCTATATTCAATTCCGATGCGATTTCTGTGTTTCATCGTCAATGTGAAGGTCCAAGGGATACAGTAAACCTGCACTGGTGCATCGGAATCCAATACTGGTCTTCCAGGAGCCGCCCAAAGCACAAACTCTGAGAAGATTCACTCTTTTGTACTTAAGTCGGCACTGTGTTTTTATATTCAATTCCGATGCGATTTCTGTGTTTCATCGTCAATGTGAAGGTCCAAGGGATACAGTAAACCTGCACTGGTGCATCGGAATCCAATACTGGTCTCCCAGGAGCCGCCCAAAGCACAAACTCTGAGAAGATTCACTCTTCTTGTACTTAAGTCGGCACTGTGTTTTTATATTCAATTCCGATGCGATTTCTGTGTTTCATCGTCAATTTGAAGGTCCAAGGGATACAGTAAACCTGCACTGGTGCATCGGAATCCAATACTGGTCTCCCAGGATCCGCTCAAAGCACAACCTCTTAGGAGACTCACTCTTCTTATAACTAAGTCGGCACTGTGCCTTTTATATTCAATTCCGATGCGATTTCTGTGTTTCATCGTCAATTTGAAGGTCCAAGGGATACAGTAAACCTGCACTGGTGCATCGGAATCCAATACTGGTCTCCCAGGAGCCGCTCAAACACAAACTCTGAGAAGATTCACTCTTCTTGTACTTAAGTCGGCACTGTGCCTTTTATATTCAATTCCGATGCGATTTCTGTGTTTCATCGTCAATGTGAAGGTCCAAGGGATACAGTAAACCTGCACTGGTGCATCGGAATCCAATACTGGTCTCCCAGGATCCGCTCAAAGCACAAAATCTTAGGAGACTCACTCTTCTTGTACTTAAGTCGGCAATGTGCCATTTATATTCAATTCCGATGCGATTTCTGTGTTTCATCGTCAATGTGAAGGTCCAAGGGATACAGTAAACCTGCACTGGTGCATCGGAATCCAATACTGGTCTCCCAGGAGCCGCCCAAAGCACAAACTCTGAGAAGATTCACTCTTCTTGTACTTAAGTCGGCACTGTGTCTTTTATATTCAATTCCGATGCGATTTCTGTGTTTCATTGTCAATGTGAAGGTCCAAGGGATACAGTAAATCTGCACTGCTGCATCGGAATCCAATACTGGTCTCCCAGGAGCCGCTCAAAGCACAAACTCTTAGGAGACTCACTCTTCTTGTACTTAAGTCGGCATTGTGCCTTTTATATTCAATTCCGATGCGATTTCTGCGTTTCATCGTCAATTTGAAGGTCCAAGGGATACAGTAAACCTGCACTGGTGCATCGGAATCCAATATTGGTCTCCCAGGAGCCGCTCAAACCACAAACTCTTAGGAGACTCACTCTTCTTGTACTTAAGTCGGCACTGTGCCTTTTATATTCAATTCCGATGCGATTTCTGTGTTTCAACGTCAATGTGAAGGTCCAAGGGATACAGTAAACCTGCACTGGTGCATCGGAATCCAATACTGGTCTCCCAGGAGCCGCCCAAAGCACAAACTCTGAGAAGATTCACTCTTCTTGTACTTAAGTCGGCACTGTGCCTTTTATATTCAATTCCGATGCGATTTCTGTGTTTCATCGTCAATGTGTAGGTCCAAGGGATACAGTAAACCTGCACTGGTGCATCGGAATCCAATACTTGTCTCCCAGGAGCCGCCCAAAGCACAAACTCTGAGAAGATTCACTCTTCTTATACTTTAGTCGGCACTGTGCCTTTTATATTCAATTCCGATGCGATTTCTGTGTTTCATCGTCAATGTGAAGGTCCAAGGGATACAGTAAACCTGCACTGGTGCATCGGAATCCAATACTGGTCTCCCAGGAGCCGCCCAAAGCACAAACTCTGAGAAGATTCACTCTTCTTGTACTTAAGTCGGCACTGTGCCTTTTATATGCAATTCCGATGCGATTTCTGTGTTTCATCGTCAATGTGAAGGTCCAAGGGATACAGTAAACCTGCACTTGTGCATCGGAATCCAATACTGGTCTCCCAGGAGCCGCCCAAAGCTCAAACCCTGAGAAGATTCACTCTTCTTGTACTTAAGTCGGCACTGTGCCTTTTAAATTCAATTCCGATGCGATTTCTGTGTTTCATTGTCAATGTGAAGGTCCAAGGGATACAGTAAACCTGCACTGGTGCATCGGAATCCAATACTGGTCTAACAGGAGCAGCCCAAAGCACAAACTCTGAGAAGATTCACTCTTCTTGTACTTAAGTCGGCATTGTGCCTTTTATATTCAATTCCGATGCGATTTCTGTGTTTCATCGTCAATGTGAAGGTCCAAGGGATACAGTAAACCTGCACTGGTGCATCGGAATCCAATACTAGTCTCCCAGGAGCCGCCCAATGCACAAACTCTGAGAAGATTCACTCTTCTTGTACTTAAGTCGGCACCGTGCCTTTTATATTCAATTCCGATGCGATTTCTGTGTTTCATCGTCAATGTGAAGGTCTAAGGGATACAGTAAACCTGCAGTGGTGCATCGGAATCCAATACTGGTCTCCCAGGAGCCGCCCAAAGCACAAACTCTGAGAAGATTCACTCTTCTTGTACTTAAGTCGGCACTGTGCCTTTTATATTCAATTCCGATGCGATTTCTGTGTTTCATCGTCAATGTGAAGGTCCAAGGGATACAATAAACCTGCACTGGTGCATCGGAATCCAATACTGGTCTCCCAGGAGCCGCCCAAAGCACAAACTCTGCGAAGATCACTCTTCTTGTACTTAAGTCGGCACTGTGTCTTTTATATTCAATTCCGATGCGATTTCTGTGTTTCATTGTCAATGTGAAGGTCCAAGGGATACAGTAAACCTGCACTGGTGCATCGGAATCCAATACTGGTCTCCCAGGAGCCGCCCAAAGCACAAACTCTGAGAAGATTCACTCCTCTTGTACTTAAGTCGTCACTGTGCCTTTTATATTCAATTCCGATGCGATTTCTGTGTTCCATCGTCAATGTGAAGGTCCAAGGGATACAGTAAACGTGCACTGGTGCATCGGAATCCAATACTGGTCTCCCAGGAGCCGCCCAATGCACAAAATCTGAGAAGATTCACTCTTCTTGTACTTAAGTCGGCGCTGTGCCTTTTATATTCAATTCCGATGCGATTTCTGTGTTTCATTGTCAATGTGAAGGTCCAAGGGATACAGTAAATCTGCACTGCTGCATCGGAATCCAATACTGGTCTCCCAGGAGCCGCTCAAAGCACAGACTCTTAGGAGACTCACTCTTCTTGTACTTAAGTCGGCATTGTGCCTTTTATATTCAATTCCGATGCGATTTCTGCGTTTCATCGTCAATTTGCAGGTCCAAGGGATACAGTAAACCTGCACTGGTGCATCGGAATCCAATACTGGTCTCCCAGGAGCCGCTCAAACCTCAAACTCTTCGGAGACTCACTCTTCTTGTACTTAAGTCGGCACTGTGCCTTTTATATTCAATTCCGATGCGATTTCTGTGTTTCATTGTCAATGTGAAGGTCCAAGGGATACAGTAAACCTGCACTGGTGCATCGGAATCCAATACTGGTCTCCCAGGAGCCGCTCAAAGCACAAACTCTGAGAAGGTTCACTCTTCTTGTACTTTAGTCAGCACTGTGCCTTTTATATTCATTTCCGATGCGATTTCTGTGTTTCATTGTCAATGTGAAGGTCCAAGGGATACAGTAAACCTGCACTGCTGCATCGGAATCCAATACTGGTCTCCCAGGAGCCGCTCAAAGCACAAACTCTTAGGAGACTCACTCTTCTTGTACTTAAGTCGGCACTGTGTCTTTTACATTCATTTCCGATGCGATTTCTGAGATTCATTGTCAATGTGAAGGTCCAAGGGATACAGTAAACCTGCACTGGTGCATCGGAATCCAATACTGGTCTCCCAGGAGCCGCTCAAACCACAAACCCTTAGGAGACTCACTCTTCTTGTACTTAAGTCGGCACTGTGTCTTTTATATTCAATTCCGATGCGATTTCTGTGTTTCATTGTCAATGTGAAGGTCCAAGGGATACAGTAAACCTGCACTGGTGCATCGGAATCCAATATTGGTCTCCCAGGAGCCGCTCAAACCACAAACTCTTAGGAGACTCACTCTTCTTGTACTTAAGTCGGCACTGTGCCTTTTATATTCAATTCCGATGCGATTTCTGTGTTTCAACGTCAATGTGAAGGTCCAAGGGATACAGTAAACCTGCACTGGTGCATCGGAATCCAATACTGGTCTCCCAGGAGCCGCCCAAAGCACAAACTCTGAGAAGATTCACTCTTCTTGTACTTAAGTCGGCACTGTGCCTTTTATATTCAATTCCGATACGATTTCTGTGTTTCATCGTCAATGTGTAGGTCCAAGGGATACAGTAAACCTGCACTGGTGCATCGGAATCCAATACTGGTCTCCCAGGAGCCGCCCAAAGCACAAACTCTGAGAAGATTCACTCTTCTTGTACTTTAGTCGGCACTGTGCCCTTTATATTCAATTCCGATGCGATTTCTGTGTTTCATCGTCAATGTGAAGGTCCAAGGGATACAGTAAACCTGCACTGGTGCATCGGAATCCAATACTGGTCTCCCAGGAGCCGCCCAAAGCACAAACTCCGAGAAGATTCACTCTTCTTGTACTTAAGTCGGCACTGTGCCTTTTATATTCAATTCCGATGCGATTTCTGTGTTTCATCGTCAATGTGAAGGTCCAAGGGATACAGTAAACCTGCACTTGTGCATCGGAATCCAATACTGGTCTCCCAGGAGCCGCCCAAAGCTCAAACTCTGAGAAGATTCACTCTTCTTGTACTTAAGTCGGCACTGTGCCTTTTATATTCAATTCCGATGCGATTTCTGTGTTTCATTGTCAATGTGAAGGTCCAAGGGATACAGTAAACCTGCACTGGTGCATCGGAATCCAATACTGGTCTCCCAGGAGCAGCCCAAAGCACAAACTCTGAGAAGATTCACTCTTCTTGTACTTAAGTCGGCATTGTGCCTTTTATATTCAATTCCGATGCGATTTCTGTGTTTCATCGTCAATGTGAAGGTCCAAGGGATACAGTAAACCTGCACTGGTGCATCGGAATCCAATACTGGTCTCCCAGGAGCCGCCCAATGCACAAACTCTGAGAAGATTCACTCTTCTTGTACTTAAGTCGGCACCGTGCCTTTTATATTCAATTCCGATTCGATTTCTGTGTTTCATCGTCAATGTGAAGGTCTAAGGGATACAGTAAACCTGCAGTGGTGCATCGGAATCCAATACTGGTCTCCCAGGAGCCGCCCAAAGCACAAACTCTGAGAAGATTCACTCTTCTTGTACTTAAGTCGGCACTGTGCCTTTTATATTCAATTCCGATGCGATTTCTGTGTTTCATCGTCAATGTGAAGGTCCAAGGGATACAATAAACCTGCACTGGTGCATCGGAATCCAATACTGGTCTTCCAGGAGCCGCCCAAAGCACAAACTCTGCGAAGATCACTCTTCTTGTACTTAAGTCGGCACTGTGTCTTTTATATTCAATTCCGATGCGATATCTGTGTTTCATTGTCAATGTGAAGGTCCAAGGGATACAGTAAACCTGCACTGGTGCATCGGAATCCAATACTGGTCTCCCAGGAGCCGCCCAAGGCACAAACTCTGAGAAGATTCACTCCTCTTGTACTTAAGTCGTCACTGTGCCTTTTATATTCAATTCCGATGCGATTTCTGTGTTCCATCGTCAATGTGAAGGTCCAAGGGATACAGTAAACCTGCACTGGTGCATCGGAATCCAATACTGGTCTCCCAGGAGCCGCCCAATGCACAAAATCTGAGAAGATTCACTCTTCTTGTACTTAAGTCGGCGCTGTGCCTTTTATATTCAATTCCGATGCGATTTCTGTGTTTCATCGTCAATGTGAAGGTCCAAGGGATACAGTAAACCTGCACTGGTGCATCGGAATCCAATACTGGTCTCCCAGGAGCCGCCCAAAGACAAACTCTGAGAAGATTCACTCTTCTTGTACTTGAGTCGGCATTGTGCTTTCTATATTCAATTCCGATGCGATTTCTGTGTTTCATCGTCAATGTGAAGGTCCAAGGGATACAGTAAACCTGCACTGGTGCATCGGAATCCAATACTGGTCTTCCAGGAGCCGCCCAAAGCACAAACTCTGAGAAGATTCACTCTTCTTGTACTTAAGTCGGCACTGTGTTTTTATATTCAATTCCGATGCGATTTCTGTGTTTCATCGTCAATGTGAAGGTCCAAGGGATACAGTAAACCTGCACTGGTGCATCGGAATCCAATACTGGTCTCCCAGGAGCCGCTCAAAGCACAAACTCTTAGGAGACTCACTCTTCTTGTACTTAAGTTGGCACTGTGTCTTTTACATTCATTTCCGATGCGATTTCTGTGTTTCATTGTCAATGTGAAGGTCTAAGGGATACAGTAAACCTGCACTGGTGCATCGGAATCCAATACTGGTCTCCCAGGATCCGCTCAAAGCACAAACTCTTAGGAAACTCACTCTTCTTGTACTTACGTCGGCACTGTGCCTTTTATATTCAATTCCGATGCGATTTCTGTGTTTCATTGTCAATGTGAAGGTCCAAGGGATACAGTAAACCTGCACTGATGCATCGGAATCCAATACTGGTCTCCCAGGAGCCGCCCAATGCACAAACTCTGAGAAGATTCGCTCTTCTTGTACTTTAGTCGGCACTGTGCCTTTTATATTCAATTCCGATGCGATTTCTGTGTTTCATTGTCAATGTGAAGGTCCAAGGGATACAGTAAACCTGCACTGGTGCATCGGAATCCAATACTGGTCTCCCAGGAGCCGCCCAAAGCACAAACTCTGAGAAGATTCACTCCTCTTGTACTTAAGTCGTCACTGTGCCTTTTATATTCAATTCCGATGCGATTTCTGTGTTCCATCGTCAATGTGAAGGTCCAAGGGATACAGTAAACCTGCACTGGTGCATCGGAATCCAATACTGGTCTCCCAGGAGCCGCCCAATGCACAAAATCTGAGAAGATTCACTCTTCTTGTACTTAAGTCGGCGCTGTGCCTTTTATATTCAATTCCGATGCGATTTCTGTGTTTCATTGTCAATGTGAAGGTCCAAGGGATACAGTAAATCTGCACTGCTGCATCGGAATCCAATACTGGTCTCCCAGGAGCCGCTCAAAGCACAAACTCTTAGGAGACTCACTCTTCTTGTACTTAAGTCGGCATTGTGCCTTTTATATTCAATTCCGATGCGATTTCTGCGTTTCATCGTCAATTTGAAGGTCCAAGGGATACAGTAAACCTGCACTGGTGCATCGGAATCCAATACTGGTCTCCCAGGAGCCGCTCAAACCTCAAACTCTTCGGAGACTCACTCTTCTTGTACTTAAGTCGGCACTGTGTCTTTTATATTCAATTCCGATGCGATTTCTGTGTTTCATTGTCAATGTGAAGGTCCAAGGGATACAGTAAACCTGCACTGGTGCATCGGAATCCAATACTGGTCTCCCAGGAGCCGCTCAAACCACAAACTCTTAGGAGACTCACTCTTCTTGTACTTTAGTCAGCACTGTGCCTTTTATATTCAATTCCGATGCGATTTCTGTGTTTCATTGTCAATGTGAAGGTCCAAGGGATACAGTAAACCTGCACTGGTGCATCGGAATCCAATACTGGTCTCCCAGGAGCCGCTCAAAGCACAAACTCTTAGGAGACTCACTCTTCTTGTACTTAAGTCGGCACTGTGTCTTTTACATTCATTTCCGATGCGATTTCTGTGTTTCATTGTCAATGTGAAGGTCCAAGGGATACAGTAAACCTGCACTGGTGCATCGGAATCCAATACTGGTCTCCCAGGAGCCGCTCAAACCACAAACTCTTAGGAGACTCACTCTTCTTGTACTTAAGTCGGCACTGTGTCTTTTATATTCAATTCCGATGCGATTTCTGTGTTTCATTGTCAATGTGAAGGTCCAAGGGATACAGTAAACCTGCACTGGTGCATCGGAATCCAATATTGGTCTCCCAGGAGCCGCTCAAACCACAAACTCTTAGGAGACTCACTCTACTTGTACTTAAGTCGGCACTGTGCCTTTTATATTCAATTCCGATGCGATTTCTGTGTTTCAACGTCAATGTGAAGGTCCAAGGGATACAGTAAACCTGCACTGGTGCATCGGAATCCAATACTGGTCTCCCAGGAGCCGCCCAAAGCACAAACTCTGAGAAGATTCACTCTTCTTGTACTTAAGTCGGCACTGTGCCTTTTATATTCAATTCCGATGCGATTTCTGTGTTTCATCGTCAATGTGTAGGTCCAAGGGATACAGTAAACCTGCACTGGTGCATCGGAATCCAATACTGGTCTCCCAGGAGCCGCCCAATGCACAAAATCTGAGAAGATTCACTCTTCTTGTACTTAAGTCGGCGCTGTGCCTTTTATATTCAATTCCGATGCGATTTCTGTGTTTCATTGTCAATGTGAAGGTCCAAGGGATACAGTAAATCTGCACTGCTGCATCGGAATCCAATACTGGTCTCCCAGGAGCCGCTCAAAGCACAAACTCTTAGGAGACTCACTCTTCTTGTACTTAAGTCGGCATTGTGCCTTTTATATTCAATTCCGATGCGATTTCTGCGTTTCATCGTCAATTTGAAGGTCCAAGGGATACAGTAAACCTGCACTGGTGCATCGGAATCCAATACTGGTCTCCCAGGAGCCGCTCAAACCTCAAACTCTTCGGAGACTCACTCTTCTTGTACTTAAGTCGGCACTGTGTCTTTTATATTCAATTCCGATGCGATTTCTGTGTTTCATTGTCAATGTGAAGGTCCAAGGGATACAGTAAACCTGCACTGGTGCATCGGAATCCAATACTGGTCTCCCAGGAGCCGCTCAAACCACAAACTCTTAGGAGACTCACTCTTCTTGTACTTTAGTCAGCACTGTGCCTTTTATATTCAATTCCGATGCGATTTCTGTGTTTCATTGTCAATGTGAAGGTCCAAGGGATACAGTAAACCTGCACTGGTGCATCGGAATCCAATACTGGTCTCCCAGGAGCCGCTCAAAGCACAAACTCTTAGGAGACTCACTCTTCTTGTACTTAAGTCGGCACTGTGTCTTTTACATTCATTTCCGATGCGATTTCTGTGTTTCATTGTCAATGTGAAGGTCCAAGGGATACAGTAAACCTGCACTGGTGCATCGGAATCCAATACTGGTCTCCCAGGAGCCGCTCAAACCACAAACTCTTAGGAGACTCACTCTTCTTGTACTTAAGTCGGCACTGTGTCTTTTATATTCAATTCCGATGCGATTTCTGTGTTTCATTGTCAATGTGAAGGTCCAAGGGATACAGTAAACCTGCACTGGTGCATCGGAATCCAATATTGGTCTCCCAGGAGCCGCTCAAACCACAAACTCTTAGGAGACTCACTCTACTTGTACTTAAGTCGGCACTGTGCCTTTTATATTCAATTCCGATGCGATTTCTGTGTTTCAACGTCAATGTGAAGGTCCAAGGGATACAGTAAACCTGCACTGGTGCATCGGAATCCAATACTGGTCTCCCAGGAGCCGCCCAAAGCACAAACTCTGAGAAGATTCACTCTTCTTGTACTTAAGTCGGCACTGTGCCTTTTATATTCAATTCCGATGCGATTTCTGTGTTTCATCGTCAATGTGTAGGTCCAAGGGATACAGTAAACCTGCACTGGTGCATCGGAATCCAATACTGGTCTCCCAGGAGCCGCCCAAAGCACAAACTCTGAGAAGATTCACTCTTCTTGTACTTTAGTCGGCACTGTGCCCTTTATATTCAATTCCGATGCGATTTCTGTGTTTCATCGTCAATGTGAAGGTCCAAGGGATACAGTAAACCTGCACTGGTGCATCGGAATCCAATACTGGTCTCCCAGGAGCCGCCCAAAGCACAAACTCTGAGAAGATTCACTCTTCTTGTACTTAAGTCGGCACTGTGCCTTTTATATTCAATTCCGATGCGATTTCTGTGTTTCATCGTCAATGTGAAGGTCCAAGGGATACAGTAAACCTGCACTTGTGCATCGGAATCCAATACTGGTCTCCCAGGAGCCGCCCAAAGCTCAAACTCTGAGAAGATTCACTCTTCTTGTACTTAAGTCGGCACTGTGCCTTTTATATTCAATTCCGATGCGATTTCTGTGTTTCATTGTCAATGTGAAGGTCCAAGGGATACAGTAAACCTGCACTGGTGCATCGGAATCCAATACTGGTCTCCCAGGAGCAGCCCAAAGCACAAACTCTGAGAAGATTCACTCTTCTTGTACTTAAGTCGGCATTGTGCCTTTTATATTCAATTCCGATGCGATTTCTGTGTTTCATCGTCAATGTGAAGGTCCAAGGGATACAGTAAACCTGCACTGGTGCATCGGAATCCAATACTAGTCTCCCAGGAGCCGCCCAATGCACAAACTCTGAGAAGATTCACTCTTCTTGTACTTAAGTCGGCACCGTGCCTTTTATATTCAATTCCGATTCGATTTCTGTGTTTCATCGTCAATGTGAAGGTCTAAGGGATACAGTAAACCTGCAGTGGTGCATCGGAATCCAATACTGGTCTCCCAGGAGCCGCCCAAAGCACAAACTCTGAGAAGATTCACTCTTCTTGTACTTAAGTCGGCACTGTGCCTTTTATATTCAATTCCGTTGCGATTTCTGTGTTTCATCGTCAATGTGAAGGTCCAAGGGATACAATAAACCTGCACTGGTGCATCGGAATCCAATACTGGTCTTCCAGGAGCCGCCCAAAGCACAAACTCTGCGAAGATCACTCTTCTTGTACTTAAGTCGGCACTGTGTCTTTTATATTCAATTCCGATGCGATATCTGTGTTTCATTGTCAATGTGAAGGTCCAAGGGATACAGTAAACCTGCACTGGTGCATCGGAATCCAATACTGGTATCCCAGGAGCCGCCCAAGGCGCAAACTCTGAGAAGATTCACTCCTCTTGTACTTAAGTCGTCACTGTGCCTTTTATATTCAATTCCGATGCGATTTCTGTGTTCCATCGTCAATGTGAAGGTCCAAGGGATACAGTAAACCTGCACTGGTGCATCGGAATCCAATACTGGTCTCCCAGGAGCCGCCCAATGCACAAAATCTGAGAAGATTCACTCTTCTTGTACTTAAGTCGGCTCTGTGCCTTTTATATTCAATTCCGATGCGATTTCTGTGTTTCATCGTCAATGTGAAGGTCCAAGGGATACAGTAAACCTGCACTGGTGCATCGGAATCCAATACTGGTCTCCCAGGAGCCGCCCAAAGCACAAACTCTGAGAAGATTCACTCTTCTTGTACTTGAGTCGGCATTGTGCTTTCTATATTCAATTCCGATGCGATTTCTGTGTTTCATCGTCAATGTGAAGGTCCAAGGGATACAGTAAACCTGCACTGGTGCATCGGAATCCAATACTGGTCTTCCAGGAGCCGCCCAAAGCACAAACTCTGAGAAGATTCACTCTTGTTGTACTTAAGTCGGCACTGTGTTTTTATATTCAATTCCGATGCGGTTTCTGTGTTTCATCGTCAATGTGAAGGTCCAAGGGATACAGTAAACCTGCACTGGTGCATCGGAATCCAATACTGGTCTCCCAGGAGCCGCTCAAACCACAAACTCTTAGGAGACTCACTCTTCTTGTACTTAAGTTGGCACTGTGTCTTTTACATTCATTTCCGATGCGATTTCTGTGTTTCATTGTCAATGTGAAGGTCTAAGGGATACAGTAAACCTGCACTGGTGCATCGGAATCCAATACTGGTCTCCCAGGATCCGCTCAAAGCACAAACTCTTAGGAAACTCACTCTTCTTGTACTTACGTCGGCACTGTGCCTTTTATATTCAATTCCGATGCGATTTCTGTGTTTCATTGTCAATGTGAAGGTCCAAGGGATACAGTAAACCTGCACTGATGCATCGGATTCCAATACTGGTCTCCCAGGAGCCGCCCAAAGCACAAACTCTGAGAAGATTCGCTCTTCTTGTACTTTAGTCGGCACTGTGCCTTTTATTTTCAATTCCGATGCGATTTCTGTGTTTCATTGTCAATGTGAAGGTCCAAGGAATACAGTAAACCTGCACTGGTGCATCGGAATCCAATACTGGTCTCCCAGGAGCCGCTCAAACCACAAACTCTTAGGAGACTCACTCTTCTTGTACTTAAGTCGGCACTGTGTCTTTTACATTCATTTCCGATGCGATTTCTGTGTTTCATTGTCAATGTGAAGGTCCAAGGGATACAGTAAACCTGCACTGGTGCATCGGAATCCAATACTGGTCTCCCAGGAGCCGCTCAAACCACAAACTCTTAGGAGACTCACTCTTCCTGTACTTAAGTCGGCACTGTGTCTTTTATATTCAATTCCGATGCGATTTCTGTGTTTCATTGTCAATGTGAAGGTCCAAGGGATACAGTAAAACTGCACTGGTGCATCGGAATCCAATATTGGTCTCCCAGGAGCCGCTCAAACCACAAACTCTTAAGAGACTCACTCTTCTTGTACTTAAGTCGGCACTGTGCCTTTTATATTCAATTCCGATGCGATTTCTGTGTTTCAACGTCAATGTGAAGGTCCAAGGGATACAGTAAACCTGCACTGGTGCATCGGAATCCAATACTGGTCTCCCAGGAGCCGCCCAAAGCACAAACTCTGAGAAGATTCACTCTTCTTGTACTTAAGTCGGCACTGTGCCTTTTATATTCAATTCCGATGCGATTTCTGTGTTTCATCGTCAATGTGTAGGTCCAAGGGATACAGTAAACCTGCACTGGTGCATCGGAATCCAATACTGGTCTCCCAGGAGCCGCCCAAAGCACAAACTCTGAGAAGATTCACTCTTCTTGTACTTTAGTCGGCACTGTGCCCTTTATATTCAATTCCGATGCGATTTCTGTGTTTCATCGTCAATGTGAAGGTCCAAGGGATACAGTAAACCTGCACTGGTGCATCGGAATCCAATACTGGTCTCCCAGGAGCCGCCCAAAGCACAAACTCTGAGAAGATTCACTCTTCTTGTACTTAAGTCGGCACTGTGCCTTATATATTCAATTCCGATGCGATTTCTGTGATTCATCGTCAATGTGAAGGTCCAAGGGATACAGTAAACCTGCACTTGTGCATCGGAATCCAATACTGGTCTCCCAGGAGCCGCCCAAAGCTCAAACTCTGAGAAGATTCACTCTTCTTGTACTTAAGTCGGCACTGTGCCTTTTATATTCAATTCCGATGCGATTTCTGTGTTTCATTGTCAATGTGAAGGTCCAAGGGATACAGTAAACCTTCACTGGTGCATCGGAATCCAATACTGGTCTCCCAGGAGCAGCCCAAAGCACAAACTCTGAGAAGATTCACTCTTCTTGTACTTAAGTCGGCATTGTGCCTTTTATATTCAATTCCGATGCGATTTCTGTGTTTCATCGTCAATGTGAAGGTCCAAGGGATACAGTAAACCTGCACTGGTGCATCGGAATCCTATACTAGTCTCCCAGGAGCCGCCCAATGCACAAACTCTGAGAAGATTCACTCTTCTTGTACTTAAGTCGGCACCGTGCCTTTTATATTCAATTCCGATGCGATTTCTGTGTTTCATCGTCAATGTGAAGGTCTAAGGGATACAGTAAACCTGCAGTGGTGCATCGGAATCCAATACTGGTCTCCCAGGAGCCGCCCAAAGCACAAACTCTGAGAAGATTCACTCTTCTTGTACTTAAGTCGGCACTGTGCCTTTTATATTCAATTCCGATGCGATTTCTGTGTTTCATCGTCAATGTGAAGGTCCAAGGGATACAATAAACCTGCACTGGTGCATCGGAATCCAATACTGGTCTTCCAGGAGCCGCCCAAAGCACAAACTCTGCGAAGATCACTCTTCTTGTACTTAAGTCGGCACTGTGTCTTTTATATTCAATTCCGATGCGATTTCTGTGTTTCATTGTCAATGTGAAGGTCCAAGGGATACAGTAAACCTGCACTGGTGCATCGGAATCCAATACTATTCTCCCAGGAGCCGCCCAAAGCACAAACTCTGAGAAGATTCACTCCTCTTGTACTTAAGTCGTCACTGTGCCTTTTATATTCAATTCCGATGCGATTTCTGTGTTCCATCGTCAATGTGAAGGTCCAAGGGATACAGTAAACCTGCACTGGTGCATCGGAATCCAATACTGGTCGCCTAGGAGCCGCCCAATGCACAAAATCGGAGAAGATTCACTCTTCTTGTACTTAAGTCGGCGCTGTGCCTTTTATATTCAATTCCGATGCGATTTCTGTGTTTCATCGTCAATGTGAAGGTCCAAGGGATACAGTAAACCTGCACTGGTGCATCGGAATCCAATACTGGTCTCCCAGGAGCCGCCCAAAGACAAACTCTGAGAAGATTCACTCTTCTTGTACTTGAGTCGACATTGTGCTTTCTATATTCAATTCCGATGCGATTTCTGTGTTTCATCGTCAATGTGAAGGTCCAAGGGATACAGTAAACCTGCACTGGTGCATCGGAATCCAATACTGGTCTTCCAGGAGCCGCCCAAAGCACAAACTCTGAGAAGATTCACTCTTCTTGTACTTAAGTCGGCACTGTGTTTTTATATTCAATTCCGATGCGATTTCTGTGTTTCATCGTCAATGTGAAGGTCCAAGGGATACAGTAAACCTGCAGTGGTGCATCGGAATCCAATACTGGTCTCCCAGGAGCCGCTCAAAGCACAAACTCTTAGGAGACTCACTCTTCTTGTACTTAAGTCGACACTGTGTCTTTTACATTCATTTCCGATGCGATTTCTGTGTTTCATTGTCAATGTGAAGGTCTAAGGGATACAGTAAACCTGCACTGGTGCATCGGAATCCAATACTGGTCTCCCAGGATCCGCTCAAAGCACAAACTCTTAGGAAACTCACTCTTCTTGTACTTACGTCGGCACTGTGCCTTTTATATTCAATTCCGATCCGATTTCTGTGTTTCATTGTCAATGTGAAGATCCAAGGGATACAGTAAACCTGCACTGATGCATCGGAATCCAATACTGGTCTCCCAGGAGCCGCCCAAAGCACAAACTCTGAGAAGATTCGCTCTTCTTGTACTTAAGTCGGCACTGTGCCTTTTATATTCAATTCCGATGCGATTTGTGTGTTTCATCGTCAATGTGAAGGTCCAAGGGATACAGTAAACCTGCACTGGTGCATCGGAATCCAATACTGGTCTCCCAGGAGCCGCTCAAAGCACAAACTCTTAGGAGACTCACTCTTCTTGTACTTAAGTCGGCACTGTGTCTTTTATATTCAAATCCGATGCGATTTCTGTGTTTCATTGTCAATGTGAAGTTCCAAGGGTTACAGTAAACCTGCACTGGTGCATCGGAATCCAATACTGGTCTCCCAGGAGCCGCCCAAAGCACAAACTCTGAGAAATTCACTCTTCTTGTACTTAAGTCAGCATTGTGCCTTTTATATTCAATTCCAATGCGATTTCTGTGTTTCATCGTCAATGTGAAGGTCCAAGGGATACAGCAAACCTGCACTGGTGCATCGGAATCCAATACTGGTCTCCCAGGAGCCGCCCAAAGCACAAACTCTGAGAAGATTCACTCTTCTTGTACTTAAGTCGGCACTGTGCCTTTTATATTCAATTCCGATGCGATTTCTGTGTTTCATCGTCAATGTGTAGGTCCAAGGGATACAGTAAACCTGCACTGGTGCATCGGAATCCAATACTGGTCTCCCAGGAGCCGCCCAAAGCACAAACTCTGAGAAGATTCACTCTTCTTGTACTTTAGTCGGCACTGTGCCTTTTATATTCAATTCCGATGCGATTTCTGTGTTTCATCGTCAATGTGAAGGTCCAAGGGATACAGTAAACCTGCACTGGTGCATCGGAATCAAATACTGGTCTCCCAGGAGCCGCCCAAAGCACAAACTCTGAGAAGATTCACTCTTCTTGTACTTAAGTCGGCACTGTGCCTTTTATATTCAATTCCGATGCGATTTCTGTGTTTCATCGTCAATGTGAAGGTCCAAGGGATACAGTAAACCTGCACTTGTGCATCGGAATCCAATACTGGTCTCCCAGGAGCCGCCCAAAGCTCAAACTCTGAGAAGATTCACTCTTCTTGTACTTAAGTCGGGACTGTGCCTTTTATATTCAATTCCGATGCGATTTCTGTGTTTCATTGTCAATGTGAAGGTCCAAGGGATACAGTAAACCTGCACTGGTGCATCGGAATCCAATACTGGTCTCCCAGGAGCAGCCCAAAGCACAAACTCTGAGAAGATTCACCCTTCTTGTACTTAAGTCGGCATTGTGCCTTTTATATTCAACTCCGATGCGATTTCTGTGTCTCATCGTCAATGTGAAGGTCCAAGGGATACAGTAAACCTGCACTGGTGCATCGGAATCCAATACTAGTCTCCCAGGAGCAGCCCAATGCACAAACTCTGAGAAGATTCACTCTTCTTGTACTTAAGTCGGCACCGTGCCTTTTATATTCAATTCCGATGCGATTTCTGTGTTTCATCGTCAATGAGAAGGTAAGGGATACAGTAAACCTGCAGTGGTGCATCGGAATCCAATACTGGTCTCCCAGGAGCCGCCCAAAGCACAAACTATGAGAAGATTCACTCTTCTTGTACTTAAGTCGGCACTGTGCCTTTTATATTCAATTCCGATGCGATTTCTGTGTTTCATCGTCAATGGGAGGTCCAAGGGATACAATAAACCTCCACTGGTGCATCGGAATCCAATACTGGTCTCCCAGGAGCCGCCCAAAGCACAAACTCTGCGAAGATCACACTTCTTGTACTTAAGTCGGCACTGTGTCTTTTATATTCAATTCCGATGCGATTTCTGTGTTTCATTGTCAATGTGAAGGTCCAAGGGATACAGTAAACCTGCACTGGTGCATCGGAATCCAATACTGGTCTCCCAGGAGCCGCCCAAAGCACAAACTCTGAGAAGATTCACTCCTCTTGTACTTAAGTCGTCACTGTGCCTTTTATATTCAATTCCGATGCGATTTCTGTGTTCCATCGTCAATGTGAAGGTCCAAGGGATACAGTAAACCTGCACTGGTGCATCGGAATCCAATACTGGTCTCCCAGGAGCCGCCCAAAGCACAAAATCTGAGAAGATTCACTCTTCTTGTACTTAAGTCGGCACTGTGCCTTTTATATTCAATTCCGATGTGATTCCTGTGTTTCATCGTCAATGTGAAGGTCCAAGGGATACAGTAAACCTGCACTGGTGCATCGGAATCCAATACTGGTCTCCCAGGAGCCGCCCAAAGACAAACTCTGAGAAGATTCACTCTTCTTGTACTTGAGTCGGCATTGTGCCTTTTATATTCAATTCCGATGCGATTTCTGTGTTTCATCGTCAATGTGAAGGTCCAAGGGATACAGTAAACCTGCACTGGTGCATCGGAATCCAATACTGGTCTCCCAGGAGCCGCCCAAAGACAAGCTCTGAGAAGATTCACTCTTCTTGTACATGAGTCGGCATTGTGCCTTTTATATTCAATTCCGATGCGATTTCTGTGTTTCATCGTCAATGTGAAGGTCCAAGGGATACAGTAAACCTGCACTGGTGCATCGGAATCCAATACAGGTCTCCCAGGAGCCGCCCAAAGCACAAACTCTGAGAAGATTCACTCTTCTTGTACTTAAGTCGGCACTGTGCCTTTTATATTCAATTCCGATGCGATTTCTGTGTTTCATCGTCAATGTGAAGGTCCAAGGGATACAGTAAACCTGCACTGGTGCATCGGAATCCAATACTGGTCTCCCAGGAGCCGCCCAAAGCTCAAACTCTGAGAAGATTCACTCTTCTTGTACTTAAGTCGGCACTGTGTCTTTTATATTCAATTCCGATGCGATTTCTGTGTTTCATTGTCAATGTGAAGGTCTAAGGGATACAGTAAACCTGCACTGGTGCATCGGAATCCAATACTGGTCTCCCAGGATCCGCTCAAAGCACAAACTCTAAGGAGACTCACTCTTCTTGTACTTAAGTCAGCATTGTGCCTTTTATATTCAATTCCGATGCGATTTCTGTGTTTCATCGTCAATTTGAAGGTCCAAGGGATACAGTAAACCTGCACTGGTGCATCGGAATCCAATACTGGTCTCCCAGGAGCCGCCCAAAGCACAAACTCTGAGAAGATTCACTCTTCTTGTACTTAAGTCGGCACTGTGTCTTTTATATTCAATTCCGATGCGATTTCTGTGTTTCATTGTCAATGTGAAGGTCCAAGGGATACAGTAAAACTGCACTGGTGCATCGGAATCCAATATTGGTCTCCCAGGAGCCGCTCAAACCACAAACTCTTAAGAGACTCACTCTTCTTGTACTTAAGTCGGCACTGTGCCTTTTATATTCAATTCCGATGCGATTTCTGTGTTTCAACGTCAATGTGAAGGTCCAAGGGATACAGTAAACCTGCACTGGTGCATCGGAATCCAATACTGGTCTCCCAGGAGCCGCCCAAAGCACAAACTCTGAGAAGATTCACTCTTCTTGTACTTAAGTCGGCACTGTGCCTTTTATATTCAATTCCGATGCGATTTCTGTGTTTCATCGTCAATGTGTAGGTCCAAGGGATACAGTAAACCTGCACTGGTGCATCGGAATCCAATACTGGTCTCCCAGGAGCCGCCCAAAGCACAAACTCTGAGAAGATTCACTCTTCTTGTACTTTAGTCGGCACTGTGCCCTTTATATTCAATTCCGATGCGATTTCTGTGTTTCATCGTCAATGTGAAGGTCCAAGGGATACAGTAAACCTGCACTGGTGCATCGGAATCCAATACTGGTCTCCCAGGAGCCGCCCAAAGCACAAACTCTGAGAAGATTCACTCTTCTTGTACTTAAGTCGGCACTGTGCCTTATATATTCAATTCCGATGCGATTTCTGTGATTCATCGTCAATGTGAAGGTCCAAGGGATACAGTAAACCTGCACTTGTGCATCGGAATCCAATACTGGTCTCCCAGGAGCCGCCCAAAGCTCAAACTCTGAGAAGATTCACTCTTCTTGTACTTAAGTCGGCACTGTGCCTTTTATATTCAATTCCGATGCGATTTCTGTGTTTCATTGTCAATGTGAAGGTCCAAGGGATCCAGTAAACCTTCACTGGTGCATCGGAATCCAATACTGGTCTCCCAGGAGCAGCCCAAAGCACAAACTCTGAGAAGATTCACTCTTCTTGTACTTAAGTCGGCATTGTGCCTTTTATATTCAATTCCGATGCGATTTCTGTGTTCCATCGTCAATGTGAAGGTCCAAGGGATACAGTAAACCTGCACTGGTGCATCGGAATCCTATACTAGTCTCCCAGGAGCCGCCCAATGCACAAACTCTGAGAAGATTCACTCTTCTTGTACTTAAGTCGGCACCGTGCCTTTTATATTCAATTCCGATGCGATTTCTGTGTTTCATCGTCAATGTGAAGGTCTAAGGGATACAGTAAACCTGCAGTGGTGCATCGGAATCCAATACTGGTCTCCCAGGAGCCGCCCAAAGCACAAACTCTGAGAAGATTCACTCTTCTTGTACTTAAGTCGGCACTGTGCCTTTTATATTCAATTCCGATGCGATTTCTGTGTTTCATCGTCAATGTGAAGGTCCAAGGGATACAATAAACCTGCACTGGTGCATCGGAATCCAATACTGGTCTTCCAGGAGCCGCCCAAAGCACAAACTCTGCGAAGATCACTCTTCTTGTACTTAAGTCGGCACTGTGTCTTTTATATTCAATTCCGATGCGATTTCTGTGTTTCATTGTCAATGTGAAGGTCCAAGGGATACAGTAAACCTGCACTGGTGCATCGGAATCCAATACTATTCTCCCAGGAGCCGCCCAAAGCACAAACTCTGAGAAGATTCACTCCTCTTGTACTTAAGTCGTCACTGTGCCTTTTATATTCAATTCCGATGCGATTTCTGTGTTCCATCGTCAATGTGAAGGTCCAAGGGATACAGTAAACCTGCACTGGTGCATCGGAATCCAATACTGGTCGCCTAGGAGCCGCCCAATGCACAAAATCGGAGAAGATTCACTCTTCTTGTACTTAAGTCGGCGCTGTGCCTTTTATATTCAATTCCGATGCGATTTCTGTGTTTCATCGTCAATGTGAAGGTCCAAGGGATACAGTAAACCTGCACTGGTGCATCGGAATCCAATACTGGTCTCCCAGGAGCCGCCCAAAGACAAACTCTGAGAAGATTCACTCTTCTTGTACTTGAGTCGACATTGTGCTTTCTATATTCAATTCCGATGCGATTTCTGTGTTTCATCGTCAATGTGAAGGTCCAAGGGATACAGTAAACCTGCACTGGTGCATCGGAATCCAATACTGGTCTTCCAGGAGCCGCCCAAAGCACAAACTCTGAGAAGATTCACTCTTCTTGTACTTAAGTCGGCACTGTGTTTTTATATTCAATTCCGATGCGATTTCTGTGTTTCATCGTCAATGTGAAGGTCCAAGGGATACAGTAAACCTGCAGTGGTGCATCGGAATCCAATACTGGTCTCCCAGGAGCCGCTCAAAGCACAAACTCTTAGGAGACTCACTCTTCTTGTACTTAAGTCGACACTGTGTCTTTTACATTCATTTCCGATGCGATTTCTGTGTTTCATTGTCAATGTGAAGGTCTAAGGGATACAGTAAACCTGCACTGGTGCATCGGAATCCAATACTGGTCTCCCAGGATCCGCTCAAAGCACAAACTCTTAGGAAACTCACTCTTCTTGTACTTACGTCGGCACTGTGCCTTTTATATTCAATTCCGATGCGATTTCTGTGTTTCATTGTCAATGTGAAGATCCAAGGGATACAGTAAACCTGCACTGATGCATCGGAATCCAATACTGGTCTCCCAGGAGCCGCCCAAAGCACAAACTCTGAGAAGATTCGCTCTTCTTGTACTTAAGTCGGCACTGTGCCTTTTATATTCAATTCCGATGCGATTTGTGTGTTTCATCGTCAATGTGAAGGTCCAAGGGATACAGTAAACCTGCACTGGTGCATCGGAATCCAATACTGGTCTCCCAGGAGCCGCTCAAAGCACAAACTCTTAGGAGACTCACTCTTCTTGTACTTAAGTCGGCACTGTGTCTTTTATATTCAAATCCGATGCGATTTCTGTGTTTCATTGTCAATGTGAAGTTCCAAGGGTTACAGTAAACCTGCACTGGTGCATCGGAATCCAATACTGGTCTCCCAGGAGCCGCCCAAAGCACAAACTCTGAGAAATTCACTCTTCTTGTACTTAAGTCGGCATTGTGCCTTTTATATTCAATTCCAATGCGATTTCTGTGTTTCATCGTCAATGTGAAGGTCCAAGGGATACAGCAAACCTGCACTGGTGCATCGGAATCCAATACTGGTCTCCCAGGAGCCGCCCAAAGCACAAACTCTGAGAAGATTCACTCTTCTTGTACTTAAGTCGGCACTGTGCCTTTTATATTCAATTCCGATGCGATTTCTGTGTTTCATCGTCAATGTGTAGGTCCAAGGGATACAGTAAACCTGCACTGGTGCATCGGAATCCAATACTGGTCTCCCAGGAGCCGCCCAAAGCACAAACTCTGAGAAGATTCACTCTTCTTGTACTTTAGTCGGCACTGTGCCTTTTATATTCAATTCCGATGCGATTTCTGTGTTTCATCGTCAATGTGAAGGTCCAAGGGATACAGTAAACCTGCACTGGTGCATCGGAATCAAATACTGGTCTCCCAGGAGCCGCCCAAAGCACAAACTCTGAGAAGATTCACTCTTCTTGTACTTAAGTCGGCACTGTGCCTTTTATATTCAATTCCGATGCGATTTCTGTGTTTCATCGTCAATGTGAAGGTCCAAGGGATACAGTAAACCTGCACTTGTGCATCGGAATCCAATACTGGTCTCCCAGGAGCCGCCCAAAGCTCAAACTCTGAGAAGATTCACTCTTCTTGTACTTAAGTCGGGACTGTGCCTTTTATATTCAATTCCGATGCGATTTCTGTGTTTCATTGTCAATGTGAAGGTCCAAGGGATACAGTAAACCTGCACTGGTGCATCGGAATCCAATACTGGTCTCCCAGGAGCAGCCCAAAGCACAAACTCTGAGAAGATTCACCCTTCTTGTACTTAAGTCGGCATTGTGCCTTTTATATTCAACTCCGATGCGATTTCTGTGTCTCATCGTCAATGTGAAGGTCCAAGGGATACAGTAAACCTGCACTGGTGCATCGGAATCCAATACTAGTCTCCCAGGAGCAGCCCAATGCACAAACTCTGAGAAGATTCACTCTTCTTGTACTTAAGTCGGCACCGTGCCTTTTATATTCAATTCCGATGCGATTTCTGTGTTTCATCGTCAATGAGAAGGTAAGGGATACAGTAAACCTGCAGTGGTGCATCGGAATCCAATACTGGTCTCCCAGGAGCCGCCCAAAGCACAAACTATGAGAAGATTCACTCTTCTTGTACTTAAGTCGGCACTGTGCCTTTTATATTCAATTCCGATGCGATTTCTGTGTTTCATCGTCAATGGGAGGTCCAAGGGATACAATAAACCTCCACTGGTGCATCGGAATCCAATACTGGTCTCCCAGGAGCCGCCCAAAGCACAAACTCTGCGAAGATCACACTTCTTGTACTTAAGTCGGCACTGTGTCTTTTATATTCAATTCCGATGCGATTTCTGTGTTTCATTGTCAATGTGAAGGTCCAAGGGATACAGTAAACCTGCACTGGTGCATCGGAATCCAATACTGGTCTCCCAGGAGCCGCCCAAAGCACAAACTCTGAGAAGATTCACTCCTCTTGTACTTAAGTCGTCACTGTGCCTTTTATATTCAATTCCGATGCGATTTCTGTGTTCCATCGTCAATGTGAAGGTCCAAGGGATACAGTAAACCTGCACTGGTGCATCGGAATCCAATACTGGTCTCCCAGGAGCCGCCCAAAGCACAAAATCTGAGAAGATTCACTCTTCTTGTACTTAAGTCGGCACTGTGCCTTTTATATTCAATTCCGATGTGATTCCTGTGTTTCATCGTCAATGTGAAGGTCCAAGGGATACAGTAAACCTGCACTGGTGCATCGGAATCCAATACTGGTCTCCCAGGAGCCGCCCAAAGACAAACTCTGAGAAGATTCACTCTTCTTGTACTTGAGTCGGCATTGTGCCTTTTATATTCAATTCCGATGCGATTTCTGTGTTTCATCGTCAATGTGAAGGTCCAAGGGATACAGTAAACCTGCACTGGTGCATCGGAATCCGATACTGGTCTCCCAGGAGCCGCCCAAAGACAAGCTCTGAGAAGATTCACTCTTCTTGTACATGAGTCGGCATTGTGCCTTTTATATTCAATTCCGATGCGATTTCTGTGTTTCATCGTCAATGTGAAGGTCCAAGGGATACAGTAAACCTGCACTGGTGCATCGGAATCCAATACAGGTCTCCCAGGAGCCGCCCAAAGCACAAACTCTGAGAAGATTCACTCTTCTTGTACTTAAGTCGGCACTGTGCCTTTTATATTCAATTCCGATGCGATTTCTGTGTTTCATCGTCAATGTGAAGGTCCAAGGGATACAGTAAACCTGCACTGGTGCATCGGAATCCAATACTGGTCTCCCAGGAGCCGCCCAAAGCTCAAACTCTGAGAAGATTCACTCTTCTTGTACTTAAGTCGGCACTGTGTCTTTTATATTCAATTCCGATGCGATTTCTGTGTTTCATTGTCAATGTGAAGGTCTAAGGGATACAGTAAACCTGCACTGGTGCATCGGAATCCAATACTGGTCTCCCAGGATCCGCTCAAAGCACAAACTCTAAGGAGACTCACTCTTCTTGTACTTAAGTCAGCATTGTGCCTTTTATATTCAATTCCGATGCGATTTCTGTGTTTCATCGTCAATTTGAAGGTCCAAGGGATACAGTAAACCTGCACTGGTGCATCGGAATCCAATACTGGTCTCCCAGGAGCCGCCCAAAGCACAAACTCTGAGAAGATTCACTCTTCTTGTACTTAAGTCGGCACTGTGCCTTTTATATTCAATTCCGATGCGATTTCTGTGTTTCATCGTCAATTTGAAGGTCCAAGGGATACAGTAAACCTGCACTGGTGCATCGGAATCCAATACTGGTCTCCCAGGAGCCGCCCAAAGCACAAACTCTGAGAAGATTCACTCTTCTGGTACTTAAGTCGGCACTGTGCCTTTTATATTCAATTCCGATGCGATTTCTGTGTTTCATCGTCAATGTGAAGGTCCAAGGGATACAGTAAACCTGCACTGGTGCATCGGAATCCAATACAGGTCTCCCAGGAGCCGCCCAAAGCACAAATTCTGAGAAGATTCACTCTTCTTGTACTTAAGTCGGCATTGTGCTTTCTATATTCAATTCCGATGCGATTTCTGTGTTTCATCGTCAATGTGAAGGTCCAAGGGATACAGTAAACATGCACTGGTGCATCGGAATCCAATACTGGTCTTCCAGGAGCCGCCCAAAGCACAAACTCAGAGAAGATTCACTCTTCTTGTACTTAAGTCGGCACTGTGTTTTTATATTCAATTCCGATGCGATTTCTGTGTTTCATCGTCAATGTGAAGGTCCAAGGGATACAGTAAACCTGCACTGGTGCATCGGAATCCAATACTGGTCTCCCAGGAGCCACCCAAAGACAAACTCTGAGAAGATTCACTCTTCTTGTACTTGAGTCGGCATTGTGCTTTTTATATTCAATTCCGATGCGATTTCTGTGTTTCATCGTCAATGTGAAGGTCCAAGGGATACAGTAAACCTGCACTGGTGCATCGGAATCCAATACTGGTCTCCCAGGAGCCGCCCAAAGACAAACTCTGAGAAGATTCACTCTTCTTGTACTTGAGTCGGCATTGTGCCTTTTATATTCAATTCCGATGCGATTTCTGTGTTTCATCGTCAATGTGAAGGTCCAAGGGATACAGTAAACCTGCACTGGTGCATCGGAATCCAATACTGGTCTCCCAGGAGCCGCCCAAAGCACAAACTCTGAGAAGATTCACTCTTCTTGTACTTAAGTCGGCACTGTGCCTTTTATATTCAATTCCGATGCGATTTCTGTGTTTCATCGTCAATGTGAAGGTCCAAGGGATACAGTAAACCTGCACTGGTGCATCGGAATCCAATACTGGTCTCCCAGGAGCCGCCCAAAGCTCAAACTCTGAGAAGATTCACTCTTCTTGTACTTAAGTCGGCACTGTGCCTTTTATATTCAATTCCGATGCGATTTCTGTGTTTCATCGTCAATGTGAAGGTCCAAGGGATACAGTAAACCTGCACTGGTGCATCGGAATCCAATACTGGTCTCCCAGGAGCCGCTCAAACCACAAACTCTTAGGAGACTCACCCTTCTTGTACTTAAGTCGGCACTGTGTCTTTTATATTCAATTCCGATGCGATTTCTGTGTTTCATCGTCAATTTGAAGGTCCAAGGGATACAGTAAACCTGCACTGGTGCATCGGAATCCAATACTGGTCTCCCAGGAGCCGCTCAAACCACAAACTCTTAGGAGACTCACTCTTCTTGTACTTAAGTCGGCATTGTGCCTTTTATATTCAATTCCGATGCAATTTCTGTGTTTCATGGTCAATGTGAAGGACCAAGGGATACAGTAAACCTGCACTGGTGCATCGGAATCCAATACTGCAAGGGATACGGTAAACCTGCACTGGTGCATCGGAATCCAATACTGGTCTCCCAGGAGCCGCCCAAAGCACAAACTCTGAGAAGATTCACTCTTCTTGTACTTAAGTCGGCACTGTGTCTTTTATATTCAATTCCGATGCTATTTCTGTGTTTCATTGTCAATGTGAAGGTCCAAGGGATACAGTAAACCTGCATTGGTGCATCGGAATCCAATACTGGTCTCCCAGGAGCCGCTCAAACCACAAACTCTGAGAAGATTCACTCTTCTTGTACTTAAGTCGGCATTGTGCCTTTTATATTCAATTCCGATGCGATTTCTGTGTTTCATCGTCAATTTGAAGGCCAAGGGATACAGTAAATCTGCACTGGTGCATCGGAATCCAATACTGGTCTCCCAGAAGCCGCTCAAACCACAAACTCTTAGGAGACTCACTCTTCTTGTACTTATGTCGGCACTGTTTCTTTTATATTCAATTCCGTTGCGATTTCTGTGTTTCATTGTCAATGTGAAGGTCCAAGGGATACAGTAAACCTGCACTGGTGCATCGGAATCCAATACTGGTCTCCCAGGAGCCGCTAAAACCACAAACTCTTAGGAGACTCACTCTTCTTGTACTTAAGTCGGCTCTGTGTCTTTTATATTCAATTCCGATGCGATTTCTGTGTTTCATTGTCAATGTGAAAGTCCAAGGGATACAGTAAACCTGCACTGGTGCATCGGAATCCAATACAGGTCTCCCAGGAGCCGCTCAAAGCACAAACTCTTAGGAGACTCACTCTTCTTGTACTTAAGTCGCCACTGTGCCTTTTACATTCAATTCCGATGCGATTTCTGTGTTTCATTGTCAATGTGAAGGTCCAAGGAATACAGTAAACCTGCACTGGTGCATCGGAATCCAATACTGGTCTCCCAGGAGCCGCTCAAACCACAAACTCTTAGGAGACTCATTCTTCTTGTACTTAAGTCGGCACTGTGTCTTTTATATTCAATTCCGATGCGATTTCTGTGTTTCATTGTCCATGTGAAGGTCCAAGGGATACAGTAAACCTGCACTGGTGCATCGGAATCCAATACTGGTCTCCCAGGAGCCGCTCAAAGCACAAACTCTTAGGAGACTCACTCTTCTTGTACTTAAGTTGGCACTGTGCCTTTTATATTCAATTCCGATGCGATTTCTGTGTTTCATTGTCAATGTGAAGGTCCAAAGGATACAGTAAACCTGCACTGGTGCATCGGAATCCAATACTGGTCTCCCAGGAGCCGCTCAAAGCACAAACTCGTAGGAGACTCACTCTTCTTGTACTTAAGTCGGCACTGTGTCTTTTATATTCAATTCCGATGCGATGTCTGTGTTTCATTGTAAATTTGAAGGTCCTAGGGATACAGTAAACCTGCACTGGTGCATCGGAATGCAATACTGCACTCCCAGGAGCCGCTCAAACCACAAACTCTTAGGAGACTCACTCTTCTTGTACTTAAGTCGGCACTGTGTCTTTTACATTCAATTCCGATGCGATTTCTGTGTTTGATCGTCAATTTGAAGATCCAAGGGATACAGTAAACCTGCACTGGTGCATCGGAATCCAATACTGGTCTCCCAGGAGGCGCTCAAACCACAAACTCTTAGGAGACTCACTCTTCTTGTACTTAAGTCGGCACTGTGTCTTTTATATTCAATTCCGATGCGATTTCTGTGTTTCATTGTCAATGTGAAGGTCCAAGGGATACAGTAAACCTGCACTGGTGCATCGGAATCCAATACTGGTCTCCCAGGAGCCGCTCAAACCACCAACTCTTAGGAGACTCACTCTTCTTGTACTTAAGTCGGCACTGTGTATTTTATATTCAATTCGGATGCGTTTTCTGTGTTTCATTGTCCATGTGAAGGTCCAAGGGATACAGTAAACCCGCACTGGTGCATCGGAATCGAATACTGGTCTCCCAGGAGCCGCTCAAAGCACAAACTCTTAGGAGACTCACTCTTCTTGTACTTAAGTCGGCACTGTGCCTTTTATATGCAATTCCGATGCGATTTCTGCGTTTCATCGTCAATGTGAAGTTCCAAGGGATACAGTAAACCTGCACTGGTGCATCGGAATCCAATACTGGTCTCCCAGGAGCCGCTCAAAGCACAAACACTTAGGAGACTCACTCTTCTTGACTTAAGTCGGCACTGTGCCTTTTATATTCAAATCCGTTGCGATTTCTGTGTTTCATCGTCAATTTGAAGGTCCAAGGGATACAGTAAACCTGCACTGGTGCATCGGAATCCAATACTGGTCTCCCAGGAGCCGCTCAAACCACAAACTCTTAGGAGACTCACTCTTCTTGTACTTAAGTCGGCCCTGTGCCTTTTATATTCAATTCCGATGCGATTTCTGTGTTTCATTGTCAATGTGAAGGTCCAAGGGATACAGTAAACCTGCACTGGTGCATCGGAATCCAATACTGGTCTCCCAGGAGCCGCCCAAAGCACAAACTCTGAGAAGATTCACTCTTCTTGTACTTAAGTCGGCACCGTGCCTTTTATATTCAATTCCGATGCGATTTCTGTGTTTCATTGTCAATGTGAAGGTCCAAGGGATACAGTAAACCTGCACTGATGCATCGGAATCCAATACTGGTATCCCAGGAGCCGCCCAAACCACAAACTCTTAGGAGACTCACTCTTCTTGTACTTAAGTCGGCACTGTGTCTTTTATATTCAATTCCGATGCGATTTCTGTGTTTCATTGTCAATGTGAAGTTCCAAGGGATACAGTAAACCTGCACTGGTGCATCGGAATCCAATACTGGTCTCCCAGGAGCCGCTCAAAGCACAAACTCTTAGGAGACTCACTCTTCTTGTACTTAAGTCGGCACTGTGCCTTTTATATTCAATTCCGATGCGATTTCTGTGTTTCATTGTCAATGTGAAGGTCCAAGGGATACAGTAAACCTGCACTGGTGCATCGGAATCCAATACTGGTCTCCCAGGAGCCGCTCAAAGCACAAACTCTTAGGAGACTCACTCTTCTTGTACTTAAGTCGGCACTGTGTCTTTTACATTCAATTCCGATGCGATTTCTGTGTTTCATTGTCAATGTGAAGGTCCAAGGGATACAGTAAACCGGAACTGGTGCATCGGAATCCAATACTGGTCTCCCAGGAGCCGCTCAAAGCACAAACTCTTAGGAGACTCACTCTTCTTGTACTTAAGTTGGCACTGTGTCTTTTATATTCAATTCCGATGCGATTTCTGTGTTTCATTCTCCATGTGAAGGTCCAAGGGATACAGTAAACCTGCACTGGTGCATCGGAATCCAATACTGGTCTCCCAGGAGCCGCTCAAACCACAAACCCTTATGAGACTCACTCTTCTTGTACTTAAGTCGGCACTGTGTCTTTTATATTCAATTCCGATGCGATTTCTGTGTTTCATTGTCAATGTGAAGGTCCAAGGGATACAGTAAACCTGCACTGGTGCATCGGAGTCCAATACTGGTCTCCCAGGAGCCGCTCAAACCACAAACTCTTAGGAGACTCACTCTTCTTGTACTTAAGTCGGCACTGTGCCTTTTATATTCAATTCCGATGCGATTTCTGTGTTTGATCGTCAATTTGAAGATCCAAGGGATACAGTAAACCTGCACTGGTGCATCGGAATCCAATACTGGTCTCCCAGGAGCCGCTCAAACCACAAACGCTTAGGAGACTCACTCTTCTTGTACTTAAGTCGGCATTGTGCCTATTATATTCAATTCCGATGCGATTTCTGTGTTTCATTGTCAATGTGAAGGTCCAAGGGATACAGTAAACCTGCACTGGTGCATCGGAATCCAATACTGGTCTCCCAGGAGCCGCTTAAAACACAAACTCTTAGGAGACTCACTCTTCTTGTACTTAAGTCGGCACTGTGTCTTTTATATTCAATTCCGATGCGATTTCTGTGTTTCATTGTCAATGTGAAGGTCCAAGGGATACAGTAAACCTGCACTGGAGCATCGGAATCCAATACTGGTCTCCCAGGAGCCGCTCAAACCACAAACTTTTTGGAGACTCACTCTTCTTGTACTTAAGTCGGCACTGTGTCTTTTATATTCAATTCCGATGCGATTTCTGTGTTTCATCGTCAATGTGAACGTCCAAGGGATACAGTAAACCTGCACTGGTGCATCGGAATCCAATACTGGTCTCCCAGGAGCCGCTCAAACCACAAACTCTTAGGAGACTCACTCTTCTTGTACTTAAGTCGGCACTGTGTCTTTTATATTCAATTCCGATGCGATTTCTGTGTTTCATTGTCAATGTGAAGGTCCAAGGGATACAGTAAACCTGCACTGGTGCATCGGAATCCAATACTGGTCTCCCAGGAGCCGCTCAAACCACAAACTCTTAGGAGACTCACTCTTCTTGTACTTAAGTCGACACTGTGTCTTTTATATTCAATTCCGATGCGATTTCTGTGTTTCATTGTCAATGTGAAGGTCCAAGGGATACAGTAAACCTGCACTGGTGTGTCGGAATCCAATACTTGTCTCCCAGGAGCCGCTCAAACCACAAACTCTTAGGAGACTCACTCTTCTTGTACTTAAGTCGGCACTGTGTCTTTTATATTCAATTCCGATGCGATTTCTGTGTTTCATTGTCAATGTGAAGGTCCAAGGGATACAGTAAACCTGCACTGGTGCATCGGAATCGAATACTGGTCTCCCAGGAGCCGCTCAAACCACAAACTCTTAGGAGACTCACTCTTCTTGTACTTAAGTCGGCACTGTGTCTTTTATATTCAATTCCGATGCGATTTCTGTGTTTCATTGTCAATGTGAAGGTCCAAGGGATACAGTAAACCTGCACTGGTGCATCGGAATCGAATACTGGTCTCCCAGGAGCCGCTCAAACCACAAACTCTTAGGAGACTCACTCTTCTTGTACTTAAGTCGGCTCTGTGTCTTTTATATTCAATTCCGATGCGATTTCTGTGTTTCATTGTCAATGTGAAGGTCCAAGGGATACAGTAAACCTGCACTGGTGCATCGGAATCCAATACTGGTCTCCCAGGAGCCGCTCAAAGCACAAACTCTTAGGAGACTCACTCTTCTTGTACTTAAGTCGGCACTGTGCCTTTTACATTCAATTCCGATGCGATTTCTGTGTTTCATTGTCAATGTGAAGGTCCAAGGGATACAGTAAACCGGAACTGGTGCATCGGAATCCAATACTGGTCTCCCAGGAGCCGCTCAAAGCACAAACTCTTAGGAGACTCACTCTTCTTGTACTTAAGTTGGCACTGTGTCTTTTATATTCAATTCCGATGCGATTTCTGTGTTTCATTCTCCATGTGAAGGTCCAAGGGATACAGTAAACCTGCACTGGTGCATCGGAATCCAATACTGGTCTCCCAGGAGCCGCTCAAACCACAAACCCTTATGAGACTCACTCTTCTTGTACTTAAGTCGGCACTGTGTCTTTTATATTCAATTCCGATGCGATTTCTGTGTTTCATTGTCAATGTGAAGGTCCAAGGGATACAGTAAACCTGCACTGGTGCATCGGAGTCCAATACTGGTCTCCCAGGAGCCGCTCAAACCACAAACTCTTAGGAGACTCACTCTTCTTGTACTTAAGTCGGCACTGTGCCTTTTATATTCAATTCCGATGCGATTTCTGTGTTTGATCGTCAATTTGAAGATCCAAGGGATACAGTAAACCTGCACTGGTGCATCGGAATCCAATACTGGTCTCCCAGGAGCCGCTCAAACCACAAACGCTTAGGAGACTCACTCTTCTTGTACTTAAGTCGGCATTGTGCCTATTATATTCAATTCCGATGCGATTTCTGTGTTTCATTGTCAATGTGAAGGTCCAAGGGATACAGTAAACCTGCACTGGTGCATCGGAATCCAATACTGGTCTCCCAGGAGCCGCTTAAAACACAAACTCTTAGGAGACTCACTCTTCTTGTACTTAAGTCGGCACTGTGTCTTTTATATTCAATTCCGATGCGATTTCTGTGTTTCATTGTCAATGTGAAGGTCCAAGGGATACAGTAAACCTGCACTGGAGCATCGGAATCCAATACTGGTCTCCCAGGAGCCGCTCAAACCACAAACTTTTTGGAGACTCACTCTTCTTGTACTTAAGTCGGCACTGTGTCTTTTATATTCAATTCCGATGCGATTTCTGTGTTTCATCGTCAATGTGAACGTCCAAGGGATACAGTAAACCTGCACTGGTGCATCGGAATCCAATACTGGTCTCCCAGGAGCCGCTCAAACCACAAACTCTTAGGAGACTCACTCTTCTTGTACTTAAGTCGGCACTGTGTCTTTTATATTCAATTCCGATGCGATTTCTGTGTTTCATTGTCAATGTGAAGGTCCAAGGGATACAGTAAACCTGCACTGGTGCATCGGAATCCAATACTGGTCTCCCAGGAGCCGCTCAAAGCACAAACTCTTAGGAGACTCACTCTTCTTGTACTTAAGTCGACACTGTGTCTTTTATATTCAATTCCGATGCGATTTCTGTGTTTCATTGTCAATGTGAAGGTCCAAGGGATACAGTAAACCTGCACTGGTGTATCGGAATCCAATACTTGTCTCCCAGGAGCCGCTCAAACCACAAACTCTTAGGAGACTCACTCTTCTTGTACTTAAGTCGGCACTGTGTCTTTTATATTCAATTCCGATGCGATTTCTGTGTTTCATTGCCAATGTGAAGGTCCAAGGGATACAGTAAACCTGCACTGGTGCATCGGAATCGAATACTGGTCTCCCAGGAGCCGCTCAAACCACAAACTCTTAGGAGACTCACTCTTCTTGTACTTAAGTCGGCACTGTGTCTTTTATATTCAATTCCGATGCGATTTCTGTGTTTCATTGTCAATGTGAAGGTCCAAGGGATACAGTAAACCTGCACTGGTGCATCGGAATCGAATACTGGTCTCCCAGGAGCCGCTCAAACCACAAACTCTTAGGAGACTCACTCTTCTTGTACTTAAGTCGGCTCTGTGTCTTTTATATTCAATTCCGATGCGATTTCTGTGTTTCATTGTCAATGTGAAGGTCCAAGGGATACAGTAAACCTGCACTGGTGCATCGGAATCCAATACTGGTCTCCCAGGAGCCGCTCAAAGCACAAACTCTTAGGAGACTCACTCTTCTTGTACTTAAGTCGGCACTGTGCCTTTTACATTCAATTCCGATGCGATTTCTGTGTTTCATTGTCAATGTGAAGGTCCAAGGAATACAGTAAACCTGCACTGGTGCATCGGAATCCAATACTGGTCTCCCAGGAGCCGCTCAAACCACAAACTCTTAGGAGACTCATTCTTCTTGTACTTAAGTCGGCACTGTGTCTTTTATATTCAATTCCGATGCGATTTCTGTGTTTCATTGTCCATGTGAAGGTCCAAGGGATACAGTAAACCTGCACTGGTGCATCGGAATCCAATACTGGTCTCCCAGGAGCCGCTCAAAGCACAAACTCTTAGGAGACTCACTCTTCTTGTACTTAAGTCGGCACTGTGCCTTTTATATTCAATTCCGATGCGATTTCTGTGTTTCATCGCTAATGTGAAGGTCCAAGGGATACAGTAAACCTGCACTGGTGCATCTGAATCCAATACTGGTTTCCCAGGAGCCGCTCAAAGCACAAACTCTTAGGAGACTCACTCTTCTTGACTTAAGTCGGCCCTGTGCCTTTTATATACAATTGCCATGCGATTTCTGTGTTTCATCGCCAATTTGAATTTCCAAGGGATACAGTAAACCTGCACTGGTGCATCGGAATCCAATACTGGTCTCCCAGGAGCCGCTCAAACCACAAACTCTTAGGAGACTCACTCTTCTTGTACTTAGGTCCGCACTGTGCCTTTTATATTCAATTCCGAGGCGATTTCTGTGTTTCATTGTCAATGTGAAGGTCCAAGGGATACGGTAAACCTTCACTGGTGCATCGGAATCCAATACTGGTCTCCCAGGAGCCGCCCAAAGCACAAACTCTGAGAAGACTCACTCTTCTTGTACTTAAGTCGGCACTGTGCCTTTTATATTCAATTCCGATGCGATTTCTGTGTTTCATTGTCAATGTGAAGGTCCAAGGGATACAGTAAACCTGCACTGGTGCATCGGAATCCAATACTGGTCTCCCAGGAGCCGCTCAAACCACAAACTCTTAGGAGACTCACTCTTCTTGTACTTAAGTCGGCACTGTGTCTTTTATATTCCACTCCGATGCGATTTCTGTGTTTCATTGTCCATGTGAAGGTCCAAGGGATACGGTAAACCTGCACTGGTGCATCGGAATCCAATACTGGTCTCCCAGGAGCCGCCCAAAGCACAAACTCTGAGAAGATTCACTCTTCTTGTACTTAAGTCGGCACTGTGTCTTTTATATTCAATTCCGATGCGATTTCTGTATTTCATTGTCAATGTGAAGGTCCAAGGGATACAGTAAACCTGCACTGGTGCATCGGAATCCAATACTGGTTTCCCAGGAGCCGCTCAAAGCACAAACTCTTAGGAGACTCACTCTTCTTGACTTAAGTCGGCACTGTGCCTTTTATATTCAATTCCGATGCGATTTCTGTGTTTCATCGCCAATTTGAATTTCCAAGGGATACAGTAAACCTGCACTGGTGCATCGGAATCCAATACTGGTCTCCCCGGAGCCGCTCAAAGCACAAACTCTTAGGAGACTCACTCTTCTTGTACTTAAGTCCGCATTGTGCCTTGTATATTCGATTCCGAGGCGATTTCTGTGTTTCATTGTCAATGTGAAGGTCCAAGGGATACGGTAAACCTGCACTGGTGCATCGGAATCCAATACTGGTCTCCCAGGAGCCGCCCAAAGCACAAACTCTGAGAAGATTCACTCTTCTTGTACTTAAGTCGGCACTGTGTCTTTTATATTCAATTCCGATGCTATTTCTGTGTTTCATTGTCAATGTGAAGGTCCAAGGGATACAGTAAACCTGCATTGGTGCATCGGAATCCAATACTGGTCTCCCAGGAGCCGCTCAAACCACAAACTCTGAGAAGATTCACTCTTCTTGTACTTAAGTCGGCATTGTGCCTTTTATATTCAATTCCGATGCGATTTCTGTGTTTCATCGTCAATTTGAAGGTCCAAGGGATACAGTAAATCTGCACTGGTGCATCGGAATCCAATACTGGTCTCCCAGGAGCCGCTCAAACCACAAACTCTTAGGAGACTCACTCTTCTTGTACTTAAGTCGGCACTGTGTCTTTTATATTCAATTCCGATGCGATTTCTGTGTTTCATTGTCAATGTGAAGTTCCAAGGGATACAGTAAACCTGCACTGGTGCATCGGAATCCAATACTGGCCTCCCAGGAGCCGCTCAAACCACAAACTCTTAGGAGACTCACTCTTCTTGTACTTAAGTCGGCACTGTGCCTTTTATATTCAATTCCGATGCGATTTCTGTGTTTCATTGTCAATGTGAAGGTCCAAGGGATACAGTAAACCTGCACTGGTGCATCGGAATCCAATACTGGTCTCCCAGGAGCCGCTCAAACCACAAACTCTTAGGAGACTCACTCTTCTTGTACTTAAGTCGGCACTGTGTCTTTTATATTCAATTCCGATGCGATTTCTGTGTTTCATTGTAAATGTGAAGGTCCAAGGGATACAGTAAACCTGCACTGGTGCATCGGAATCCAATACTGGTCTCCCAGGAGCCGCTCAAACCACAAACTCTTAGGAGACTCACTCTTCTTGTACTTAAGTCGGCACTGTGTCTTTTATATTCCACTCCGATGCGATTTCTGTGTTTCATTGTCAATGTGAAGGTCCAAGGGATACAGTAAACCTGCATTGGTGCATCGGAATCCAATACTGGTCTCCCAGGAGCCGCTCAAACCACAAACTCTGAGAAGATTCACTCTTCTTGTACTTAAGTCGGCATTGTGCCTTTTATATTCAATTCCGATGCGATTTCTGTGTTTCATCGTCAATTTGAAGGTCCAAGGGATACAGTAAAGTGCACTGGTGCATCGGAAACCAATACTGGTCTCCCAGGAGCCGCTCAAACCACAAACTCTTAGGAGACTCACTCTTCTTGTACTTAAGTCGGCACTGTGTCTTTTATATTCAATTCCGATGCGATTTCTGTGTTTCATTGTCAATGTGAAGTTCCAAGGAATACAGTAAACCTGCACTGGTATATCGGAATCCAATACTGGTCTCCCAGGAGCCGCTCAAACCACAAACTCTTAGGAGACTCACTCTTCTTGTACTTAAGTCGGCACTGTGCCTTTTATATTCAATTCCGATGCGATTTCTGTGTTTCATTGTCAATGTGTAGGTCCAAGGGATACAGTAAACCTGCACTGGTGCATCGGAATCCAATACTGGTCTCCCAGGAGCAGCTCAAAGCACAAACTCTTAGGAGACTCTCTCCTCTTGTACTTAAGTCGGCACTGTGTCTTTTACATTCAATTCCGATGTGATTTCTGTGTTTCATTGTCAATGTGAAGGTCCAAGGGATACAGTAAACCTGCACTGGTGCATCGGAATCGAATACTGGTCTCCCAGGAGCCGCTCAAACCACAAACTCTTAGGAGACTCACTCTTCTTGTACCTAAGTCGGCACTGTGCCTTTTATATTCAATTCCGATGCGATTTCTGTGTTTCATTGTCAATGTGAAGGTCCAAGGGATACAGTAAACCTGCACTGGTGCATCGGAATCCAATACTGGTCTCCCAGGAGCCGCTCAAACCACAAACTCTTAGGAGACTCACTCTTCTTGTACTTAAGTCGGCACTGTGTCTTTTATATTCAATTCCGATGCGATTTCTGTGTTTCATTGTAAATGTGAAGGTCCAAGGGATACAGTAAACCTGCACTGGTGCATCGGAATCCAATACTGGTCTCCCAGGAGCCGCTCAAACCACAAACTCTTAGGAGACTCATTCCTCTTGTACTTAAGTCGGCACTGTGTCTTTCACATTCAATTCCGATGCGATTTCTGTGTTTCATTGTCAATGTGAAGGTCCAAGGGATACAGTAAACCTGCAATGCTGCATCGGAATCGAATACTGGTCTCCCAGGAGCCGCTCAAACCACAAACTCTTAGGAGACTCACTCTTCTTGTACTTAAGTCGGCACTGTGTCTTTTATATTCCACTCCGATGCGATTTCTGTGTTTCATTGTCCATGTGAAGGTCCAAGGGATACAGTAAACCTGCACTGGTGCATCGGAATCCAATACTGGTCTCCCAGGAGCCGCTCAAAGCACAAACTCTTTGGAGACTCACTCTTCTTGTACTTAAGTCGGCACTGTGCCTTTTATATTCAATTCCGATGCGATTTCTGTGTTTCATCGTCAATTTGAAGGTACAAGGGATACAGTAAACCTGCAGTGGTGCATCGGAATCCTATACTGGTGTCCCAGGAGCCGCTCAAACCACAAACTGAGAAGATTCACTCTTCTTGTACTTAAGTCGGCATTGTGCCTTTTATATTCAATTCCGATGCGATTTCTGTGTTTCATCGTCAATTTTAAGGTCCAAGGGATACAGTAAACCTGCACTGGTGCATCGGAATCCAATACTGGTCTCCCAGGAGCCGCTCAAACCACAAACTCTTAGGAGACTCACTCTTCTTGTACTTAAGTCGGCACTGTGTCTTTTATATTCAATTCCGATGCGATTTCTGTGTTTCATTGTCAATGTGAAGTTCCAAGGGATACAGTAAAACTGCACTGGTGCATCGGAATCCAATACTGGTCTCCCAGGAGCCGCTCAAAGCACAAACTCTTAGGAGACTCACTCTTCTTGTACTTAAGTCGGTACTGTGCCTTTTATATTCAATTCCGATGCGATTTCTGTGTTTCATTGTCAATGTGAAGGTCCAAGGGATACAGTAAACCTGCACTGGTGCATCGGAATCCAATACTGGTCTCCCAGGAGCCGCTCAAACCACAAACTCTTAGGAGACTCACTCTTCTTGTACTTAAGTCGGCACTGTGTCTTTTATATTCAATTCCGATGCGATTTCTGTGTTTCATTGCAAATGTGAAGGTCCAGGGGATACAGTAAACCTGCACTGGTGCATCGGAATTCAATACTGGTCTCCCAGGAGCCGCTCATACCACAAACTCTTAGGAGACTCACTCTTCTTGTACTTAAGTCGGCACTGTGTCTTTTACATTCAATTCCGATGCGATTTCTGTGTTTCATTGTCAATGTGAAGGTCCAAGGGATACAGTAAACCTGCACTGGTGCATCGAAATCCAATACTGGTCTCCCAGGAGCCGCTCAAACCACAAACTCTTAGGAGACTCACTCTTCTTGTACTTAAGTCGGCACTGTGTCTTTTATATTCCACTCCGATGCGATTTCTGTGTTTCATTGTCAATGTGAAGGTCCAAGGGATACAGTAAAACTGCATTGGTGCATCGGAATCCAATACTGGTCTCCCAGGAGCCGCTCAAACCACAAACTCTGAGAAGATTCACTCCTCTTGTACTTAAGTCGGCATTGTGCCTTTTATATTCAATTCCGATGCGATTTCTGTGTTTCATCGTCAATTTGAAGGTCCAAGGGATACAGTAAAGTGCACTGGTGCATCGGAATCCAATACTGGTTTCCCAGGAGCCGCTCAAACCACAAACTCTTAGGAGACTCACTCTTCTTGTACTTAAGTCGGCACTGTGTCTTTTATATTCAATTCCGATGCGATTTCTGTGTTTCATTGTCAATGTGAAGTTCCAAGGGATGCAGTAAATCTGCAGTGGTGCATCGGAATCCAATACTGGTCTCCCAGGAGCCGCTCAAAGCACAAACTCTTAGGAGACTCACTCTTCTTGTACTTAAGTCGGCACTGTGCCTTTTATATTCAATTCCGATGCGATTTCTGTGTTTCATTGTCAATGTGAAGGTCCAAGGGATACAGTAAACCTGCACTGGTGCATCGGAATCCAATACTGGTCTCCCAGGAGCCGCTCAAACCACAAACTATTAGGAGACTCACTCTTCTTGTACTTAAGTCGGCACTGTGTCTTTTATATTCAATTCCGATGCAATTTCTGTGTTTCATTGTAAATGTGAAGGTCCAAGGGATACAGTAAACCTGCACTGGTGCATCGGAATCCAATACTGGTCTCCCAGGAGCCGCTCAAACCACAAACTCTTAGGAGACTCACTCCTCTTGTACTTAAGTCGGCACTGTGTCTTTTACATTCAATTCCGATGCGATTTCTGTGTTTCATTGTCAATGTGAAGGTCCAAGGGATACAGTAAACCTGCACTGGTGCATCGGAATCGAATACTGGTCTCCCAGGAGCCGCTCAAACCACAAACTCTTAGGAGACTCACTCTTCTTGTACTTAAGTCGGCACTGTGTCTTTTATATTCCACTCCGATGCGATTTCTGTGTTTCATTGTCCATGTGAAGGTCCAAGGGATACAGTAAACCTGCACTGGTGCATCGGAATCCAATACTGGTCTCCCAGGAGCCGCTCAATCCACAACCTCTTTGGAGACTCACTCTTCTTGTACTTAAGTCGGCACTGTGCCTTTTATATTCAATTCCGATGCGATTTCTGTGTTTCATTGTCTATGTGAAGGTCCAAGGGATGCAGTAAACCTGCACTGGTGCATCGGAATCCAATACTGGTCTCCCAGGAGCCGCTCAAAGCACAAACTCTGAGAATATTCACTCTTCTTGTACTTAAGTCGGCACGGTGTCTTTTATATTCAATTCCGATGCGATTTCTGTGTTTCATTGTCAATGTGAAGGTCAAAGGGATACAGTAAACCTGCACTGGTGCATCGGAATCCAATACTGGTCTCCCAGGAGCCGCTCAAACCACAAACTCTTAGGAGACTCACTCTTCTTGTACTTAAGTCGGCATTGTGCCTTTTATATTCAATTCCGATGCGATTACTGTGTTTCATTGTCAATGTGAAGGTCCAAGGGATACAGTAAACCTGCACTGGTGCATCGGATCCAACACTGGTCTCCCAGGAGCCGCTCAAAACACAAACACTTAGGAGACTCACTCTTCTTGTACTTAAGTCGGCAATGTATCTTTTATATTCAATTCCGATGCGATTTCTGTGTTTCATTGTCAATGTGAAGGTCCAAGGGATACAGTAAACCTGCAGTGGAGCATCGGAATCCAATACTGGTCTCCCAGGAGCAGCTCAAACCACAAACTCTTAGGAGACTCACTCTTCTTGTACTTAAGTCGGCACTGTGTCTTTTATATTCAATTCCGATGCGATTTCTGTGTTTCATCGTCAATGTGAAGGTCCAAGGGATACAGTAAACCTGCACTGGTGCATCGGAATCGAATACTGGTCTCCCAGGAGCCGCTCAAACCACAAACTCTTAGGAGACTCACTCTTCTTGTACTTAAGTCGGCACTGTGTCTTTTATATTCAATTCCGATGCGATTTCTGTGTTTCATTGTCAATGTGACGGTCCAAGGGATACAGTAAACCTGCACTGGTGCATCGGAATCCAATACTGGTCTCCCAGGAGCCGCTCAAACCACAAACTCTTAGGAGACTCACTCTTCTTGTACTTAAGTCGGCACTGTGTCTTTTATATTCAATTCCGATGCGATTTCTGTGTTTCATTGTCAATGTGAAGGTCCAAGGGATACAGTAAACCTGCACTGGTGCATCGGAATCCAATACTGGTCTCCCAGGAGCCGCTCAAACCACAAACTCTTAGGAGACTCACTCTTCTTGTACATAAGTCGGCACTGAGTCTTTTATATTCAATTCCGATGCGATTTCTGTGTTTCATTGTCAATGTGAAGGTCCAAGGGATACAGTAAACCTGCACTGGTGCATCGGAATCCAATACTGGTCTCCCAGGAGCCGCTCAAAGCACAAACTCTTAGGAGACTCACTCTTCGTGTACTTAAGTCGGCACGGTGCCTTTTATATTCAATTCCGATGCGATTTCTGTGTTTCATCGTCAATGTGAAGGTCCAAGGGATACAGTAAACCTGCACTGGTGCATCGGAATCCAATACTGGTCTCCCAGGATCCGCTCAAAGCACCAACTCTTAGGAGACTCACTCTTCTTGTACGTAAGTCGGCACTGTGCCTTTTATATTCAATTCCGATGCGATTTCTGTGTTTCATCGTCAATTTGAAGGTCCAAGGGATACAGTAAACCTGCACTGGTGCATCGGAATCCAATACTGGTCTCCCAGGAGCCGCTCAAAGCACAAACTCTGAGAAGATTCACTCTTCTTGTACTTAAGTCGGCACTGTGCCTTTTATATTCAATTCCGATGCGATTTCTGTGTTTCATTGTCAATGTGAAGGTCCAAGGGATACAGTAAACCTGCACTGGTGCATCGGAATCCAATACTGGTCTCCCAGGAGCCGCTCAAAGCACAAACTCTTAAGAGACTCACTCTTCTTGTACTTCAGTCGGCACTGTGTCTTTTATATTCAATTCCGATGCGATTTCTGTGTTTCATTGTCAATGTGAAGGTCCAAGGGATACAGTAAACGTGCACTGGTGCATCGGAATCCAATACTGGTCTCCCAGGAGCCGCTCAAACCACAAACTCTTAGGAGACTCACTCTTCTTGTACTTAAGTCGGCACTGTGTCTTTTATATTCAATTCCGATGCGATTTCTGTGTTTCATTGTCAATGTGAAGGTCCAAGGGATACAGTAAACCTGCACTGGTGCATCGGAATCCAATACTGGTCTCCCAGGAGCCGCTCAAACCACAAACTCTTAGGAGACTCACTCTTCTTGTACTTAAGTCGGCACTGTGTATTTTATATTCAATTCGGATGCGTTTTCTGTGTTTCATTGTCCATGTGAAGGTCCAAGGGATACAGTAAACCTGCACTGGTGCATCGGAATCCAATACTGGTCTCCCAGGAGCCGCTCAAAGCACAAACTCTTAGGAGACTCACTCTTCTTGTACTTAAGTCGGCACTGTGCCTTTTATATTCAATTCCGATGCGATTTCTGTGTTTCATCGTCAATGTGAAGTTCCAAGGGATACAGTAAACCTGCACTGGTGCATCGGAATCCAATACTGGTCTCCCAGGAGCCGCTCAAAGCACAAACACTTAGGAGACTCACTCTTCTTGACTTAAGTCGGCACTATGCCTTTTATATTCAAATCCGATGCGATTTCTGTGTTTCATCGTCAATTTGAAGGTCCAAGGGATACAGTAAACCTGCACTGGTGCATCGGAATCCAATACTGGTCTCCCAGGAGCCGCTCAAACCACAAACTCTTAGGAGACTCACTCTTCTTGTACTTAAGTCGGCCCTGTGCCTTTTATATTCAATTCCGATGCGATTTCTGTGTTTCATTGTCAATGTGAAGGTCCAAGGGATACAGTAAACCTGCACTGGTGCATCGGAATCCAATACTGGTCTCCCAGGAGCTGCCCAAAGCACAAACTCTGAGAGGATTCACTCTTCTTGTACTTAAGTCGGCACTGTGTCTTTTATATTCAATTCCGATGCGATTTCTGTGTTTCATTGTCAATGTGAAGGTCCAAGGGATACAGTAAACCTGCATTGGTGCATCGGAATCCAATACTGGTCTCCCAGGAGCCGCTCAAAGCACAAACTCTGAGAAGATTCACTCTTCTTGTACTTAAGTCGGCATTGTGCCTTTTATATTCAATTCCGATGCGATTTCTGTGTTTCATCGTCAATTTGAAGGTCCAAGGGATACAGTAAACCTGCACTGGTGCATCGGAATCCAATACTGGCCTCCCAGGAGCCGCTCAAACCCCAAACTCTTAGGAGACTCACTCTTCTTGTACTTAAGTCGGCACTGTGCCTTTTATATTCAATTCCGATGCGATTTCTGTGTTTCATTGTCAATGTGAAGTTCCAAGGGATACAGTAAACCTGCACTGGTGCATCGGAATCCAATACTGGTCTCCCAGGAGCCGCTCAAAGCACAAACTCTTAGGAGACTCACTCTTCTTGTACTTAAGTTGGCACTGTGCCTTTTATATTCAATTCCGATGCGATTTCTGTGTTTCATTGTCAATGTGAAGGTCCAAGGGATACAGTAAACCTGCACTGGTGCATCGGAATCCAATACTGGTCTCCCAGGAGCCGCTCAAAGCACAAACTCTTAGGAGACTCACTCTTCTTGTACTTAAGTCGGCACTGTGTCTTTTATATTCAATTCCGATGCGATTTCTGTGTTTCATTGTAAATTTGAAGGTCCAAGGGATACAGTAAACCTGCACTGGTGCATCGGAATGCAATACTGCTCTCCCAGGAGCCGCTCAAACCACAAACTCTTAGGAGACTCACTCTTCTTGTACTTAAGTCGGCACTGTGTCTTTTACATTCAATTCCGATGCGATTTCTGTGTTTGATCGTCAATTTGAAGATCCAAGGGATACAGTAAACCTGCACTGGTGCATCGGAATCCAATACTGGTCTCCCAGGAGCCGCTCAAACCACAAACTCTTAGGAGACTCATTCTTCTTGTACTTAAGTCCGCACTGTGCCTTGTATATTCAATTCCGAGGCGATTTCTGTGTTTCATTGTCAATGTGAAGGTCCAAGGGATACGGTAAACCTGCACTGGTGCATCGGAATCCAATACTGGTCTCCCAGGAGCCGCCCAAACACAAACTCTGAGAAGATTCACTCTTCTTGTACTTAAGTCGGCACTGTGTCTTTTATATTCAATTCCGATGCTATTTCTGTGTTTCATTGTCAATGTGAAGGTCCAAGGGATACAGTAAACCTGCATTGGTGCATCGGAATCCAATACTGGTCTCCCAGGAGCCGCTCAAACCACAAACTCTGAGAAGATTCACTCTTCTTGTACTTAAGTCGGCATTGTGCCTTTTATATTCAATTCCGATGCGATTTCTGTGTTTCATCGTCAATTTGAAGGCCAAGGGATACAGTAAATCTGCACTGGTGCATCGGAATCCGAAACTGGTCTCCCAGAAGCCGCTCAAACCACAAACTCTTAGGAGACTCACTCTTCTTGTACTTAAGTCGGCACTGTGTCTTTTATATTCAATTCCGATGCGATTTCTGTGTTTCATTGTCAATGTGAAGGTCCAAGGGATACAGTAAACCTGCATTGGTGCATCGGAATCCAATACTGGTCTCCCAGGAGCCGCTAAAACCACAAACTCTTAGGAGACTCACTCTTCTTGTACTTAAGTCGGCTCTGTGTCTTTTATATCCAATTCCGATGCGATTTCTGTGTTTCATTGTCAATGTGAAAGTAAAAGGGATACAGTAAACCTGCACTGGTGCATCGGAATCCAATACTGGTCTCACAGGAGCCGCTCAAAGCACAAACTCTTAGGAGACTCACTCTTCTTGTACTTAAGTCGCCACTGTGCCTTTTACATTCAATTCCGATGCGATTTCTGTGTTTCATTGTCAATGTGAAGGTCCAAGGAATACAGTAAACCTGCACTGGTGCATCGGAATCCAATACTGGTCTCCCAGGAGCCGCTCAAACCACAAACTCTTAGGAGACTCATTCTTCTTGTACTTAAGTCGGCACTGTGTCTTTTATATTCCATTCCGATGCGATTTCTGTGTTTCATTGTCCATGTGAAGGTCCAAGGGATACAGTAAACCTGCACTGGTGCATCGGAATCCAATACTGGTCTCCCAGGAGCCGCTCAAAGCACAAACTCTTAGGAGACTCACTCTTCTTGTACTTAAGTCGGCACTGTGCCTTTTATATTCAATTCCGATGCGATTTCTGTGTTTCATCGTCAATGTGAAGGTCCAAGGGATACAGTAAACCTGCACTGGTGCATCTGAATCCAATACTGGTTTCCCAGGACCCGCTCAAAGCACAAACTCTTAGGAGACTCACTCTTCTTGTACTTAGGTCCGCACTGTGCCTTTTATATTCAATTCCGAGGCCATTTCTGTGTTTCATTGTCAATGTGAAGGTCCAAGGGATACGGTAAACCTGCACTGGTGCATCGGAATCCAATACTGGTCTCCCAGGAGTCGCCCAAAGAACAAACTCTGAGAAGACTCACTCTTCTTGTACTTAAGTCGGCACTGTGCCTTTTATAATCAATTCCGATGCGATTTCTGTATTTCATTGTCAATGTGAAGGTCCAAGGGATACAGTAAACCTGCACTGGTGCATCGGAATCCAATACTGGTCTCCCAGGAGCCGCTCAAACCACAAACTCTTAGGAGACGCACTGTTCTTGTACTTAAGTCGGCACTGTGTCTTTTATATTCAATTCCGATGCGATTTCTGTGTTTCATTGTAAATGTGAAGGTCCAAGGGATACAGTAAACCTGCACTGGTGCATCGGAATGCAATACTGGTCTCCCAGGAGCCGCTCAAACCACAAACTCTTAGGAGACTAACTCTTCTTGTACTTAAGTCGGCACTGTGTCTTTTACATTCAATTCCGATGCGATTTCTGTGTTTCATTGTCAATGCGAAGGTCCAAGGATACAGTAAACCTGCACTGGTGCATCGGAATCCAATACTGGTCTCCAAGGAGCCGCTCAAACCACAAACTCTTAGGAGACTCACTCTTCTTGTACTTACGTCGGCACTGTGTCTTTTATATTCAATTCCGATGCTATTTCTGTGTTTCATTGTCAATGTGAAGGTCCAAGGGATACAGTAAACCTGCACTGGTGCATCGGAATCCAATAC